>NC_086446.1:24519578-24832703 GCF_028390025.1 Pseudophryne corroboree | reverse complement strand
CCTGAGGGAGTCTAAGGGCGTCAGGGTTGTTATTTAATATATACGTATTTCACAGGATATACTTATTTTGTATTTCTCATACGCCCTAGAGGACACTGGGGTCACCATGGGGGGTATAGACGGGATCCGCAGGAGACATGGGCACTTTAAGACTTTGAATGGGCGTGAACTGGCTCCTCCCTCTATGCTCCTCCTCCATACTCCAGTTTTAGAATTTGCCCAGGCAGACTGGACGCACACTGAGGAGCTCTACAGAGTTTCTCGTGAAAAGACTTTATGTTAGGTTTTTTATTTTCAGGGAGGCCTGCTGGCAACAGTCGCCCTGCTTCTTGGGACTTAGGGGAGAGAAGTCAGACCTATTTCTGTGAGTTTAAAGGCTCTGCTTCTTTGACTACAGGACACCATTAGCTCCTAAGTCTGATCGCTAGGTATGCCTAGATGCTCGTTCCCAGAGCCGGCCGTCACCCCCATTGCAGAGCCAGAAGTCAGAAAACAGGTGAGTAGAAGAAGCAAAGAAGACTTCAGTGACGCCTTCTGAGGTACTGCACAGCGATCGCACACTGCGCGCCATGCTCCCACTACACAGCGGCACTGCAGGGCGCAGGGGGGGGAAGCGCCCTGGGCAGCATATAAACCTCAAAGGAGACTGGCTATAGGGGACATAGTATACACTGTCCTAACCCCCGCCAGTAAAAATATTTATTTAAAAATAGCGGGACTGAAGCGCGCCATTACGGGGGTGGAGCTTAGCCCTCACAGCTCACAACAGCGCCATTTTCTCTACAACAGGCTGCAGAGACGCTGGTCCTTCCCTACGCTGCTGCATAAGTATCAGGGTGAAAAACGGGGGGTGGGGGGGGGGCACAATAAATTTGGTGCAATATATGTGTGTTATAAAAGCGCTGCAGGTCTGAGGCATTGTTTAGTGTTGTCAGAACCGTTGGTGAAGCGCTGGGCTGTGAGCTGGCAAACTCCCTCTGTGTCTCTCTATCAGACTTCAGGTGGGTCTGTCCCCTATATGCCCAGTGTGTTTGTGAGTGGTGAATACACGTGTGTCGGCATGTCTGAGGCAGAGTGCTCTTCCCAGGAGGAGACTGTATTAGGGACGCAAACAGCTGTGGGAGTGACCCTGTCGGCACCGCCGACTCCTGATTGGGTAAAGGTGTTGAACGCAAATGTGGCTCTTATTAATAAGAGATTAGATAAATCTGAGTCTCAGAACCAGGCATGGAAGAAATCTGTGGAGGATGTGTTGTTACAAGTCCAGACCCCCCGGGGTCACAAAAGCGATCGTTTGCTCAGTTGGCTGACACAGATACCGACACGGACTCTGACTCCAGTGTCGATTACAGTGATACCAGATTAGATCCAAAATTGGCAGAGAGCATTCGGTACATGATTGTGGTGATAAAAGACGTATTACATATCTCGGAGGACCCCGCTGTTCCTGACAAAAGGGTCTGTATGTATAAGGAAAAGAAACCTTAGATAATGTTTCCTCCCTCTTATGAGCTGAACACTCTATTTGATAAGGTTTGGGAAAGTCCTGACAAAAAGTTTCAGATTCCCAAAAGGATTCAGGTGGCGTATCCGTTTCCTTCTGTGGATAGGGATAAGTGGGAGTCACCCCCCATTGTAGACAAGGCTGTATGTCGCCTGTCTAAAAAGGTGGCTTTTCCGTCCCCTGACACGGCAGCCCTTAAGGATCCTGCAGATCGTTGGCAGGAAAATCCATTGAAATCCATTTATGTCACCACAGGTACGCTACTCAGGCCAGCCATTGCATCTGCGTGGGTGAGTAGTTCAATCGAAAAATGGGCAGATAACTTGTCATCTGATATACATACCCTAGATAGTGATAGCGTTATCTTGACTCTAGGTCATATCAGGGACGCTGCAGCATATCTAAAGGAAGCTGCAAGGGATATTAGCCTTTTGGGATCAAAGGCCAATGTCATGGCTGTCTCAGCAAGGTGCGTGTTGTGGATTCACCAATGGAATGCTGATGCTGACTCCAAGAAAAGTATGGAAGCTTTACCATATAAAGGTAAGGCATTATTTGGAGACGGCCTTGATGATTTGGTGTCTACGGCTACCGCGGGTAAGTCATCTTTTTTTACCTTATGTTCCTCCACAACAAAAGAAAACGCACCATTATCGGATGCAGTCCTTTCGGCCCAATAAATTCAGGAAGGGTCGCGGTTCTTCCTTCCTTGCTACTAGAGGAAGGGGAAGAGGTAATAGATCTCCAGTCTTGTCAGGCTCCAAGGAGCAGAAGTCCTCCCAGGCTTCTGCCACCTCCACCGCATGACGTTGGGACTCCTATGCAGGAGTCCGCACTGGTGGGGGCCCATCTGAAACTCTTCAGTCAGTTTTGGGTTCGTTCAAACCTAGACCCTTGGATATTACAAATAGTATACCAAGGGTACAAGCTGGAGTTTCAAGACGCTCCCCCTCGCCGTTTTTTCATATTGGCCTGACCAGTTTCTCTTCCCGACAGGGAGGTAGTTTGTGACGCAATACAAAAATTGTGTTTAAATCCGGTTATCATCAAGGTTCCACAGTCACAACAGGGAGAAGGTTTTTTTTCGAGCCTGTTTGTGGTCCCAAAGCCGGACGGCTCGGTCAGACCAATCCCAAACCTGAATTCCCTGAATTTCTACCTAAAGAGATTCAAATTCAAGATGGAGTCTCTCCGAGCAGTGATCTCCAGTCTGGAGGAAGGGGATTATATGGTGTCGGTGGACATAAAAGATGCCTACTTACATGTTCCCATTTATCCTCCGCATCAGGCTTACCTGAGATTTGCAATTCAGGATTGTCATTACCAATTTCAAACATTGCCATTTGGTCTTTCCACGGCTCCGAGGATTTTCACTAAAGTGATGGCATAGATGATGGTTCTCCGCGAACAAGGAGTCACCATTATCCCATACTTGGACGATCTCCTGATAAAAGCGAGATCCAGGGACCAGTTGGTCCAAAACATTGCACTCTCCATGACAGTTTTTCAGCAACATGGTTGGCTCCTAAACTTGCCAAAATCACAGTTGATTCTGACAACTCGGTTGTCATTTTTGGGAATGATATTGGACACAGAACTACAGAGAGTATTTTCTTCCTGTGGAAAAGGCGCTGGAACTTCAGAGTCTGGTCAAACTAATTCTAAAACCAGCAAGAGTGTCAATCCATCAATGCATTCGGTTGCTGGGGAAGATGGTTGCGGCCTACGAGGCCATTCAGTTTGGCAGGTTCCATGCCAGAGTGTTTCAGTGGCACCTGTTGGACAAGTGGTCCGGGTCCCATCTACACATGCACCAGAGACTAATCCTGTCGTCCAAAGCCAGGATATCACTCCTGTGGTGGCTGCACAGCTCTCACCTCCTAGAGGGGTGCAGGTTCAGGATACAGGATGGATCCTGGTGACCACGGATGCAAGCCTCCGAGGCTGGGGGGCAGTCACACTGGGAGAAAGCTTCCAAGGAAGATGGTCAAGTCAGGAAACTTGTCTCCACATAAATGTTCTGGAGTTAAGGGCCATTTACAACGACCTCCTAAAAGCGGAACGTCTTCTTCGAGATCTGCCGGTACTGATCCAGTCGGACAATGTAACAGCAGTAGCGTACATAAACCGTCGGGGCGGAATGAAAAGCAGAGCGGCGATGGCAGAAGCCACAAGGATTTTTGGCTGGGCGGAAAAACATACAAGCGCTGTGTAAGTGATATTCATTCCAGGAGTGGACAACTGGGAAGCAGACTTCCTCAGCAGACACGATCTCCATCCAGGAGAGTGGGGCCTCCACCAAGAAGTCTTTGCAGATATAACAAGTCTTTAGGGAGATCCTCAAATAGACATGATGGCATCTCCTCTCAACAAGAAGCTTCAGAGATATTGTTCCAGGTCAAGAGACCCTCAAGCAATAGCAGTGGATGCACTGGTGACACTGTGGGTGTTTCAGTCGGTGTATGTATTCCCTCCACTTCCTCTCATTCCAAAAGTTCTAAAGATCATAAGAAGAACAAAGATCCGGGCGATCGTCATTGTTCCAGACTGGCCAAGGAGGGCTTGGTATCCAGATCTTCAGGAATTACTCATAAGAGATCCCTGGCCTCTGCCTCTGCGCGAGGACCTGTTACGACAGGGGCCGTGCGTGTATCAGGACTTTCCGCGGCTGCGTTTGACGGCATGGCGGTTGAGCGCAGAATCCTAACCTGTAAGGGTATTCCCAGTGAAGTCATTCCCACACTTATTCAGGCCAGAAAAGGGGTAACTGCTAAACATTACCACCGTATTTGGAGAAAATATATCTCTTGGTGTGAAGCCAAAGGGTTTCATATGGAAGAGTTTCGCCTAGGGCGTTTTCTCCATTTTCTACAAGCAGGTGTGGATGCTGGCCTAAAATTAGGCTCAATTAAGGTACAGATTTCAGCCTTATCGATTTTCTTTCAGAAACAATTGGCCTCACTTCCAGAAGTTCAGACTTGCGTGAAAGGCGTGTTGCACATCCAACCTCCATTTGTGCCTCCAGTGGCACCATGGGATCTTAATGTGGTGTTGCAGTTCCTTCAATCACATTGGTTTCAACTTTTGCGGAAGGTGGAGTTGAAATTCCTCACTTGGAAAGTGGTCATCCTGTTGGCCGTGGCATCTGCAAGGCGGGGGTCGGAGTTAGCGGCCTTGTCTCACAAGAGCCCTTATTTGATCTTCCATGAAGATAGAGCTGAATTGAGGACACGTCAACAATTTTTACCCAAGTTGGTTTCCTCTTTCCACATAAACCAACCTATCATGGTACCTGTGGCTACTGACTCCTTCGTTGAATCAAAATCTCTGGATGTGGTCAGAGCTTTGAAGATTTAGGTCACCAGAACGGCTCAGATTAGGAAAACATAGGCTCTGTTTGTCCTGTATGCTCCCAACAAGGTTGGGAGTCCTGCTTCCAAGCAGACCATTGCGCGCTGGATCTGTAACACGATTCAGCAGGCCTATTCCACGACTGGATTGCCGTTACCGGAATCAGTGAAGGCTCATTCCACGAGCAGCTACTTGGTCAGGGTCAAACACTTTTGCAAAGTTTTACAAGTTTGACACCTTGGCCGATGAAGACCTTAAGTTCGGTCAATCGGTGCTGCAGAGTCATTCGCACTCTCCCGCCCATTCTAGAGCTTTGGTATAACCCAATGGTTCTAACGGTGACCCCAGCATCCTCTAGGACGTATGAGAAAATAGGATTTGAATACCTACTGTCAAATCCTTTACTCTTAGTCCGTAGAGGATGCTGGGCACCCGTCCCAGTGCGTACTGTATCTGCAGTTAATACTTATGGTTACACATGTGTTTACGTTTATTGTCAGCCTGTTGCTGCAATTGTTCATGCCATTGGCTTGTGTTCTGTTGAATGCCACGTTGTGCGGCATGCTTGAGGTGTGAGCTGGTATGAATCTTGTCACGATCCGGGTATCTGGACGCCATTTCTTACCTATCAGATGCCTCCTAAGGCTGGCTCAGCGCTCCAGGACCGGATCCCATCTGTTATTCTGATGTGCACATTCCCGCATCCTCTCCTGTCTCTCTGGACGCAGTCACAGTAACGCCTTATACATCTGGCATGGCGTCTCCCGCGGCCTCCGCCGCCGTCCCTGAGCTTCTGCATTCAGAGTGGCGATTACGTCAGCCGCGGCCTCCGCTGTGTCCGCGTGGTCGGATGTGCATCTGTCAGCCTGGCGTCTCCTGTCTCCGGTGGCCGGCGCCGCCATTACTGTTTTCCAGACCACATGGATTACAATCCAAACTTCCCTCCAAGTGTCTGCATGGGCGCAGCCATCTTGGATTCTGTCAGCTGATCATTCCTACCAATCCGTTGTCAGTATTATTAATTTGCATAATTGCCTAGCCAATGCCTTCCTTGCTGCAGGTATAAATAGGTTGTGCCTGAGCAAGGAAGGCGTCAGTGCTTTGGTTGTCAAACCTAGTTCCAGTTTGTCTCTCTCCTGTGATTGTCTTCCAGGTTCCAGCTCCTGTCTCCAGACTTCTGCTATAGAGACCCGCACCAGCATTCCATCTGCGGTATAGCCTGACTCTCCGATCCATTCTGGACTCACCTGTTTCCAGCTACAACATCACCTGCTTCCAGCTCAGCTTCCAGCAGTGTACAGCTTCTCTTAAAGGGCCGGTGTCCTTTCTGCAGTTTACCACTCTCCACCGGTATTATTATTTCTCCGCTCTCAAATTCTACATTTCATCTATATTGCATCGCTCTCAAGCTTTATTTATTATTTAACTGGTTCCAGCCAGTATCCACTCCGTGCCAACACCTGTCTGGTTCTAACCAGGACCCACAGCAGCATTTTATCTACAGCAGTCCAGCTTTCCCTGGAACACCAGCTGGTACGACCCTGGGCTTTCCTCATTGCTACAGTTGAGCCTGGTACGGACTTTCCAACTTGCAGATAATAAGAACTGTCTCATACCACCAGAGCTCTGTGGTCCCTGCCACCCTGTAGTACCCAGGAACTGTATTATTATTTCTCTGCTGATTTTTATGTTTCTTTTTACTGCTACTGAGATGCATGGAGTTTGTCATAAATAAATATCATTGACTTTTACTCAAGTTGTCGTGGTCACGCCTTCGGGCGGTTTCTCTTCATGTCCAGGGGTCTGATACAACCTCCCAGGTTCCGGTACATCTCAGCCCCTACAACTAAGGCTGCCTTCCGTCAGCTCAGGCCCTCAGTTGTGACAGTAAGCACTGACCAAATGAATCCAGCCGGAGACCAGGATCAAGCGGCCAGGCCGATGCAAGAACTGGCAGCCCGACTTGAACATCAGGAGGCTGCACAGGGCCACATCATCCGCTGTCTCCAGGATCTCTCTACTCGGCTGGATGGGATTCAGACAACTCTCCGTGGATCAGGCGCATCTGGGGCGTCAACCACAGTGACTCCAACTATAACCCCACCCACCTTACCCGTTTCTGCTCCACGTCTTCATCTTCCAACGCCAGCAAAATTTGACGGATCTCCAAGATTCTGCAGGGGATTTCTCAACCAGTGTGAGATTCAGTTTGAGCTACAACCTGGCAATTTTCCCAGTGACCGTACAAAAATTGCCTACATCATCTCTCTTCTCAGTGGATCAGCCCTTGACTGGGCATCACCGTTATGGGAGAGGTCCGACACCCTGCTATCTTCTTACACTGCATTCGTGTCAACATTCAGGCGCATCTTCGACGAGCCATGCCGGGTAACTTCAGCTTCGTCTGAGATTCTCCGTTTACGCCAGGGATCACGTACTGTAGGACAATATCTTATACAGTTCCAGATCCTGGCATCTGAACTGGCATGGAACGACGAGGCCCTGTATGCTGCATTCTGGCATGGTTTATCCGAGCGTATTAAAGATGAGTTAGCTACCAGAGACTTACCCTCCAAGTTAGATGAGCTAATCTCACTTTGTACGAAAGTTGACTTACGTTTCAGAGAGAGAGCAACTGAGCGTGAAAGATCATCTGCTCCAAAATCTTCTGCTCCTCCTCCTCGCCAACTGTCACCAACTAAAGATGAACCCATGCAAATTGGCCGTTCCCGTTTAACTCCTGCTGAGCGCCGAAGACGTCTCTCTGAGTCTCTCTGTCTGTATTGTGCAGCTCCGTCTCACACTATTAATGCCTGTCCCAAACGTCCGGGAAACTCCAAATCCTAGCTCGCCAAGGAGAGGGCCGGCTAGGAGTAATGATCTCCTCTCCATCTCCTCAAGATTGTAATCTCCCAGTCTCGCTTCAAGTTGCTCAACGTTATCAGAACGTCATTGCCCTCCTGGATTCCGGAGCAGCTGGGAACTTTATTACCGAAGCCTATGTTAAACGGTGGTCCCTACCCACCGAGAGACTTCCTTCCTCCTTTTCCTTAACTGCCGTGGATGGCAGTAAAATTTTTGATACAGTTATTGCTCTAAGGACTCTACCAGTTCGTCTGAGAGTGGGAGTTCTTCATTCCGAACTTATTTCACTTTTAGTGATTCCAAGAGCCACACATCCTGTGGTCCTGGGCCTTCCATGGCTCCGTCTTCACAATCCTACAATTGATTGGACGACTACGCAAATTCTGGCATGGGGTCCCTCCTGTGCTGAGACATGTTTGTTTAAAGTATTGCCTGTCTGTTCTTCCTCCCCCAGGTCGTCTGATGTTCCACCTCCTCCATATCAAGATTTCACGGATGTGTTCAGTAAAGCTTCTGCTGATATCCTTCCTCCTCATAGAGAATGGGACTGCCCGATTGATCTCGTTCCAGGGAAGGTTCCACCTCGAGGCCGAACTTATCCGTTGTCTCTGCCAGAGACGCATTCTATGGAGGAATACATTAAAGAGAACCTAGCAAAGGGGTTCATTCGACCTTCTTCTTCTCCAGCCGGCGCAGGCTTCTTTTTTGTAAAAAAGAAAGATGGTGCTCTGCGGCCGTGCATCGACTACAGAGGTTTGAACGACATTACCATCAAGAACCGCTACCCTTTACCCCTGATTACTGAGCTCTTTGACAGAGTTAGCGGAGCTACCATCTTTACAAAGCTGGACTTGAGAGGTGCATACAATCTCATCCGGATCCGTGAGGGTGACGAGTGGAAGACCGCATTTAACACCCGTGACGGACATTATGAGTACCTCGTCATGCCCTTCGGATTGAGCAATGCTCCAGCTGTCTTCCAGCATTTCGTCAATGAGATCTTCAGAGACATTCTATACCGTCATGTCGTGGTCTATTTAGATGATATCCTCATTTTTGCCAACAATTTAGAGGAACATCGTTTTTGGGTAAAGGAGGTTCTGTCCCGTCTCCGTGTCAATCATCTCTATTGCAAATTAGAGAAATGCGTCTTTGAAGTCAAGTCCATTCCGTTTCTAGGGTACATTGTGTCCGGTTCCGGACTAGAGATGGATCCTGTGAAACTACAAGCAATCCAGAATTGGCCGGTACCTTTAACCCTCAAAGGGGTCCAGAGGTTCTTAGGGTTCGCCAATTATTACCGAAAGTTTATACGAGACTTTTCCACCATTGTGGCGCCTATTACTGCTTTCACCAAGAAGGGTGCTAACCCGTCCAAGTGGTCTGAAGAAGCCATGCAAGCTTTTCATCTTTTAAAACAGAGGTTCATCTCTGCACCTGTCCTGAAACAGCCTGACATCGACTCTCCTTTCATCTTAGAGGTGGATGCCTCCTCCGTTGGAGTAGGAGCGGTGTTATCTCAGAGGGCTAAAGATGGCCATTTACATCCTTGCAGTTTCTTCTCACGGAAGTTCTCCCCAGCGGGGCGCAACTATGCCATTGGCGACCAGGAGTTGCTAGCCATCAAGCTCGCTCTAGAGGAGTGGAGATATCTGTTGGAGGGAGCTTCTCATTCAATCACCATCCTTACAGACCACAAGAACCTTCTATATCTGAAAGGCGCACAATGTCTCAACCCTCGTCAGGCCAGATGGGCACTTTTCTTTTCCAGGTTCGACTTTAAACTCCAGTTCTGTCCGGGCTCTCAGAATCGCAAGGCCGATGCCCTTTCCCGCTCATGGGAGCAAGAAAATGAGTCAGAGTCTTCAGACAAGCATCCTATTATAAATCCGTTGGCATTCTCCACGGTAGGGATGGACTCTACGCCCCCATCAGGGAAAAGTTTTGTGAAGCCGACACTAAGGAAGAAGCTCATGCATTGGGCCCATGCTTCCCGCTTTGCCGGACATACAGGTATCCAAAAAACCCTGGAGTTTATCTCTAGGTCCTATTGGTGGCCAACTCTGAAAAAGGACGTTTTGGAGTTTATTGCATCTTGCCCAAAGTGTGCTCAACATAAAGTATCCCGCCAGTCGCCTGCGGGGCAACTGGTTCCACTATCTGTTCCCCGTCGACCATGGACCCATTTGTCGATGGATTTTATTACAGATTTGCCCATGTGCAACAAGTTTAATACCATCTGGGTGGTAGTTGACCGGTTCACCAAGATGGCACACTTCATTCCTCTCACCGGTCTTCCGTCAGCTTCCAAGTTGGCTCAAATATTCATACAAGAGATCTTCCGACTCCACGGTCTTCCTGAAGAAATCATCTCGGATCGAGGAGTTCAATTCACAGCCAAATTCTGGCGAAGTTTATGTCAAGTCCTCCAAGTCAAGCTAAAGTTTTCCACGGCTTACCATCCTCAGACCAATGGTCAAACTGAGAGGGTGAATCAGGACTTGGAGGCCTTCCTCCGCATCTATGTGTCCTCCTCTCAAGATGACTGGGTTCAATTACTTCCCTGGGCCGAGTTCTGTCATAACAACCAGTATCATTCTTCATCTGCTTCAACACCATTCTTCACTAACTTTGGATTCCACCCTAAAGTCCCTGAGTTCCAACCGCTTCCAGCAACTTCTGTTCCCGCAGTGGATATCACCTTGCATCAGTTTGCCAATATCTGGAAGAGCGTACGATCAGCTCTGCTCAAGGCATCGTTCAGGTACAAGAAGTTTGCGGATAAGAAGCGTCGAGCAGTTCCTGCTCTCAAGGTGGGTGATCGGGTATGGTTATCCACGAAGAATTTGAGGTTAAGAGTTCCCAGTATGAAGTTTGCACCTCGCTACATTGGTCCTTTTAAAATTGAACAAGTCATCAACCCTGTTGCTTACAGACTCCAGTTGCCTCCCTTCTTAAAAATACCCAGGACATTCCATGTTTCCCTGTTGAAACCGCTGATCTTGAATCGGTTTCATTCCTCACTTCCTCCAACTCCGAAAGTCCAAACTCAACGAGGCGTTGAGTACGAAGTGGCCAAGATCCTGGACTCACATCACCGTTACGGTCAACTACAGTATCTTATTGACTGGAAGGGTTACGGCCCTGAGGAACGTTCATGGACCAATGCTTCTGATGTCCATGCTCCTGCCTTGGTCCGGAGATTCCATTCCAAGTTTCCTCAAAAGCCAAAGAAGTGTCCTGGGGCCACTCCTAAAGGGAGGGGTGCTGTCACGATCCGGGTATCTGGACGCCATTTCTTACCTATCAGATGCCTCCTAAGGCTGGCTCAGCGCTCCAGGACCGGATCCCATCTGTTATCCTGATGTGCACATTCCCGCATCCTCTCCTGTCTCTCTGGACGCAGTCACAGTAACGCCTTATACATCTGGCATGGCGTCTCCCGCGGCCTCCGCCGCCGTCCCTGAGCTTCTGCATTCAGAGTGGCGATTACGTCAGCCGCGGCCTCCGCTGTGTCCGCGTGGTCGGATGTGCATCTGTCAGCCTGGCGTCTCCTGTCTCCGGTGGCCGGCGCCGCCATTACTGTTTTCCAGACCACATGGATTACAATCCAAACTTCCCTCCAAGTGTCTGCATGGGCGCAGCCATCTTGGATTCTGTCAGCTGATCATTCCTACCAATCCGTTGTCAGTATTATTAATTTGCATAATTGCCTAGCCAATGCCTTCCTTGCTGCAGGTATAAATAGGTTGTGCCTGAGCAAGGAAGGCGTCAGTGCTTTGGTTGTCAAACCTAGTTCCAGTTTGTCTCTCTCCTGTGATTGTCTTCCAGGTTCCAGCTCCTGTCTCCAGACTTCTGCTATAGAGACCCGCACCAGCATTCCATCTGCGGTGTAGCCTGACTCTCCGATCCATTCTGGACTCTCCTGTTTCCAGCTACAACATCACCTGCTTCCAGCTCAGCTTCCAGCAGTGTACAGCTTCTCTTAAAGGGCCGGTGTCCTTTCTGCAGTTTACCACTCTCCACCGGTATTATTATTTCTCCGCTCTCAAATTCTACATTTCATCTATATTGCATCGCTCTCAAGCTTTATTTATTATTTAACTGGTTCCAGCCAGTATCCACTCCGTGCCAACACCTGTCTGGTTCTAACCAGGACCCACAGCAGCATTTTATCTACAGCAGTCCAGCTTTCCCTGGAACACCAGCTGGTACGACCCTGGGCTTTCCTCATTGCTACAGTTGAGCCTGGTAAGGACTTTCCAACTTGCAGATAATAAGAACTGTCTCATACCACCAGAGCTCTGTGGTCCCTGCCACCCTGTAGTACCCAGGAACTGTATTATTATTTCTCTGCTGATTTTTATGTTTCTTTTTACTGCTACTGAGATGCATGGAGTTTGTCATAAATAAATATCATTGACTTTTACTCAAGTTGTCGTGGTCACGCCTTCGGGCGGTTTCTCTTCATGTTACTTACATGTCCAGGGGTCTGATACAACCTCCCAGGTTCCGGTACATCTCAGCCCCTACATCTGAGGCTGCCTTCTGTCAGCTCAGGCCCTCAGTTGTGACAAATCTTACCTTAGTTTAACAATAAATCCTTTCCTCGAAATGTCCGTCTCCCTGGGCACAGTTCCTATAACTGGAGTCTGGAGAAGGGGCATAGAGGGAGGAGCCAGTTCACGCCCATTTAAAGTCTTAAAGTGCCCATATCTCCTGCGGATCCCGTCTATACCCCCCATGCTTCTAATGGTGACCCCAGCATCCTCTACGGACCAAGAGAAAAGGATTTACCGGTAGGTATTAAAATCCTATTTTTTCTCTGTGATTTTCGGTCACCATATACCTCCTGAATCCTCTGTATGTGCTGTCACACAATATCACCAGATATAATACCTAACCATGAACCCCCTGTTCATGGTTAGGTATTATATCTGGTGATATTGTACTGTGTCGCCCGTGGTTTACGCTTTCATATCATGTCAGCTACAAGGGGCGATGGTTCTGTGGCTGATCCTGCAATATGCGGTAGTGATGCCGCAGATGCATTAGAGGAAAACAGCAGCGGAGGGTTCAAGTTCTGGGGGTTCCCTACCCCCCCAGTCAGTCTGTAGCAATGGGGGTACATCACGACCCGCCTTGGGCTACTTTCTCTTATTTACTGACTATGCTGGTAACTAGACCCCTATGGGAACTCACATGCCTTTACAGCTACATATCGTCCCTGCGGTTAGTCCGCCATGGGCAGATCTCCTGTCCACTCAGTTACAGCAATTGAATCCCTCATTGGCTAAATAGAAACCTAACCCTCGCCCGCCTACGACCAAGGGGTCCTCTAAGTGGGCCATTACTTCCTCACAATCCACTTATGTTTCAGATACTTCATCCGATGAGGATGGAGTGTATACTGACCCCTCAGACACTGATCCAGATGCTTTTGATGGGGAATCTATTTCACAGGTGGATGTTCCTGACCTATTAGAGGCTATCAGGCTGATTCTTCAAATTGATGATGACCCATAACCTGTTATTGCCTCTAAGAAACCTGATAGATTAAAATGTCAGAAGGTTACCAAATTAGTTTATCCTCATTCTGACCACTTAGTTGATATACGTCCGGAGTCCTGGGAGAATCCCGGAAAGAAATGCACACCTCATAAGATGCTAGCTCGCTATCCCCTCGCTGCAGAGTTCAGTAAAAATTGGGAAATGCTGCATCCAGTGGACTCGCAAGTCGCTCGGCTGGTGGTGTCCTCTGCTCTGCCTGTTACTACCGTCACCCCTCTGAAGGAACCAACGGATAAGCGTGTGGAGGGTTGCTTAAAGTCTATGTATATCCTTGCGGGAGCTGTGCATCGGCCCACTATTCCTGCTACTTGGACTGCAGAAGCTATTGAAGCGTGGGCTCAGGAGTTGGAAGCAGAGCTGCCATCCAATTTATCTGATAATGCTAGACAATGTCTTTCGTATATTGACACAACCTCTCATTACATTAAGGAGGCGGCTTCTGATGCCGGTGTTCTGGCGGCTAAGGCCTCTACTACGTTCATTCTGGCTCACCGGATTATCTGGTGGCGGTCCTGGTCTGTGGATCGGGACTCTAAGAAAACCCTGGAGGTGCTCCCTTTTTAAGGGGAACATCTTTTTTGGTGAGGATCTCAACAAGATTGTTACTGACTTAGCCTCCACTAAGATGGCATGCCTACCTAGTACTGCTCCTACAGCTCAGAAGGTTGAGTACTTCCTTTCATACCTTTCGACCGCCAGCAAAAACAAAGGGTCAGGTGTACCCGAAACAGGTTCGCACTTCCAAAACCACTAAGCCCAAACCTAAATGTGCCTTGGCTGCCCGTCAGCTTGCTTCCAGATCAGACAAGACTACTGCATGACGGGGCGGGCCTCCCTCTGGGGGATCCCTGGGTGGGAGGCCGACTTCTACGGTTTACCCAGGTATGGTTGAAGACCACTTCTGATGCCTGGGTATGGGAAGTCATCACTCAACGGATACTCCATATCCTTCAAGAAACATCCCCCTCATCAATTTTGCCTGACAAACATCCCTTCGGATCAGGTGAAGGCAAAAACTGTTCATTTGGTATTACAGTCCCTCCTAGACACAGGAGTGGTAATGCCGGTGTGGCTCAGAGAGTCAAGGGGTACTATTCACCGCTGTTCCTAGTTCCGAAACCGAATGGTTCCCTCCGGCCCATTCTCAACCTCAAGTCTTTGAACAAATTTGTGAGGGTCTCCAAGTTTTGTATAGAAACTCTTCGCTCTATTGTTCTGGCTTTGGAGCCTGGGGACTATATGGTCTCCCTGGACATACAGAATGCTCACCTCCATATTCCTATTGCCATGTCGCATCCGCAATACCTGAGGTTTGCTTTTGTCAACCTCCATTATCAAATCCGGGCGTTACCTTTTGGACTGACGACGGCTCTGCGAGTCTTCACCAAGACACTGATGGCGGTGATGATGGCCCTGCTCCGCTGTGAGGAGGTCAGGATCCTACAGTATCTGGATGACTTGCTGATCCTGGCGAATTCCCCAGAAGTTCTCCGTTATCTGGATCTGACAGTCCAGTTTCTGCAAGCCCACGGGTGGCTCATCAACTGGAAGAAATCATCCCTGGTCCCTGCTCAGAGCACGGTGCACCTGGAGTCATTATTGGACACTCACAACCAGCGGTTGTTCTTGTCACAGGAGAAGGTCCTGAACCTTCAGGACTGCATTCGATGCTTCCTTTCTCGCCCGTGAGTGTCAATACACTCGGCGATGCAAGTATTTGGCCTCATGGTGCTGGCTCTCGACATGGTAGAGTACGCTCAATTTCATTCCCGCCCTCTGCAGAAGCTGATTCTTGCCAAGTGGGATGGCCTGCCTCACCTTATCAGGTCTCACATGATCTCCTTGTTTGCAGAGGTCCATCTGTCACAGAGCTGGTGGCCACAGGACCAACGATTGAGCAGGGGTCGTCCCTTCTGGATCTCCAACTGGGTCCTCCTGGCAACTGATGCCAGTCTGAGAGGTTGGGGCGCAGTGTTGGAGCAACACTTTCTTCAGGGTCGGTGGACCAGGGTGGAGTCTCTCCTCCCGATAAACATTCTGGAATTGCGGGCGGTGTTCAATGCTCGGAACCTGGCCCAGCATCTGATACAGGACAGGCCTGTTCAAGTACAGTCGGACAAAGCCACCACGGTGGCGTACATAAATCATCAAGGCGGCTCTCGAAGCCGCATGGCAATGATGGAAGTGTCAAGGATTCTTTAGTGGGTTGAACGCCATCTGCCAGCCATATCAGCAGTGTTCAATCCGGGGGTCCTCAACTGGGAAGCGGACTTCCTTAGTCTTCAGGACGTAAACGCCAGAGAGTGGAGCCTCCACCCAGAAGTATTTCAACTCCTAGTGGACAAGTGGGGCCTACCAGATGTAGACCTGATGGCATCTCAACACAATCACAAGGTCCCAGTCTCCGGAGCAAGGACAAGGGATCCTCAAGCTGCGTTCGTGGACGCAGTGGCAATTCTGTGGAACTTTCGGTTGCCGTACATCTTCCCTCCGGGTTCACTCCTGCCCAGGGTAATAAGGAAGTTCAAGCAAGAAGGAGGAATTCTTCTGATCGCTCCATCGTGGCCCAGACGGCATTGGTTCTCAGAACTACAGGGTCTCTCGCTAGAGCATCCTCTTCTTCCGCAACGCCCAGACCGCCTCGTTCAGGGCCCCTGTGTATACCAAGATTTTGCCTTGCTGGCTTTGATGGCGTGGCTCTTGAAGCTTCAGTTCTGAGGGCCAAAGGATTTTCTGAGGCGGTTATTCAAATTATAGTTAAATTGTAGTGTAGCGCTCAGTCCTAGCTTTATGTTTGGTTGCCTGAATGAAAGTGATATTTTCTATAGACGTGCTTGGGTTACGTATATTCAATGGGTATTGGATATTTCCAATAGTGTATATTAACACTAAATGCTTATGTTTCCATAAATAAAGTGTCCACATGCAAATCAATAAAGATAATGTCGATTTATTATTGTCAAAATTCCTCCAAAGGAGAGTTGAGAGTATTTCTTTGTCTTTATGTATACTGAGTGTGTGTTACAGCTTGCGGCGTCCCGCACAGCTGCTGACACTAATGATTGTTCAAGTCTGTGTTGAAAAAAATATTATATAAAAGGAAGAAAATTATGAAAATATAAAAATTGGCAAAAAGCTAGAAAAAACAACAAAAGCAAAAAACAAAAGCAAAAACAGAAATAAACACAAGGGCCCAGTCGTGGGTTTCTTCACGGTTTGGGGTGTCTGGGGTTAATCAGGGAAAAGTCGGTCGCTCCGGACTGGTCTTTTCTCTCTAAACTCCGCTTCTCATAGCTTGTCCTGGTTCAGACACGCCTGGAAGCCGGAGGGTTCGAGAGGCTGACCTGTCTAGGGTGAAGGGGAAACTCCGTCAGTGCTCTGCGGAGCGACTTCAGGAGTGACCCCTGCCGCATACGGAGACTCACCTTCTGTTTCCTTCAGTTCCCCCGTCGCACCTCGTCACCGACTTCTTCTCTTGGATTCTCTTCTGTTGCTAGGCAGCGTGGTTGGTTTCCGGGTTTCCCCGATCACGTGACCGGGACTCTGCTCCGTATTGTGCGCTTGTTGTGGTATAAGTCTGTTTCGGTTTTTAGATTGCAGTGTTAGCTCCAACGCGTTTCAGCCTCTAGGGCCTTCCTCTGGGAGAAGTGGATAACTGGAGTAGTGTTTTCCAGGTTTATAAGGGCACATATTGTGACGTCATAGGTCACGTGATTAGAGTTCATGCTTGTCATTGGTCTCCTTGTTTCTGACCAGTGTGTTAGTTTCACATTTGCCAGATGTGCTTTCTGTTGTTTTTAAATATCAATAAGGGTTGTATGGATATGGTATTTGTACAGAGGAAAATTGCATTTGTGCAGAGAAGGTTAGACATATGGGAAGTATTTTAGTCGCAGATAGTAACAGTTTGATAGTTGGTGTGTGTAATGTGAGGATCAGGTTCTGATTGTGGTGATTTGATTGTAAATACAGTTAAAGGTATAATTGATGTAGTCAATATATACCTCCTACAGCTAGAGACAGGTGATTATTTTACACTGGACTTCAATGGGATATGTATGTCTGACCAGTCCCTGCAAGGGGTTTGTGTACCGTAATGGAACATTGCTGTGTTCCTTCCTATTTTCAAAATATTTCGATCTTTTCATTTTTTGCATATTAATGATTTCACTTCATTGTCACGATTAAGTCCCATGCTAGCTAGTGTTTTTAGCTCATACATCCATCTTAGTTCCATGGTGTTAATTTTTGTGCTATAGTCCCCTCCCCTCCAGTTAGGGTGTATCTCCTGAATCCCTATAAATTTGAGTGATAGTGGGTTACTGTCATGATGGTCCTTGAAATGTTTTGATAGGTTGTGGTCTTCTAGCCCCTTTTTGATGTTCCGAATATGTTCACTGATTCTTGTTTTCAAGGGGCGTATGGTGCGTCCTACATATTGTTTGGCGCATCCACACTCTAGTAGGTAGATGACGCCTTTGCTGTTACAAGTTATCCTCTCTTTAATATTGTAAGTTCTTTTTGTATTGGTGGAGCTAAATTGTGTGGCTGGTTTTGTGCTGCGCACTTTGCTGTTTTTGCATCCCATGCATGTACCACAGTAGTAGAATCCTGATACAGGTTTGGAGTTATTAATATGGGATTGGGTCATTTTGTTTGGTTTCATGTAGCTGTGTACCAGTTTTTGCTTTAAATCAGGTGCTTTTCTGAATATGACTTTCGGTTTTGTGTCTAGTATGTCGTTCAGTACTTCATCTTCCATAAGAAGTGGCCAGTGTTTTTTAAGGATGTGTTGTAGGGTTCTGGCTTGTTGTGTGTAGTTCGTGATGAATAGAACCTGATCTGAGTATTCCCTGTCTTTCTTGTTTTTATATTGAAGTAAATCACTTCTGTCTATTTCCCCTACTGCGTCGTATGCCTCCTCTAGCAGTTCCTCTTTATATTGTTTCTCTCTAAATTCTGTCATCATTTCTCTGCCTTGGGTCACATAATCCGTTTTCTTTGAGCAGTTTCTCCTTAGTCTTGTGAGTTGTCCTTTTGGAATGGATTTTAACCAGTTGGGATGATGCCCGCTGGTGGATATGATGTAGCTATTAACGTCAACAGTTTTCCTAAAGGTTTTTGTGTGTAGTTGGTCATTTTCTGAAAATATATTGAGGTCAAGGAAATTTAGATCGTTCTTGCTGTAGGTAGTTGTGAAGTGTAGATTGTTTGTGTTCTGGTTCATTGACTGGATGAATTCGATTAGTGTTCCCTCCTCTCCCCGCCATATGAAGAATATGTCATCTATGTAGCGCGTCCAGAGCACAAGATTCGCCCCCAGCTCTGGTCTTCCCCACACGTGATGGTCCTCCCACCAACTCATAAAGAGATTGGCGTAGCTGGGGGCGAATCTCGTGCCCATCGCGGTACCCCTGGTCTGCAGGTAAAACTCATCCTCAAACCATAGGTAGTTGTGTTTGAGTATAAAATAGATACTGTCGATGATAAACTGTCTTTGTGTGTCTGGCAAGTTCTCATCTTTTTCTAGATGGTATTTGATACTTGAGATCCCTTGCTCATGGTCTATCACTGTATATAGTGATGTTACATCTGAGGTTACAAGCCACATTTCTTAATTCCACTCTAACCCTTTAATCTTGTTTAGTATGTGTGTTGTGTCTCGTAAATAGGATTTTTGTTTCTGTACATATGGTTGTAGATTTGTGTCTATGTATTCTGACAAGTGTGAAGTTAGTGAACCAATACCGGATATGATGGGTCTTCCTGGTGGGTTTTGTGGGTCTTTGTGTAGTTTTGGCAAATAATAAAAGACTGGAATGATGGGGTGGGGGGTCTGTATGTATTGGTATTCAGATTGGTTAAGGATACCGGTATTCGCTCCCTTTTGTAAATGGTGGTCTAGTTCTTTCTGAAATGTAGTGGTTGGGTCTCTGCCTAGTTTCTGGTATTATTCAAATTATGTTGAAGGCCCGTAAGACGACTTCAGCTCAGATTTATCATAGGGTCTGGAATTCTTACTTTGCTTGGTGCGCATCTAACAATCATGACGTTTACAAGTTTAGTACGGCCAACCTTTTGGCTTTCCTGCAACAAGGCCTGGACTTAGGCCTTCGTCTGGCCTCCATCAAGGTTTATATTTCTGCCTTGTCGGTATGGTTTCAGAGAAAAATTGCGACCCTGCTTGATGATCATACTTTCACTCAGGGTGTTTTACGGATTCAACCTCCCTATGTCCCGCCCGTTGCTCCTTTGGGATTTGTCGGTGGTTCTGGAGGCCTTGCAAGAGTCTCCATTTGAACCCCTTGAATCTGTGGACCTTAAGTGGCTTACTCTTAAGGTCTAATTTCTGCTGGCTATTGCCTCTACTAGACGGGTTTCAGACTTGGGTGCCTTATCCTGTCGGTCACCTTTTCTGATTTTTCACCGTGAACGAGTGATTCTTCGGACGCTCCCTGGTTATCTGCCAAAGGTGGTGTCATCTTTCCACCTTAATCAAGTGATTGTGGTTCCGGCCTTTATCTCTCCTGAATTGTCCTCCAAAGAGCGGTCTTTGAATGTGGTACGGGCTCTCCGCATCTATGTGAAGAGGACAGCTTCCGTTAGGAAGTCCGATTCTCTTTTCGTACTTTTTGGTTTTCGCAAATGTGGCTGGCCTTCGAATAAGCAGACCTTTGCCAGATGGATTGGAATTGTGCTTGCACAAGCTTATATACAAGCTGGTCTTCCAGCTCCTGCTACCATCAAAGCCCATTCTACTCGGTCGGCTGGACCTTCTTGGGCGGCCGCCATGGTGCGACCCTTGAACAATTGTGCAAGGCAGCTATGAGGTCCTCAGTGAACACGATCATAAGGTTCTATACCTTCAATACTTCTGCCTCCCAGGATGACTCATTTGGACGCCGGGTTTTTGTGCCCGCTACAGTGTGTCCCCCCTCCCATGAGGAACTGCTTTAAGACATCCCCGATGTTATCCCTGTGGAACCCAGTGTACCCCGCTGCAAAAAAGGAGATTTATGGTAAGAACTTACCTTTGTCAAATCTTTCTGACGCACTTAGCTTCTTTGGGTTTGTATGGCATTAGCCGCTGATACCTTCTCCTGTCATGAGAATGTGGTGTATGTGGCTACGAACGGTTGTCGTCTCTTTTACCTGCTACTGCATTGGACTGTTTAACAAAACTGAGCTCTTGTGCACGGTGGCGGGGTTATAGAGAAGACTGTGCTGAGCATCTGGGTAACAGTCAAAGCTTTTACCCTGTTGGTGCCTCGGATCAAGAGCCTACTCTACGCCCCGATGTTATCCCTGTGGAACACAGTGTACCTTTTGTATTGGAATGGTGGATAAATGGTGACTCACAACCACAAAGTAGTTCTTAGTGGGTGGAAAAAAATAAAGATGCAGCAGACAAGGAGGTGGTTTGGATAGTGCAATATGTCGTGGAATGGTAAACCCTTTCTCCACGTCACACATACAGTGCATCTGGAAAGTAGTCACAGTGCTTCACTTTTTGTTATGTTACAGCTTTAACTGGAATAAATTAATTTCTCTGACGTCCTAAGTGAATGCTGGGGACTCCGTCAGGACCATGGGGAATAGCGGCTCCGCAGGAGACAGGGCACAAAATTAAAAGTTTGACCACTAGGTGGTGTGCACTGGCTCCTCCCCCTATGACCCTCCTCCAAGCCTCAGGTTTTTGTGCCCGTCCGAGCAGGGTGCAATCTAGGTGGCTCTCCTAAAGAGCTGATTAGAAAAAGTTTGTTAGGTTTTTTATTTTCAGTGAGTCCTGCTGGCAACAGGCTCACTGCAACGAGGGACTTAGGGGAGAAGAAGTGAACTCACCTGCGTGCAGGATGGATTGGCTTCTTAGGCTACTGGACACTAGCGCCAGAGGGACGATCACAGGTACAGCCTGGATGGGTCACCGGAGCCGCGCCGCCGACCCCCTTGCAGATGCCGAAGAGAGAAGAGGTCCAGAAACCGGCGGCTGAAGGCTTCTCAGTCTTCATGAGGTAGCGCACAGCACTGCAGCTGTGTGCCATTGCTCTCGGCACACTTCACACCAACGGTCACTGAGGGTGCAGGGCGCTGGGGGGGGCGCCCTGGGCAGCAATGAAAATACCTATTCTGGCTAAAAATACATCACATATAGCCCCTGGGGCTATATGGATGTATTTAACCCCTGCCAGGTTTTCAGAAAAACCGGGAGAAGAGCCCGCCGAAAAGGGGGCGGGGCCTATCTCCTCAGCACACAGCGCCATTTTCCTACACAGGTCCGCTGCTAGGAAGGTTCCCAGGCTCTCCCCTGCACTGCACTACAGAAACAGGGTAAAAACAGAGAGGGGGGGCACTTATTTGGCGATATTAATAATATTTAAGCTGCTATAAGGGGAACACACTTATGTAAGGTTGTCCCTATATATTTATAGCGCTTGGGTGTGTGCTGGCAAACTCTCCCTCTGTCTCCCCAAAGGGCTAGTGGGGTCCTGTCTTCTATCAGAGCATTCCCTGTGTGTCTGCTGTGTGTCGGTACGTGTGTGTCGACATGTATGAGGACGATGTTGGCGTGGAGGCGGAGCAATTGCCTGTAATGGTGATGTCACCCCCTAGGGAGTCGACACCGGAATGGATGGCTTTGTTTATGGAATTACGTGATAGTGTCAGCACGCTGCAAAAGTCGGTTGACGACATGAGACGGCCGGCAAACCAGTTAGTACCTGTCCAGGCGTCTCAAACACCGTCAGGGGCTGTAAAACGCCCTTTACCTCAGTCGGTCGACACCGACACGGACACCGAATCTAGTGTCGACGGTGAAGAAACAAACATATTTTCCAGTAGGGCCACACGTTATATGATCACGGCAATGAAGGAGGCTTTGCATATCTCTGATACTGCAAGTACCACAAAAAGGGGTATTATGTGGGGTGTGAAAAAACTACTTGTAGTTTTTCCTGAATCAGAGGAATTGAATGAAGTGTGTGATGAAGCGTGGGTTACCCCCGATAGAAAACTGCTAATTTCAAAGAAGTTATTGGCGTTATACCCTTTCCCGCCAGAGGTTAGGGCGCGCTGGGAAACACCCCCTAGGGTAGATAAGGCGCTCACACGCTTATCAAAACAAGTGGCGTTACCGTCTCCAGAAACGGCCGCCCTCAAGGACCCAGCTGACAGGAGGCTGGAGAATACACTAAAAAGTATATACACACATACTGGTGTTATACTGCGACCAGCAATCGCCTCAGCCTGGATGTGCAGTGCTGGGGTGGCTTGGTCGGAATCACTGACTGAAAATATTGATACCCTGGATAGGGACAATATTTTATTGACTATAGAGCATTTAAAGGATGCATTTCTTTATATGCGAGATGCACAGAGGGATATTTGCACTCTGGCATCAAGAGTAAGTGCGATGTCCATATCTGCCAGAAGAAGTTTATGGACGCGACAGTGGTCAGGTGATGCGGATTCCAAACGGCATATGGAAGTATTGCCGTATAAAGGGGAGGAATTATTTGGGGTCGGTTTATCGGATTTGGTGGCCACGGCAACAGCCGGGAAATCCACCTTTTTACCTCAGGTCACCTCCCAGCAGAAAAAGACGCAGTCTTTTCAGCCGCAGTCCTTTCGTTCCTATAAGAACAAGCGGGCAAAAGGACATTCATATCTGCCCCGAGGCAAAGGAAAGGGTAAGAGACTGCAGCAAGCAGCTCCCTCCCAGGAGCAGAAGCCCTCCCCGGCTTCTGCAAAGGTCTCAGCATGACGCTGGGACCTTACAAGCGGACTCAGGGGCGGTGGGGGGTCGCCTCAAGAATTTCAGCGCACAGTGGGCCCCTGGATCCTGCAGGTAGTATCTCAGGGTTACAGGTTGGAATTCGAGATGTCTCCCCCTCGCCGGTTCCTAAAGTCTGCTTTGCCAACGTCTCCCTCCGACAGGGCGACGGTATTGGAAGCCATTCACAAGCTGTATTCTCAGCAGGTGATAGTCAAGGTACCCCTTTTACAACAGGGAAAGGGGTATTACTCCACGCTATTTGTGGTACCGAAGCCGGACGGCTCGGTAAGACCTATTCTAAATCTGAAATCTCTGAACCTGTACATACAAAAATTCAAGTTCAAGATGGAGTCACTCAGTGCAGTGATAGCGAATCTGGAAGAAGGGGACTTTATGGTGTCCTTGGACATCAAGGATGCTTACCTCCATGTCCCAATTTGCCCTTCACACCAAGGGTACCTCAGGTTCGTGGTACAAAACTGTCATTATCAGTTTCAGACGCTGCCGTTTGGATTGTCCACGGCACCCCGGGTCTTTACCAAGGTAATGGCCGAAATGATGATCCTTCTTCGAAGAAAAGGCGTATTAATTATCCCTTACTTGGACGATCTCCTGATAAGGGCAAGGTCCAGAGAACAGCTGGAGGTCGGAGTAGCACTAACCCAAGTAGTGCTCCAACAGCACGGGTGGATTCTGAATTTTCCAAAATCCCAACTGATCCCGACGACACGTCTGCTGTTCCTAGGGATGATTCTGGACCCTGTTCAGAAAAAGGTGTTTCTTCCGGAGGAGAAAGCCAGGGAGTTATCCGAACTTGTCAGGAACCTCCTAAAACCAGGAAAAGTGTCTGTGCATCAATGCACAAGAATCCTGGGAAAAATGGTGGCTTCTTACGAAGCGATTCCATTCGGCAGATTCCATGCACGAATTTTTCAGTGGGATCTGCTGGACAAATGGTCCGGATCGCATCTGCAGATGCATCAGCGGATAAACCTGTCGCCAAGGACAAGGGTGTCTCTGCTATGGTGGTTGCAGAGTGCTCATCTGTTAGAGGGCCGCAGATTCGGCATACAGAACTGGGTCCTAGTGACCACGGATGCCAGCCTGAGAGGCTGGGGAGCGGTCACACAGGGAAGAAATTTCCAGGGTGTGTGGTCAAGCCTGGAGACATCTCTTCACATAAATATACTGGAACTAAGAGCAATCTACAATGCTCTAAGCCTGGCAAAACCTCTGCTTCAGGGTCAACCGGTGTTGATCCAGTCGGACAACATCACGGGAGTCGCCCACGTAAACAGACAGGGCGGCACAAGAAGCAGGAGGGCAATGGCAGAAGCTGCAAGGATTCTTCGCTGGGCGGAAAATCATGTAATAGCACTGTCAGCAGTGTTCATCCCGGGAGTGGACAACTGGGAAGCAGACTTCCTCAGCAGACACGATCTTCACCCGGGAGAGTGGGGACTTCATCCAGAAGTCTTCCACATGATTGTGGTCCGTTGGGAAAGACCAATGGTGGACATGATGGCGTCCCGCCTCAACAAAAAACTGGACAGGTATTGCGCCAGGTCAAGAGACCCTCAGGCAATAGGTGTGGACGCTCTGGTAACACCATGGGTGTACCAGTCAGTGTATGTGTTCCCTCCTCTGCCTCTCATACCCAAGGTACTGAGAATTATACGGCAAAGGGGAGTAAGAACGATACTCGTGGCTCCGGATTGGCCAAGAAGGACTTGGTACCCGGAACTTCAGGAGATGCTCACGGAAGATCCGTGGCCTCTACCTCTAAGAAGGGACCTGCTTCAGCAGGGACCTTGTCTATTCCAAGACTTACCGCGGCTGCGTTTGACGGCATGGCGGTTGAACGCCGGATTCTAAAGGAAAAAGGCATGCCAGAGGAAGTCATCCCTACCCTGATTAAAGCCAGGAAGGAAGTGACCGCACAACATGATCACCGCATTTGGAGAAAATATGTTGCGTGGTGTGAGGCCAGGAGGGCCCCGACGGAGGAATTTCAACTGGGTCGATTCCTAAATTTCCTGCAAACAGGATTGTCTATGGGCCTCAAATTGGGGTCCATTAAGGTTCAAATTTCGGCCCTGTCTATTTTCTTCCAGAAAGAATTGGCTTCAGTTCCTGAAGTCCAAACTTTTGTCAAAGGAGTACTACATATACAGCCCCCGGTTGTGCCTCCAGTGGCACCGTGGGATCTCAATGTAGTTTTGGATTTTCTCAAATCCCATTGGTTTGAGCCGCTCAAATCGGTGGATTTGAAATATCTTACATGGAAAGTAACCATGCTACTGGCCCTGGCTTCGGCCAGGAGAGTATCAGAATTGGCGGCTTTATCGTACAAAAGCCCATATCTGATTTTCCATTCGGACAGGGCAGAACTGCGGACGCGTCCTCAGTTTCTCCCTAAGGTGGTATCAGCGTTTCACCTGAACCAGCCTATTGTGGTGCCTGCGGCTACTAGCGATTTGGAGGACTCCAAGTTGCTGGACGTTGTCAGAGCATTAAAAATATATATTTCAAGGACGGCTGGAGTCAGAAAGTCTGACTCGCTGTTTATACTGTATGCACCCAACAAGCTTGGGTGCTCCTGCGTCTAAGCAGACGATTGCTCGTTGGATTTGTAGCACAATTCAACTTGCGCATTCTGTGGCAGGCCTGCCACAGCCTAAATCTGTCAATGCCCACTCCACAAGGAAGGTGGGCTCCTCTTGGGCGGCTGCCCGAGGGGTCTCGGCATTACAACTCTGCCGAGCAGCTACGTGGTCAGGGGAGAACACGTTTGTAAAATTCTACAAATTTGATACCCTGGCTAAGGAGGACCTGGAGTTCTCTCATTCGGTGCTGCAGAGTCATCCGCACTCTCCCGCCCGTTTGGGAGCTTTGGTATAATCCCCATGGTCCTGACGGAGTCCCCAGCATCCACTTAGGACGTCAGAGAAAATAAGAATTTACTCACCGGTAATTCTATTTCTCGTAGTCCGTAGTGGATGCTGGGCGCCCATCCCAAGTGCGGATTGTCTGCAATAATTGTACATAGTTATTGTTACAAAAATCGGGTTATTATTGTTGGGAGCCATCGTTTCAGAGGCTCTTTTCGGTTATCATACTGTTAACTGGGTTCAGATCACAAGTTGTACAGTGTGATTGGTGTGGCTGGTATGAGTCTTACCCGGGATTCAAAATCCTTCCTTATTGTGTACGCTCGTCCGGGCACAGTATCCTAACTGAGGCTTGGAGGAGGGTCATAGGGGGAGGAGCCAGTGCACACCACCTAGTGGTCAAACTTTTAATTTTGTGCCCTGTCTCCTGCGGAGCCGCTATTCCCCATGGTCCTGACGGAGTCCCCAGCATCCACTACGGACTACGAGAAATAGAATTGCCAGTGAGTAAATTCTTATTTTTTTCCCTCACAATACCCCATAACAACAACATGAAAAAAGTTTGAGATTTTTGCAAAATGTTTTAAAAATCAAAATCTAAGAAATCACATGTACATAAGTATTCACAGCCTTTGCAATGAAGCGCAAAATGGAGCTCAGGTGCATCCTGTTTTCACTGATCATCCATGAGATATTCCTACAGCTTAATTGGAGTCCACCTGTGAAAATTCTGTCAAGAGCTACAGCAATCCTCTGTGCAGAGAGAAGAACCTTCCAAAAGGACAGCCATCTCTGCAGCAATCCACCAATCATGCCTTTATGGTGGAGTGGCCAGATGGAAGCCACTCCTTAGTAAAAAGCACATGGCAGTCCACCAGGTGTTTGCTAAAATGCACCTGAAGGACTCTCAGACCATGAGAAGCAAAATTCTCTGGTCTAATGAGACTAAGATTGAACTCTGGTGTGAATACTATGCATCATGTTTGGAGGAAACCAGGCACCGCTCATCACCAGGCCAATACCATCCCTACCCTGAATCATGGTGGTGGCAGCGTCATTCTGAGGGGATGTTTTTCAGTAGCAGGAACTGTGAGACTAGTCAGGATAGAGGGAAAGATGAATGCAGCAATGTACAGAGACGTCCTGGATGAAAATCTGCTCCAGAGCGCTCTTGACCTCAGAATGGGGTGACGATTCATCTCTCAGCAGGACAACGAGCCTAAGCATACAACCAAGATATCAAAGGAGTGGCTTTAGGACAACTCTGTGAATTTCCTTGAGTGGCCCAGCCAGAGCCCAGACTTGAATAAGGTTGAACATCTCTGGAGAGATCTGGAAATGCCTGTGCACCGACGCTTCCCATCCAACCTGATGGAGCTTGAGAGGTGCTGCAAAGAGGAATGGGCAAAACTGCCCAAAGATAGGTGTGCTAAGCTTGTGGCATCATGTTCAAAAAGACTTGAGGCTGTAATTGTTGCCAAAGGTGCATCAACAATTATTGAGCAAAGGCTGCGAATACTTATGTACATGTGATTTCTTTGTTTTTTATTTTTAATAAATTCGCAAAAATCTCAAACAAAAACTTTTTTTACATTGTGATTATGGGGGATTTTGTGTAGAATTTTGAGGTGGAAAAAAGAATTATATTCCAGTTTGAAATAAGGCTGTAACATAACAAAATGTGGAAAAAGTGAAGCGCTGTGAATACTTTCCGGAAGCACTGTATATACACATTTTTGCCCATTGATAAAAATAGAAATGGGTAATGGAGGGCGACTGAGGTGGAGAACGGACTTTCCAGGTCTTTCAATACTTCACACCTAGATTATAATGTCTTATAGGTGATGCACCTACTTCTAGCTGCTATAAATGTGACACCATACACAGATATTGTACATTGCTTGTGGACCGGCCCACAAGTACATGTATTATGGATGGAACGCCAAAATTATTTTACCAATATATTGATAATTGAATTTGTTGATGAAACGTGGACCTTCTGGGGTATTTACTCCAAGACAAATTCATGGAAATTAACCAAAGGTAACGGAACACAGCTTGTAAAATCGCCAGCCGGCACTAAGAAGACTGTATTGTCTCAATGGATCTCTCCTGATCCCATCTCTCTAACCTTATACCCCAGAATTTTTTCATTGTTTCTTATGGACTGGACTGATGTATTCTTGCAAAAAGAAAAATGGTGGCAAAATTCTTCTATATATGGCTTCCTTATGTTCACACTTTGTCTGCAGTTTTCATAGAAGCACTGAGAAATTTTTTCCAATCTACCTCCTAGTATAACCTAGAGGTACTTACCTCTGGTGTAGCAGTGTAATGTATATATGAGATATAGTCCATGATTCTTTCCATTGTCCTTATTACTATGTTTTATATGTAAGAACAAGACCAGTATTGTTACATCTTTTTGAATTGCCCAATGTTCTGGTACTGGGGATACTGTAAATGTCTGTATCTTCCTTTCTTATACCTAACTTTTCTTCTGTGTTATTGTCAGGATTATTGCTATATTCTTGGTACTCAGATGTATATCTTTTGTTTTTATTGTATGAACTTGTCAAAAAGAAAAAACTTTATTTGCTTTCTTTACTGTTTCTTGCAATTTAATTAAAAAAAATATATAGATTTTTCTTGGGCAGATTGTCTTTTCTTTTTAAGATAAATAAGGAACTAATGGAATTTTCTTGAGAAAAAAACAAGGTATTGTCTGGACACTGCATAGATAATACATAACAAAGACATTTTTTGTCGGCACTTGTCCACCACCACTGCAAGTCAGTATGTATCTAGCAAATTAAAGAATGTTCATATTTTGTTCAAAATATTTATAGCTTGGAGGCCAGCATCCAGGGTACTTTATCTACAAGTTCCTACTATATGAAATTTGCTTCATATCTGTTCCTGGTGGAACTAGGATCTTATACATCAAGGGGTTAATAGTTGAACATGAAAGAGTCATCACACCAAAAACCCAATACAACACAGTTTTATTAACAAAGGTTCAGTATATACTCAGGTTTGAGACTGGTTTTCGCATTCAATCAATGAGTACATGCCATGGACGCACCATCATCTCAGGGGCCTGTATAATTTTAGATTAAACTGGCCTGGACACCATGTAATCAATTGGTTCCTGTCATGGTTACAGAATTCTGTTGATCCGTATCTGGACCCTTGGGTATAACGGACATAAAGATGAAATGAGATGTCAGATAGTTCTAGCTCATAGAGTGAACACAGGTATGGACTATAGCTGACAAGCTCAGATGACTGGGGCAATCACAATAACACAGTGTCACTCTGGACTGGAATCAGTACAAAGATACAGAACTGAAACCCCAGCCATGAGAACCTGGAACTGGTCATACAGAACTCAACCCCCGGCCCCTGGTACAGGAGCTAAAGGCTGGGACCCACTACTGGGAACTCAGATAAACACAACTGGAGAAACTTAGAAGAGCATAGTACTGAACCTGGAGCACAGAAACTCAAAAGGAATCACAGTCTAACATCTACAAGATTTTAGCTGCTGCAGTTATCAAACTGGAACTGCTCCGATCCAAACCTGGAACTGGAATCAGACACAGGAAGAGCCCAGTGCAGAAAAGGAGAAAAACAAACCCCAGTACTAACCTATGGAAATAAGCAAGAGGGATGGAACAAAAGTTCAGTGTTGTTCCTACAACCCTCTCTGACAGCACCCTGCATCACATCCCATTTCTGGGAGAGAGTGGTGCCTTCTGCAGCCCCAGCTCCTCCAGTGTTGTTCCTAAAGCCCCATCTGAGACAGAGAAGGCAGCATCATATCCACTTGCTGGAAGAGTGTTGCCTTCTGCTGCCACAGCTCCTCCATTGTTGCTCCTACAGCACCCTCTAGGAGACAGAAAAGCCTGCATCACATCCCCTTGCTGGGAAAGAGTGGTGTCTCAGCTAATCCAGTGTTGTTCCCCTCTATGAGACAGAGAAGCCTGCATCACATCCTGTTGCTGGAAGAGTGGTGCCTTCTGCTGCCACAGCTGCACCAGAATGTTGCTCCTACAGCCCCTTCTATGAGATAGAGAAGTCTGCATCACATACCATTTGTGGTGTTACCAGGGGTTATAGCAATTCCTCAGTCTCTTTATATCTAAGATTTTGAATGTGACTTGTATGTACTGGAATGACTGCTATGCTGTGTCCTGACTGTGACCTGTGGGGGAAATAGTTTATGCTTCTTTGGAGTTAGGGAACAGGTAACAATCCCGTACCAGTCATGAAATACTGTGTGTTAAGTGTCATGCCTCACTCTCCAAAATACCAGAACTTTCAACAAGGGAGCTCAGAGTAGTGGTACCAGAGGACACCTAACCTAATTTACCTCTAAGCAAGCCTTGTGGAAACAAAGGAATTCCTTGTAGTCTGAAAGGGCGGGGGCTACTGTGGGAGGAGGCTTGTGGGACTATATGGCCCAGCAGCACACATTGCTCAAGCTAGGAGTATTCCATCTATCTGCTTTTCAGTAGTCTCCTTTCGCTTGGAAGACCTGACCTCAGTTTAAGATTATTCGGTTTTTCCTTTTACTTGAAGTTGACTGTGCATATTTCATAATTGTATGTCTTGCTTATTTACACCTATTTTTTGGTGTACTTTAACTCTTGAGATATTTCTCAAACCTAAAAATGTATCAGTGTACCTCTGTGTTCTAACGAATTCATGTTCCCGGAATGGCCCAAGCAACATGTAGGTAATACTATATGGGAACAAAAATGCTGGTACACCATACCCATTAGAATTATAATAAATCTATTGTACATAATACTCAAGGTTCTTGGCATACATTGGCCAATATATGAGCCTGCCAACCAATCGTAAAGGTGACCTCATGGGACAGGTCCCTAACATTATAGGGGTTCTACCACCCCAGCACATCACATAAAAGGAGATTTATGGTAGACTTATCATTGTTAAATCTCTTTCTGCGAAGTACATTGGGTTTCACAGGAAAACATCAGGTGTAGAGTGGATCTTGATCCAGGGAGGCACCAACAGGCTAAAGCTTTAGGCTGTCCCAATATGCAACGGGGCCTCCTCCAATACCCCGCCTCCAGGCACTGTGAGCTCAGTTTTGTTAACCAGTCCAATGTAGGAGCAGGCAAAAGAGAAGGCAGATGTTAGTCAAATAGAACCACATTCTCACGACAGGAAAAGGGACCAGCGGTTAATGCCATACAAACCAATAGAAGCTAGGTGTGTTAGGGTGGGCGCCCTGTGGAACCCAATGTACTTTGCAGAAAGAGATTTAACAGTGGTAAATCTATCATAAATCCCCTTTTCTGCAGCAGGGTACATTGGTTTCCACAGGGAAATATCGGGTGATGTCCTAAAGCAGTTCCTCAAGGGAGGGGACGTGCCTTAGTGGGTATGAGAACCCGGCGTCCAAAGGAAGCATCCTGGGAGGTGGCAGAATCAAAGGTATAGAATCTGATGAACGTATTCACTGGGGAGCATGTAGCCGCCTTGCACAATTGTTCTGCGGACATGCCATGGTGGGCCGCCCAAGAAAGTCCAACAGACCGAGAAGAATGGGCCTTAATAGCAGCAGGAGCTGAAAATCCAGCCTGCGCATAAGCTTGTGCAATCACCATTCTAATCCATCTGGACATGGTTTGCTTATTCGCAGGCCAGCCACGTTTGTGGAAACCAAAAAGTACAAAAAAGGATATCTGACCTCCTAATAGAGGCAGTGCTCTCCACATATATGCGGAGAGCCCATACCACATCCAAAGACCGTTCTTTGGAGGATAATTCAGAAGAGATGAAGGCCGGAACCACAATCTGTTGATTAAGGTGAAAAGATGACACCACCTTAGGTAAATAACAAGGTCGAGTTCTAAGAACTGCTCGGTCATGAATAAATATCAAAAAGGGTGGATGACAGGACAAAGCACCTAGGTCCGACACCCTTCTGGTAGAGGCAATAGCCAGTAAGAACAGGACCTTAGCCGTAAGTCATTTAAGGACCACTGACTCAAGAGGTTCAAATGGAGACTCTTGCATTAAGGACAACAGACAAATCCCATGGAGCCACAGGAGGGACATAGGGAGGTTGAATCTGCAATACACCCTGAATAAATGTATGAACGTCAGGTATAGACACACTTTTTCTCTGAAACCACACCGACAAGGCAGATATGTGAATCTTGAGGGAGGCCAGACGAAGGCCTAAGTCCAGGCCTTGTTGCAGGAAAGCCAGGATTCTGGATGTTTTGAATCTGTACACATCCTAGTTCTTATCAGCACACCAGGTGAAATAAGAATTCCAGACTCTGTAATAGATCTGGCAGATGCCTGTTTGTGGGCCTTCAACATAGTTTGGATGACTGCCTCAGAAAATCCTTTTGCCCTTAGGAGTGAAGCTTCAAGAGCCACGCTATCAAAGCCAGCCTGGACAGGTCTGGGTAGAGACAAGGGCCCTGTACGAGGAGGTCTAGCCGTTGAGGAAGTAGAAGAGGATGCTCTATCGAGAGACCCTGCAGGTCAGAGAACCAATGCCATCTGTACCACACTGGAGCGACTAGAAGTAGTATTCCTCCTTCTTGCTCGAACTTCCATATTACCCTTGGCAGGAGTGACACTGGAGGGAACACGTATGGCAGGCAAAAGTTCCATGGAATTGCCAGTGCATCCACGAACGCCACTTGAGGATCCCTTGTCCTTGATCCGAAGACCAGAACCTTGTGATTGTGTCGAGACGCCATCAGGTCTACATCTGGTAGACACCACTTGTCCACAAGGAGTTGAAAGACTTCTGGATGAAGACTCCATTCTCTGGCGTGCACGTCCTGACGACTGAAGAAGTCTGCTTCCCAGTTGAGGACCCCCGGAATGAACACTGCTGATATTGCTGGCAGATGGTGTTCCGCCCATTGAAGGATTTTTGGCACGTCCATCATTGCCATGCGGCTTAGAGTGCGGCCTTGATGATTTATGTATGTCACCGTGGTTGCGTTGTCTGATTGTACTTGTACAGGCCTGTTCTGTACTAGAGGCAGAGCCAGTGTCAATGCATTAAACACTGCCCATAATTCCAGAATGTTTATCGGGAGGAGAGATTCCTCCCTGGTCCACCGACGCTGAGGAGAGTGTTGCTCCTGTTGTCAGGAGTACCCAGTTGGAGATCCAGAAGGGATGAGCCCTGCCCAACTATTGGTCCTGTAGCCACCAGCTCAGTGACAGACTAACCTCCGGAGTCAAGGAGATAATTTGAGACCTGATCCGGTGAGGCAGGCTGTTCCGCTTGGAAAGGATTAACCGCTGCAGAGGGCGGGAAAGAAATTGAGCATACTCTACCATGTCGAATGCCGACACCATGAGGCCTAGTACTTGCATCGCCGAGTGTATTGACACTCTCTGGCGAGAGAGGAAGTATCTGATCCTGTCCTGAAGTTTCAGGACTTTCTCTGGAGACAAGAACAATCATTGGTTGTGTGTCCAGCAATGCCCCCAGGTGCACCATGCTCTGAGCAGGGACCAGCGAGGACTTCTTCCAGTTGATGAGCGCTCCATGGGCTTGTAGGAATTGGACCGTCAGTTACAGATGACTGAGGAGAACCTCTCAGGATTAGCAAGTCATCCAGATACGGCATGATCCAGACACCCTGACGACAGAGAAGAGCCGTCATGACTGCCATGACCTTGGTAAAGGTCAGAGGAGCCGTGGTCAGTCCAAAAGGCAAGGCCTTGAATTAATAATGTAGGTTGCCAATAGTAAACCGCAGATATTGCTGATGCAACATGACAATAGGTATGTGTAGGTAAGCATCCTGTATGTCCAGGGATACCATATAGTCCTTGGGTTCCATGGCCAGTATAATAGTGCAAAGAGTTTCCATACGCAATTTGGATACCCTCACAAATTTGTTCAAAGATTTGAGGTTGAGTATAGGCCAGGAGGACATATTTGGTTGCGAGACTAGAAACAGGGTCGAATAGTAGCCCCTGCCTCACTGAGGCACAATCACTCCAGTATCTAGGAAAGATTGCAACCAAGTGTAAAGTCTGTGCTTTCAGCGGATCCGAAGGGATAACCGTCGAGCAGAACTGGTGAGGAGAACGTCTCTTGAAATAGATTTCGTACCCGTGAGAGACAACTTCCACCAGGCATCAGAAGTGGTCTTTAACCAGGCCTGGGCGAACCTCAGAAGTCAGCCTCCCACCCTGGGGTCCCCCAGGGGGAGGCCCGCCCCGTCATGCTGCAGGTTTGTCCTGTTTGGACGCAGGCTGACGGGCGGCCTAAGATTGCTTAGACTTGGGCTTGGTGGTTTTGGAAGTACGAGCCTGTCTCAGATACTCCTGACCCATCACTTTATCTGGAGGTCGAAAGGAACGAAAAGTGGTACTCTTAGCCTTCGGAGCAGAAGGATTAGTACTTGGGAGAAATGCAGTCTTAGCTGTTGCCAAGTCAGTTATGATCTTGTTCAGATGCTCCCCAAATAGTATGTCTCCCTTAAAAGGGAGCACCTCGAATGTCTTTTTGGAGTCCAGGTTCACTTTCCAGGACCTTAACCACAAAATCTGGCCAGCCAGGATAGACGTAGTAGACGCCTTGGCCGCCATTTCGCCAGCATTAGAGGCCGCCTCCTGAATATAGTGAGATGCTGTGATAATATATGACAGATATTGTCTGGCAGTGTCAGACATTTTTTAAAGTACTGTAGCTCATTCTCAATTGCCTGAACCCATACTTCAATAGCTTTTGCAGTCCAAGAGGTTGCCATAGTGGGTCTATGCACAGCACTGGTAAGTGTGTAAATAGACTTCAAGCATCCCTCCACACGCTTATCCGTCGGTTCCTTCAGTGAGGTGACAGTGGTGACAGGATGAGTAGAAGGCAACACTAGACGGGTGACATGAGAATCCACCGGTGGTGGAGTTTCCCACTTGTTACTCAACTCTGCAGGAATAGGATAACGAGCCAACATCCTTTTAGACAGGGAAATTTTTTTTCCTGGAGACGACCAGGACTCCTAACGTATGTCATTAAGAGGTCAGAATGAGGTAAAACTACTTTAGCAACCTTCTGACGTTTAAACTTATCATGTTTCTTAGACGTAGCAGGAGGTTCAATCTCATCATCAAGCTGGTGAATCAGTTTGATAGCCTCCACTAGTTCAGGAACATCAGCTTGAGTTGCAGATTCCTCATCAGAAACAACTGTATCAGTGTACGACGGTTCAGTATATTCCCAATCCTCATCGGAAGAATTATCCGAAATATTAGTGGATTGTGAGGAAGAAATGGCCCACTTAGATGACCCCTTGGTCCCAGTAGGGTGAGGGTTAGGTTTTTGTTTAACCAAGGACTGATTTAATTGCTGTAACTGGGTTGACAAAGTACCCACCCATGGTGGATTAACTACAGGGACAATATGTGGCTGTAACGACACAGGAGGTCCCACAGGGTTGTAAGGGGTGGTCTTTAATATGCAGACTGTCGGGATCCCGGTGCACAGTATACCGGCGCTGGAATCCCGACAGCCGACATACCGACAGCCGACATACCGACACCTTTTCTCCCTCGTGGCGGTCCACGACCCCCCTGGAGGGAAGATAAAATAGCGTGGCGTGCGTAGCGCTGCACAGTGCCCGCAGCGAGCCCGCAAGGGGCTCATTTGTGCTTGCCACGCTGTCAGTATGCCGGCGGTCGGGCTCCCAGTGCCGGTATGCTGCTTGCCGGGAGCCCGGCTGCCGGCATACCATACTACACCCGGGCGTAAGCCGTGTTACAAGCATAGTCAGCATATTTGAAAATGCTGCTCAAGGTGGATCCTGATTTGCCCCAGGTGCTGCAGACAGACAGGAAAGGCTGCAGAGCACCAACTACCTGACCCTCAGCTGAAATCTTTTTCTCAGGTAAATCCGTGGCGCCAGCACTGCATGATGCAGGAGCGTCTGTGGATTTCCTGCCCTGTGTAGCAGACATTATTGGGAATGTAGCTGTGACAGGACGGTATCGTACGAAAGCACTTGCCGCTTTCGCGTCCCGTTGACTGCGCACAGATTGGAAGGTCAAGTCACACGAGGCTTGACCACATAGGGGATTCCCGCTTACCGTCAGTAACCGCCTGTTACTGACTCCACCCACTGCGTTGTGGGCGGGATCTTGCTGCCACCACCAAACTCCTAACCTGCCGTGGCGTTTGGAACCACGGTTCTGCTCTGTATGTGCCGACGCACTGCCTTACCACACCTGTGTGGTGTTGACGAATCCCCACTAGCCACTTGCTAGGCCTCTACCAGTAGCTGGCGGAAGGCGGAGCTTGGAGACGTCAGGTGCTTCCCTGGACAGCCGGAGAATGGGGCTAGGTTTGGCCTAACCCTGTTGGTCACAAGATGAAGCAGTCTTCTTGAGGCAATGGCCCTCATTCCGAGTTGATCGGTCGCAAGGCGAATTTAGCAGAGTTACACACGCTAAGCCTACGCCTACTGGGAGTGTATCTTAGCTTCTTAAAATTGCGACCGATGTATTCGCAATATTGCGATTACAAACTACTTTGCAGTTTCTGAGTAACTTCAACCTTACTCTGCCTGTGCGATCAGTTCAGTGCTTGTCGTTCCTGGTTTGACGTCACAAACACACCCAGCGTTCGCTCAGACACTCCCCCGTTTCTCCAGCCACTCCTGCGTTTTTTCCGGAAACGGTAGCGTTTTCAGCCACACGCCCATAAAACGCCGTGTTTCCGCCCAGTAACACCCATTTCCTGTCAATCACACTACGATCGCCGGAGCAAAGAAAAAGCCGTGAGTAAAAATCCTTTCTTCATAGCAAAATTACTTGGCGCAGTCGCAGTGCGAACATTGCGCATGCGTACTAAGCGGATTTTCACTGCGATGCGATAAAAAAGAACAAGCGAACGACTCGGAATGAGGGCCAATGATGTTTATTTGCTCAATTACCTTTAAAAAGGCTCCTCCCTATTGCTAGGGGTAACAGCATACAATCAGATGTTTTCAGCAGAATAAGATGGTATAATACACATTCCTATGGGCCAACTGCCCTCCTTTTATCCCTCTCCAAGACCCATTACCACAGGGGGTAAGCCCACCCTGTGGTGTACAACCAATCAATGTTTACCCATGAGCTGTGCATGCCTTGGTCACATGCACAGCTAACATTGTTCCCTATGGACAGTGGGGAGTGGTCGTTCTCCTTTGACTCTTCCATCTTGGAGGATCAGGATACGCCCCGATGCCGTTCAGTCTGGCTGGGGGAAAGTTTTCCCTCCTAAACTGACTTCCAGAAACCTGCCCGGGACCTAGCCCACTGGCTGCAGCCTGGATTTGGGCTCCAGAGCTGGGCAGCCTGGCTCCCCGAACCAGGTTTCTAGACCACTACGGGTGATCTCCATGGAGCTCCAAGAAACCACTCAGCTTGTTTCATAGCTGAGCTGCTTCTCTTTCTCCCTGTGCCCCTTGGAAGTGTGAGGCTGGATGGGAAAGCATTCCGTTTTTGGGGAAAAGGTCTGGGAGAATCCATCAGCCTGCACAGCCATGGATTCCCCCCTCCTGGGACACACAACCAAGTAAGTGCAATTTACCTTTAAATACATTACATTTAGATCACACTGTACATGTTATACAGTTTTTACACAATGTCTGGTTTGTTAAACCCTGTACCCAGTGCTGGCTCCCCTAGCCCTGCAGCCTGGCTGCTAGGGCTCTCCCAGTGCTGGAGGTATGGGGCTGGCTTCCACCACCCTCCAGCCTGCCTGCCACTGGGGTCCAGGGAGCTGGCTCTCCCTGCCCCCCCCCCCCCAGTGTGGCACTAACTTTGTGGCCTCGCCGCACGCAGCGGTGCACCCCCCTGTACCGAAGCCCGGCGGCCCGGGACACTTGTCCCGGCCGCCGTGACTCTGGCTCTGTTGCAGCGCTGAGGTGACGGGAGCGTAGCTCCCGGACCCCAGCGCTCATCATCCTGCTCACCCCCACCGCTAGGGAGGCGGTTAGCCCGGTCCCCCATGAGCGGCGCCTGTGGTGGCCTCACCGAGCAGGGGGCCGGCTAGCCCGGTCCCCTGTATGCGACGCTGGATCCGTGGTGTCTCGCTGCAGCGTCCGGCGGGGAGCCGGGCTGCGGCGCACCCCCCCTTGTCGGCCAGCAGCCCGGGACGTCCGTCCCAGCTGCTGCGGCTGGCCACCCGTGCTGGGCTGAGGCGCCGGCTCTCCCTTCTCCCCGGCGCGCACACTCCAGTGCGCCCGGGGCTGCACCGACCGCTGCCGGGAGCGGAGCTCCCGGACTCCGGTGGTCAGCGGCTGCCCTCTCCCCCGGCGCGCACACTCTGCTGAGCGCTCCGGGGGCTGCCCTCACTGCCGTGGTCTCCGGAGAGGTCCGGGACCACGGCATATTGGAAAATACAATTTTTTAAACATATTCATAAACACGGCGCCTAGCGCCCATTACTTTTTAAATATGGCGCCAAGCGCCCATTGTCCTGCATAATGGCGCCGGGCACTAGGGGTTAACCCCTTCAGTGCTGCGGTGGCCATTTTCCGCGTGGCTGGAGCCTCTCCGGCCACACTCCTCCCCCCCATTCAAGCGGGTCAACCAGGGACCCATGTCCCAACGATTTGGGTCCTGGTCCCGCAGTCCGTTGGGTGAAGGGGACGCTACCTGGGGGTTGTAGGCTCTGGCCTAGACAGTTCATCCATAGTGTAGTGGGCCTCTCTTCGTGGGTGCACAATGTTCAAATAGTCCACCTGAAGTCCAAGTTCAAGGCTCCACCACAAAAGTCTGTCCAATTTCCCCAAGGTAGGTTGCAGCCACCTAACAGGTAGGTGGTAAGTCACCACGGTGGGGGGCCGGTTACAAACAAGTGCCACCCAAGGTGTCCCAATTGTGGCATACCCCACCTCCCACAATAGCAGTATACTGCTCAACCAGGCCACAGGGTGCTCCTGCCCATATGGCTCTTTCTGGCTCGGTACTGCTCCCCGTCCGTGCAGTGGCGCAAAAGTTCGTAACACACAGTCCTGGTCAAAAATGTGTGCCATCAGCACTGGAGCGGGTACCCGAGCCTCCTTCAATAACTGGAATGCCAACTTGCGAGCGGGTGCAAAGTCCACTGACTTGGGAATGCCCTTCCTAGCCATCTCTGTCAAGGGGTTCACTACAGGACTAAAGTCAATGACAACATGTCCGTAGGGCCTTACAGGTTCTAAGGTCAGTACCGGTCTGGGGAATGTGGGTCAGGGACAGCCTCTGGTTGCCTCCACCCCCTCTGGTTTGGGCCTACCCCTGTCTCCTCCCACATGGTGCCCCTGGCACTGCACCTCCGTCATACCTATCTGGCAACTGTCTGCCCGAACTGTCAGACCTGCCCTCCAATCCTCTTCTGTCGACCTATGACTCGGGAAACCTACCCTGTCACCTAGGCCTACTCTTCCCTCCTCGTCCGCTACCTGTGCCACAGGGATGGCGGCCAGACCACCAGCCTCTGGATCCTGTGTGGCATCCACTACAGGGAGGCTGCGTGTCTTCCCCGATCTACTGCGCACAGGCAGGGGACCTGCTATGTCCACAGAAACTTGCTGCAAGGGTTCTCCTATGGGCAGAGGCCCAGAGACAACACAACCGCTGGAGTGCCCCAGCTGCCAACGCATGGCACCAGCCTTACAGTTGGTCTGGGCGTCATCCGACATTCCAGACCACGGTAAGTTCTGTGTCGGGCACTTCAGGGTACGGTCTGTCTCCGGGTTACTGTCCAAAGGGGTTTCGCTGGCAACCGACACCGGTTGCGCAGGAACGTTCACTGAGGGGACCATTTGGACACATTCCCTATCTGGTCTATCCCCTCCCACTTTCCTGTCTACCCTGTACCTTAACCCTTCCCACCAGGTCAAACTTCCTGCCCCAACCCTGTCAAGGCCACTGCCAGAGTGGCGCCTCATGCCTTTCGGGGATGGGTCAGAGAGTTGAGCCTCCCTAAACTCCTGCCTGTGGCCCTCAATCTCTCCTAAATTGGGACACACTACAGGGGGATCTATGTGGGGACTACTAGGGTCAGTCTGGTAGGGGTCAGTCATGGGAAAGTCAGTGTGGTTTCTCATACTCACCGCCGGAGTTGGCAAACCACTTGGGTCAGGAGCATCATTGGGCACCCCCACAGGATCAAACGAGCTGGACCCTACATCCTCTGCGTTGCTAGTGGACGTGGGCATACCAGAGGCAAAAGGCATGCGGGGTCGATGTGCTGATCTAGCCGCTGTAATCTTTTCCTCTGGGCTGGTTGATGCTGTGGTTGGCTGTGCTGGCAGTTGTCTAGCAGCTGTAGTCTTTTCCTCGGGGCTGGGCTGTGCTGGAGCAGCTGATGTCAACGGTGATTGTGGAACTTAACTCCGAGGAATGGCGCCAACAAACATAGTGACGATCCTACCACCCAGATCATTTCCTAGGACCACATCAGTTGGGAGACCATCCATGACAGCAACTTCTCGCAACTCTGGTCCAGCTCCCCAGTCCAGGTAGACTCTTGCCATGGGAACTGCTTTCTTTGTTCCTTCTGCCAGGGTGACCGTGGCAGTGCGACCCTGCAATACTACAGCAGGATCTATAAGGTGGGGGCTCACCACAGTGATTGAGGCCCCAGAGTCTCTTAGGCCTCCTCCCTGCAGGGGTCCCACGTGGACTGACTGCAGGTGCCTCCACATGTTGTCTAGGGGCTGTTTGGCCATGCAGGTGACTCTCTCCGCAGAGTGCACCTGTCTCTCGCCACACTCCATCAGACTGACTGGAGGGGGAACAGTCTCTGTAGGCTCATCTCCTCTCGTCAAACAAGCGATCCGGGCTCCAGCACTCGGATTTGGGGCACGAGTCTGGGGTGCTTGGGATGCAGGACAGTTCATCCTCAGATGTCCGATTTTCCCACAGCCGTAGCACTTCTTCTCCAGTCGTGGCACCGATGATCTCTGATCAGTTGCAGGGACGCTGCGGTGCGGTTGCTGGCCAAAAGCACCCGGGGTGGAAGATGCTTGTCTTTGGGGGTGATGAGCTGAAGAGGGGGGTCCCCTTGGTGGTGCAGTCTTTTGGAGCTGGCTGCTGGCTGGGCGCTTCTGCCCCTGTGGCCGAATTGCCACATACTTGTCTGCTAACTGGGCAGCCATCTTTAAGCTGGGTGGCTCCCGATCTAGCACCCACTCCTTCACTTCTTGGGCACACCTGCGGTAGAACTGCTCCCTGCAGATCAGGTCGATCAGTGCGTCCCATGTAGTGGCTTCTGAATCCTTCACCCACTTCACCACGTACTGCCGCAGCTGGGTGGCGAACTGCTCATGGGTGCTGCTAGGATTCTTGGGCAAGTCTCTGAACTTCTTCCTGTAAGACTCTGGAGTGATGAAGAATCGCTGGAGGAGGGCCTTCGCGACTTCGTCGTAGTTCCCACAGTCCTCGGCGGCCACTCCTCGATAGACCCCCAAGGCCTCTCCATGCAGAGTGGGAACAAGGTGTCTCACCCACTCCGACTTGGGTAGATCGTGTAGTTTGCAAGTCCTTTCAAAAACTTGTAAATGTCCATCAATGTCCCCATCACTGTCTGCAAACTTGGCAAACTGAACTCGTCCTGATCTGTGTACAACAACTGACAACGGCTCCCGGGGTACCACGGCTGGTGACGCCCGCTCCGCATGCCACATCCGGATGACAAGCATGCGTTCTTGCTCCGTTGCCCTTTCCCCCAATTCCGCTAGCCGATCTGCTAGGGTATCCGGGCCGCCCCCGCTGGGACATTGGGATCCTGGCCCTGCTAGGGATTGCTGGGAAACATTGCTGCTGTGAGAGAGGGCGGGGCTTGTGGTTCTCACCGGTTCTTTACGAAGGTCCACTGTTGGGCCGTCCTCTGCTATGCTGACGCCGTCAGCGCTTTCCACCTCCGCCCGATGAGACTCCTCCACGCTCCTGAGCGCCGCCTTCATGACGCTTCTGGACGCGTTGGAAGGGATATCCACACCCTTCTCCTGGCACACGATCTCCAGATCGCCCTTGGACATTCCGCTGAATTCCGCCATCTTGTGCGTTCTCCTGCGCTGCAGTTACTCCTCTCCTGAGTAACTCGGCTTCTCCAATCGGGTGATGAAAAGCCGCCTGGGAATATCCCACCACTATGCCACCAATTTCTGTGACAGGACGGTACCGTACGAAAGCACTTGGCGCTTTCGGGTCCCGTTGACTGCGCACAGATTGGAAGGTCAAGTCACACGAGGCCTGTCCACATAGGGGATTCCCGCTTACCGTCAGTAACCGCCTGCTACTGACTCCACCCACTGCGTTGTGGGTGGGTTATTGCTGCCACCACTAAACTCCTAACCTGCCGTGGCGTTTGGAACCACGGTTCTGCTCTGTATGTGCCGACGCACTGCCTTACCACACCTGTGTGGTGTTGACGAATCCCCACTAGCCACTTGCTAGGCCTCTACCAGTAGCTGGCGGAAGGCGGAGCTTGGAGACGTCAGGTGCTTCCCTGGACAGCCGGAGAATGGGGCTAGGTTTGGCCTAACCCTGTTGGTCACAAGATGAAGCAGTCTTCTTGAGGCAATGATGTTTATTTGCTCAATAACCTTTAAAAAGGCTCCTCCCTATTGCTAGGGGGTAACAGCATACAATCAGATGTTTTCAGCAGAATAAGATGGTATAATACACATTCCTATGGGCCAACTGCCCTCCTTTTATCCCTCTCCAAGACCTATTACCACAGGGGGTAAGCCCGCCCTGTGGTGTACAACCAATCAATGTTTACCCATGAGCTGTGCATGCCTCGGTCACATGCACTGCTAACATTGTTCCCTATGGACAGTGGGGAGTGGTCGTTCTCCTTTGACTCTCCCATCTTGGAGGATCAGGATACGCCCCGGTGCCGTTCAGTCTGGCTGGGGGAAAGTTTTCCCTCCTAAACTGACTTCCAGAAACCTGCCCGGGACCTAGCCCACTGGCTGCAGCCTGGATTTGGGCTCCAGAGCTGGGCAGCCTGGCTCCCCGGTCCAGGTTTCTAGGCCACTACGGGTGATCTCCATGGAGCTCCAAGAAACCACTCAGCTTGTTTCATAGCTGAGCTGCTTCTCTTTCTCCCTGTGCCCCTTGGAAGTGTGAGGCTGGATGGGAAAGCGTTCTGTTTTTGGGGAAAAGGTCTGGGAGAATACATCAGCCTGCACAGCCATGGATTCCCCCCTCCTGGGACACACAACCAAGTAAGAGCAATTTACCTTTAAATACATTACATTTAGATCACACTGTACATGTTATACATTTTTTACACAATGTCTGGTTTGTTAAACCCTGTACCCAGTGCTGGCTCCCCTAGCCCTGCAGCCTGGCTGCTAGGGCTCTCCCAGTGCTGGAGGTATGGGGCTGGCTTCCCCCACCCTCCAGCCTGCCTGCCACTGGGGTCCAGGGAGCTGGCTCTCCCTGTCCCCCCCAGTGTGGCACTAACTTTGTGGCCTCACCGCACGCAGCGGCGCACCCCCATGTACCGAAGCCCGGTGGCCCGGGACACTTGTCCCCGCCGCCGTGACTCTGGCTCTGTTGCAGCGCTCATCATCCTGCTCACCCCCGCCGCTAGGGAGCCGGCTAGCCCGGTCCCCCGTGTGCGGCGCCTGTGGTGGCCTTGCCGCGCAGGGGGCCAGCTAGCCCGGTCCCCTGTATGCGGCGCTGGATCCGTGGTGTCTCGCCGCAGCGTCCGGCGGGGAGCCGGGCTGCGGCGCACCCCCCCCCCCTTGTCGGCCAGCAGCCCGAGACGTCCGTCCCAGCTGCTGTGGCTGGCCACCCGTGCTGGGCTGAGGCGCCGGGAGCTGCACCGACCGCTGCCAGGAGCGGAGTTACCGGACTCCGGCGGTCAGCGGCTGCCCTCTCCCCCGGCGCGCACACTCTGCTGAGCGCGCCGGGGGCTGCCCTCACTGCCGTCGTCTCCGGAGAGGTCCGGGACCACGGCTTATTGGAAAATACAATTTTTTAAACATATTCATAAACACGGCGCCTAGCGCCCATTACTTTTTAAATATGGCGCCAAGCGCCCATTGTCCTGCATAATGGCGCCGGGCACTAGGGGTTAACCCCTTCAGTGCTGCGGTGGCCATTTTCCGCGTAGCTGGAGCCTCTCCGGCCACAGTAGCCTTAGGGCGTAACAGTACAATATAGCCAGACACATATAATACCTGCAAAAAAAAAACCTGTATTATGTGACCACAAATGCAGAACACAAACAGAGGATTAAAGCGGTGTGAGGTGACTGAAACACACATTGAAAAACACAAAACAGTATATCCTGTGGGACACTATACGGTATATGAGACCCTGACGCACTTATCCCCCCCAGGGTACAGAATATAGTGATAGCAAGACGTGTGACACACAGAATAGAGGGGTTCATTCCGAGTTGATCACTCACTGCCGATTTTCGCAGCGCAGCGATCAGGTAAAAAAAATTGCAAAACTGCACATGCCTATGCGCCACAATGCGCACGCGCGTCGTACGGGCACAAAGAGCATGGCTGCTGTGCACCGGATCTAGCGAAGTTTCCACTCGCACAGCCGATCGCAAGGAGATTGACAGGAAGTGTGAGTTTCTGGGTGTCAACTGACCATTTTCTGGGAGTGTTTGGGAAAACGCAGGTGTGGCCGGGCGTTTGCTGGGCGGGTATCCGACGTCATTACCGTGTCATTCGTCGCAGCAATCATCGCACCGAATAAGTAACTACAGGTCTGGTCTTGTTCTGCACAAAATGTGTTTGCTGCCGCTCGGCTGCACAGGCGTTCGCACTCCTGCTATGCTAAAATACACTCCCCCGTGGGCGGCGACTATGCGATTGCACGGCTGCTAAAAGTAGCTAGTGAGCGATCAACTCGGAATGAGGGCCAGAATCCACACAGCAGCTATAGGCACACTCAGTCACAGGTACAATGCAGAAGTTATTACTTAGAAACAATAAAACTGCACTGGACTAGTAAAACTACATATAGATATGTACAGTATACAGATATAACAATGCACAGTAAATACTGGATGTATGTCACAGAATACTTGAACTAAATATTCCTATAGCAGTACACTTGTTCTTAACTAACAAGGTCTAGAATGACATGAATACTTAAGTGCCTGCAAATGCACAGTGCTGATGAGACAGGCGGCTTTACAGAGGAGACATCACCCAGCAGTCCGGGAGATCAGCGCAGCTCTGTGAAATGGCGCCCAAACACTGACAGGGAGTGAGGGAGAGAGAGAAATGCAGCTCCACGGCGGGAACACCAGCAATATATGGTGCCCGGAGCTGGGGGAGGGGATACAGGTCAGCGCCTTATCCCCTCTGCTGGACTTCACAACCGGGTACTATGGAGCCTATAACACACGGATTTTAGTAAACCTGACCTGTGCTCCCTGCCCTGGTGGATATAGTGGGGTCCCTGAGCAGTACAGTGTCCACGCCAGTGTCGCGGTCCATCTCCTGGGGCCGTGTCCGAATCGCGATTTTACCAGCGGGTCCCACCTGGGGGACCCTCTTATCTCCTCGTCGTTGCAGCCATGCGATCCAGGAGATTAGCAGCGCTGGTGTGCCTAGAAACCGGTGCGTCCCAGCTGCAAGTACCCGGGAACCAGCCGTGGGAGTATGCCGCGCCACTGAGGGAGGTGATGGAGAAGCAGCACAGCATGTCAGAATGACATAAAAGTGCTGCGGACCTCAAAGTCTTCTTAAAAAGCTCTTATCAGGGCTGCCTAGCACAGCACCCGCTGTTACTGACCTGTGCTGCAGGCACCAACTTACAAACTGAGCTCCAGTGCCTGGAGACAGGGCTATAGAGGAGGCGGTGCTGTGCATCCTGGGAACAGTCAAAGCTCTAGCCTGTTGGTGCCTCGGATCAAGATCCAACTCTACACCCCAATGTTATTCCCTGTGGAATACCAGTGTACCCCGCTGCAGAAATCAAAGTGTTAGGCAAGTGAAGTGTCAGAGTGTTGGAGAGAGGACAGCAGTAATGTGTCACAGTGTTAGAGAGAGGACAGCAGTAAGGCGTCAGAGTATTAGAGAGAGGATAGCAGTAAGGTGTCAGAGCGTTAGAAAGAGGACAGCTGTAAGGTGTCAGAGCGTTAGAGAGAGGACAGCAGTAAAGTGTCAGAGTGTTAGAGAGAGGACAGCAGTAATGTGTCAGAGCGTTAGAGAGAGGACAGCAGTAAAGTGTCAGAGTGTTAGAGAGAGGACAGCAGTAATGTGTCACAGTGTTAGAGAGAGGACAGCAGTAATGTGTCACAGTGTTAGAGAGAGGACAGCAGTAAGGCGTCAGAGCGTTAGAGAGAGGACAGCAGTAAGGTGTCAGTGTGTTAGAGAGAGGACAGCAGTAAAGTGGTACAAGATGAGGTTAGCTGATCAGTGTTACAAGTGTAAAAGAAGTGTGAAAAATGCTACATAAATAAAAAACAAACACAGGGTGATATGTGTTGTAAAAAAAAACTTGTAAGATGGTGATGCCCCAAAGTGGCCCAGCCAGAGGAACCCTAGGAACCCCGCGCCCCAAAAGTATAATAATTCAGAAATCAATATAAGAGGATGGTTTTCCACCCAAGAAAATACATTGGCGGTGACCTCCGTCCTTTTTCTTAGTGAAGAAGAATCCAGCGCCGGGAGGTGGAAGGAGGATGAAACCCTTTCCAGGTTTTCTTTATTGTAGGAAAAAAGAGAAAATAAGGAGCGGAAAATAGTTACAAATGTAAATGTAGATAAATAGAATACAATAACATACATGTACAATATACATCAGAATATGACCACACTGTCTCCGATAATGATATAAAATCAGCACTGGGGGGTGACGGAAATATCCACTGACAGGTTCCAGACAATGTATCACTCTCCACACTGACTACTTTAAAAGAAGAGATTTGTATCAGGATAATAGCGGATGTTACAATGTATCAGTCCAGCTGCTGCCAGTAATCAGGATTCCCCTTTACCAGCACTGTAGCAGACACATGTGACAGTATAGGGTGTATCAGGATAATAGCGGATGTTACAATGTATCAGTCCAGCTGCTGCCAGTAATCAGGATTCCCCTTTACCAGCACTGTAGCAGACACATGTGACAGTATAGGATGTATCAGGATAATAGCAGATGTTACAATGTATCAGTCCAGCTGCTGCCAGTAATCAGGATTCCCCTTTACCAGCACTGTAGCAGACACATGTGACAGTATAGGATGTATCAGGATAATAGCGGATGTTACAATGTATCAGTCCAGCTGCTGCCAGTAATCAGGATTCCCCTTTACCAGCACTGTAGCAGACAGATGTGACAGTATAGGATGTATCAGGATAATAGCGGATGTTACAATGTATCAGTCCAGCTGCTGCCAGTAATCAGGATTCCCCTTTACCAGCACTGTAGCAGACAGATGTGACAGTATAGGATGTATCAGGATAATAGCGGATGTTACAATGTATCAGTCCAGCTGCTGCCAGTAATCAGGATTCCCCTTTACCAGCACTGTAGCAGACACATGTGACAGTATAGGGTGTATCAGGATAATAGCGGATGTTACAATGTATCAGTCCAGCTGCTGCCAGTAATCAGGATTCCCCTTTACCAGCACTGTAGCAGACACATGTGACAGTATAGGATGTATCAGGATAATAGCGGATGTTACAATGTATCAGTCCAGCTGCTGCCAGTAATCAGGATTCCCCTTTACCAGCACTGTAGCAGACACATGTGACAGTATAGGATGTATCAGGATAATAGCGGATGTTACACTGCATCAGTCCAGCTGCTGCCAGTAATCAGGATTCCCCTTTACCAGCACTGTAGAAGACACATGTGACAGTATAGGATGTATCAGGATAATAGCGGATGTTACACTGTATCAGTCCAGCTGCTGCCAGTAATCAGGATTCCCCTTTACCAGCACTGTAGCAGACACATGTGACAGTATAGGAGGTATCAGGATAATAGCGGATGTTACACTGTATCACTCCAGCTGCTGCCAGTAATCAGGATTCCCCTTTACCAGCACTGTAGCAGACACATGTGACAGTATAGGATGTATCAGGATAATAGCGGATGTTACACTGCATCAGTCCAGCTGCTGCCAGTAATCAGGATTCCCCTTTACCAGCACTGTAGCAGACACATGTGACAGTATAGGATGTATCAGGATAATAGCGGATGTTACAATGTATCAGTCCAGCTGCTGCCAGTAATCAGGATTCCCCTTTACCAGCACTGTAGCAGACAGATGTGACAGTATAGGATGTATCAGGATAATAGCGGATGTTACAATGTATCAGTCCAGCTGCTGCCAGTAATCAGGATTCCCCTTTACCAGAACTGTAGCAGACACATGTGACAGTATAGGGTGTATCAGGATAATAGCGGATGTTACAATGTATCAGTCCAGCTGCTGCCAGTAATCAGGATTCCCCTTTACCAGCACTGTAGCAGACACATGTGACAGTATAGGATGTATCAGGATAATAGCGGATGTTACAATGCATCAGTCCAGCTGCTGCCAGTAATCAGGATTCCCCTTTACCAGCACTGTAGCAGACACATGTGACAGTATAGGATGTATCAGGATAATAGCGGACGTTACACTGCATCAGTCCAGCTGCTGCCAGTAATCAGGATTCCCCTTTACCAGCACTGTAGAAGACAGATGTGACAGTATAGGATGTATCAGGATAATAGCGGATGTTACACTGTATCAGTCCAGCTGCTGCCAGTAATCAGGATTCCCCTTTACCAGCACTGTAGCAGACACATGTGACAGTATAGGAGGTATCAGGATAATAGCGGATGTTACACTGTATCACTCCAGCTGCTGCCAGTAATCAGGATTCCCCTTTACCAGCACTGTAGCAGACACATGTGACAGTATAGGATGTATCAGGATAATAGCGGATGTTACACTGCATCAGTCCAGCTGCTGCCAGTAATCAGGATTCCCCTTTACCAGCACTGTAGAAGACACATGTGACAGTATAGGATGTATCAGGATAATAGCGGATGTTACAATGTATCAGTCCAGCTGCTGCCAGTAATCAGGATTCCCCTTTACCAGCACTGTAGCAGACACATGTGACAGTATAGGGTGTATCAGGATAATAGCGGATGTTACACTGTATCAGTCCAGCTGCTGCCAGTAATCAGGATACCCCTTTACCAGCACTGTAGCAGACACATGTGACAGTATAGGATGTATCAGGATAATAGCGGATGTTACACTGTATCAGTCCAGCTGCTGCCAGTAATCAGGATTCCCCTTTACCAGCACTGTAGCAGACACATGTGACAGTATAGGATGTATCAGGATAATAGCGGATGTTACACTGTATCAGTCCAGCTGCTGCCAGTAATCAGGATTCCCCTTTACCAGCACTGTAGCAGACACATGTGACAGTATAGGATGTATCAGGATAATAGCGGATGTTACAATGTATCAGTCCAGCTGCTGCCAGTAATCAGGATTCCCCTTTACCAGCACTGTAGCAGACACATGTGACAGTATAGGATGTATCAGGATAATAGCGGATGTTACAATGTATCAGTCCAGCTGCTGCCAGTAATCAGGATTCCCCTTTACCAGCACTGTAGCAGACAGATGTGACAGTATAGGAGGTATCAGGATAATAGCGGATGTTACAATGTATCAGTCCAGCTGCTGCCAGTAATCAGGATTCCCCTTTACCAGCACTGTAGCAGACACATGTGACAGTATAGGATGTATCAGGATAATAGCGGATGTTACACTGTATCAGTCAGCTGCTGCCAGTAATCAGGATTCCCCTTTACCAGCACTGTAGCAGACACATGTGACAGTATAGGATGTATCAGGATAATAGCGGATGTTACACTGTATCAGTCCAGCTGCTGCCAGTAATCAGGATTCCCCTTTACCAGCACTGTAGCAGACACATGTGACAGTATAGGATGTATCAGGATAATAGCGGATGTTACAATGTATCAGTCCAGCTGCTGCCAGTAATCAGGATTCCCCTTTACCAGCACTGTAGCAGACACATGTGACAGTATAGGATGTATCAGGATAATAGCGGATGTTACACTGTATCAGTCCAGCTGCTGCCAGTAATCAGGATTCCCCTTTACCAGCACTGTAGCAGACACATGTGACAGTATAGGATGTATCAGGATAATAGCGGATGTTACACTGTATCAGTCCAGCTGCTGCCAGTAATCAGGATTCCCCTTTACCAGCACTGTAGCAGACACATGTGACAGTATAGGATGTATCAGGATAATAGCGGATGTTACACTGTATCAGTCCAGCTGCTGCCAGTAATCAGGATTCCCCTTTACCAGCACTGTAGCAGACACATGTGACAGTATAGGGTGTATCAGGATAATAGCGGATGTTACACTGTATCAGTCCAGCTGCTGCCAGTAATCAGGATTCCCCTTTACCAGCACTGTAGCAGACACATGTGACAGTATAGGATGTATCAGGATAATAGCGGATGTTACAATGTATCAGTCCAGCTGCTGCCAGTAATCAGGATTCCCCTTTACCAGCACTGTAGCAGACACATGTGACAGTATAGGATGTATCAGGATAATAGCGGATGTTACACTGTATCAGTCCAGCTGCTGCCAGTAATCAGGATTCCCCTTTACCAGCACTGTAGCAGACACATGTGACAGTATAGGATGTATCAGGATAATAGCGGATGTTACACTGTATCAGTCCAGCTGCTGCCAGTAATCAGGATTCCCCTTTACCAGCACTGTAGCAGACACATGTGACAGTATAGGATGTATCAGAGCCTATTTATATCATTACTGGAGACAGGATTGTCGGGTGTGGCTCATAGGGACAACTGTAACTAGGTCGACAGTCATTAGGTCGACCACTATTGGTCAACAGCGGATAGGATGACACCTGAAATAGGTCGACATTAACAGGGTTGACATTAGTTTTTATTTTTATTTTTTTGGTGTCGTTTTTTCCGTAAAGTGACCGGGAACCCCAATTATTGCACCGCTTCACTCGCCATGCTTCGGGCACAGGTTACTATTCCCAATCGTAGTCCACGTGGATCATAACGTATGAAAATGTTTAAAAAATGTGAAAACCTCATGTCGACCTAGTGACGATGTTGACCTAATGCAAGTCACCAATAGTGGTCGCCCTAAAGACCGGATACCATATTGTCATAGCTTTATATTACAGCCTGTATTACGGTAACGGCGGGGACTGCGCCACCTGTATTACGGTAACAGCGGGGTCTGCGCCACCTGTATTACGGTAACGGCGGGTTCTGCTCCACTTGTATTACGGTAACGGCGGGGTCTGCGCCACCTGTATTACGGTAACGGCGGGGTCTGCGCCACCTGTATTACGGTAACGGCGGGGTCTGCGCCACCTGTATTACGGTAACGGCGGGGACTGTGCCACCTGTATTACGGTAACAGCGGGGTCTGCGCCACCTATATTACGGTAACGGCGGGGTCTGATCCACCTGTATTACGGTAACGGCGGGGTCTGCGCCTCCTGTATTATGGTAACGGCGGGGTCTGCTCCACCTGTATTACAGTAACGGCGGGGTATGCGCCACCTGTATTACAGTAACGGCGGGGTCTGCGCCTCCTGTATTACGGTAACGGCGGGGTCTGCGCCACCTGTATTACAGTAACGGCGGGGTCTGCGCCTCCTGTATTATGGTAACGGCGGGGTCTGCTCCACCTGTATTACAGTAACGGCGGGGTATGCGCCACCTGTATTACGGTAACTGCGGGGTCTGCGCCACCTGTATTACAGTAACGGCGGGGTATGCGCCACCTGTATTACGGTAACGGCGGGGTCTGCGCCACCTGTATTACGGTAACGGCGGGGTCTGCTCCACCTGTATTACGGTAGCGGCTGGGTCTGCGCCACCTGTATTATGGTAACGGCTGGGTCTGTGCCACCTGTATTACGGTAACGGCGGGGTCTGCGCCACCTGTATTACGGTAACGGCGGGGTCTGTGCCACCTGTATTACGGTAACGGCGGGGTCTGCGCCACCTGTATTACGGTAACGGCGGGGTCTGCGCCACCTGTATTACGGTAACGGCGGGGTCTGATCCACCTGTATTACGGTAACGGCGGGGTCTGCGCCACCTGTATTACGGTAACGGCGGGGTCTGCGCCACCTGTATTATGGTAACGGCGGGGTCTGCGCCACCTGTATTACGGTAACGGCGGGGTCTGCGCCACCTGTATTACGGTAACGGCGGGGTCTGCTCCACCTGTATTACGGTAGCGGCTGGGTCTGCGCCACCTGTATTACGGTAACGGCTGGGTCTGTGCCACCTGTATTACGGTAACGGCGGGGTCTGCGCCACCTGTATTACGGTAACGGCGGGGTCTGCGCCACCTGTATTACGGTAACGGCGGGGTCTGCGCCACCTGTATTACGGTAACGGCGGGGTCTGCGCCACCTGTATTACGGTAACGGCGGGGTCTGCACTACCTGTATTACGGTAACGGCGGGGTCTGATCCACCTGTATTACGGTAACGGCGGGGTCTGGTAACGGCGGGGTCTGCTCCACCTGTATTACGGTAATGGCGGGGTATGCGCCACCTGTATTACAGTAACTGCGGGGTCTGCGCCACCTGTATTACGGTAACGGCGGGGTCTGCGCCACCTGTATTACAGTAACAGTGAGGTCTGCGCCACCTGTATTACAGTAACGGCGGAGACTGCACCACCTGTATTATGGTAACGGCGGGATCTGCGCAACCTGTATTAGGATAACAGCGGGGTCTGCGCCACCTGTATTACAGTAACGGCGGGGTCTGCGCCACCTGTATTACGGTAACGGCAGGGTATGCGCCACCTGTATTACGGTAAGGACAGGGTATGCGCCACCTGTATTACGGTAACGGCGGGGTCTGCGCCACCTATATTACGGTATCGGCAGGGTCTGCGCCACCTGTATTAGAATAATTGCGGGGTCTGCTCCACCTGTATTATGGTAACGGCAGGGTCTGCGCCACCTATATTACGGTATCGGCAGGGTCTGCGCCACCTGTATTAGAATAATTGCGGGGTCTGCTCCACCTGTATTATGGTAACGGCAGGGTCTGCGCCACCTGTATTACGGTAACAGCGGGGTCTGCGCCACCTGTATTACAGTAACGGCGGGGTCTGCGCCACCTGTATTACGGTAACGGCGAGGTCTGCGCCACCTGTATTACGGTAATGGCAGGGTCTGCGCCACCTGTATTACGGTAACGGCAGGGTTTGCGCCACCTGTATTACGGTAACGGCGGGGTCTGCGCCACCTGTATTACGGTAACGGCGGGGTCTGCGTCACCTGTATTACGGTAACGGCGGGGTCTGCACCACCTGTATTACGGTAACGGCAGGGTCTGCGCCACCTGTATTACGGTAACGGCGGGGTCTGCGCCACCTGTATTCCGGTAACGGCGGGATCTGCGCCACCTGTATTACGGTAACGGCGGAGTCTGCGCCACCTGTATTACGGTAACGGCGGGGTCTGCGCCACCTGTATTACAGAAATAGGACACTAGAGTGTCAGCCACCTGTACAGGGATAATGCAGCACCAGAGGCTGCTCCAGCTGCACTATAACAAGGCACCAGAGGCTGCTCCCCCTGTAGTACAGCAACCTGACACCAGAGCTGCTCAGCCTATAGAATAATAATAATAATAATAATAATAATAATAATAATAATAATAATATTATCATTGCCAGCTGCCAGACACAGCAATGGCTGCTATCTGCTCCTGCTACCTTGGGGGAATGATAGAAGGAAGGTGGAGCTCAGACCAGGGGAAAATGGCCGCCGCTCCTGACGTCCCTACAAGGCCAGGGAACCTATTGCTGCTGCAGCTGACGGACTGGACTACAAGAAAATGGCCGCCGGCCTCCTGCACTGAGGACATGTATTATAGTTATTACAAAGGTCGGTGCTGTGGCCGGGATGTAGAAGGGGAGGGGCCAGTCACCAGGAAGCGGCCTGTGCCAATCATACCCTACTTCCGTCCTGTGTGTTCCACCTTACTTCCGGCCTGTGTGTTCCATTCACTGGAAGTGAATTTTCATCGACTGCTGCAGCCTCCCAGTGTCCGTCGAGGGTTGGTTCTATATCGGAGGGGCTGAAGGGACCTTGTGACGTTTTGAGGGGAGGAGCTACGTCGCCAGGGGGAGGAGCTACGGGCGAACAGGGTACCCGAAAAGTACCCTCGCGGGCTCGCTTCGCTCGCCACGCTTCGGGCACGGTGGCTCGCTCCGCTCCGCTTCGCTCACCACCTAATTACTAAAGGTAATAGTTGGTGGCGTGGACAGTAGAGGAACTATCCCGCTGGCGTAGCTCCTCCCTCTTGTGTCGTAACTCCTCCCCCAAATGGAAAAGGTCCCTTAGCCCACTTGATTCTAGCATCTACCGTCCGTCGAGATCAGATCAGGTAATGGCGTCTTACTATACAGGGGGAGCAGCCTGTGGTGTCCTGGTGTTATTATTATACAGGGAGAGCAGCCTGTGGTGTCCTGTTGTTGTTATTTTTATACAGGTGGAGCAGCTAGTGGTGTCCTGTTGTTGTTATACAGGGGCAGCAGCCTGTGGTGTCCTGGTGTTAATATTATTATACAGGGGGAGCAGGCTGTGGTGTGTTGTTGTTGTTATTATTATTATTATTATTCAGGGAGAGCAGCCTGTGGTGTCCTGGTATTATTATACAGGTGTAGCGGCCTGTGTTGCCATGGTATTATTATAATACAGGGGGTAGGTATATGGGGGGTAGGTGTGTGCACAGGTGTGATCGCTTATGTAGTAGGTGACTGGAAAATGAAGAACCGGTAACACGTCCACAGGAAGCACATAATGGCGGGAGTAATAGGGGTGTGAAGGATGTGAGAGTCCAGAGTAGATAAATATGGGGATTAGAGGAACGCTGCCTAGTGATTTTCTCATTCAGCCCTTTAGGTGCATTGCTTATATCCCCCTCTCCCCCTAATGTCACTTCCTCCAGACAGAACGCTGTGAGCACATTACTCCGCCATTGTGTTTCGTGTGGACACGTCTGGCCGATGTTGGTAAATGACGCATTCTGGCTGGGTCGGATCGGGCGTTTCTGATGTTGGCCACAGAACGTGCACTCCATTAAATGGGGCTATTATAGGAGGGAAGTCAATTGTTCTGAAAGATGAAACGCTAATACACTTATTATCTCTCGGAACAGTCACCATTATTATTATTATTATTATTATTTTGAAGAGGGATCAGGCTGTGGTGTCATTAGTATTATTATACAGGAGGAGCAGCCTTAGGTGTACTGTTATAATTATTATATGGGAGGAGCGGTCTTTAGTGTACTCTTATTTTATGTTACTGTGGGGATCTTCTAAGACCAAAATATCTGCAATCTCCCTGTATCATGCCTTTGTGCAATTTGAAGCAAATGTGAGTGACAGGACCCAGACTCCTGTGTAATCTTATAACAATACTGATGCTCCTCACTTAACAACATAGGGGTGAGGAGGGTTTATTGGTTACTTATTGCTTTATTTCTACAGTATGTTACTTGTGTACTCTGGTGTTTCTTATAATTATTATACTTCTAGATCACTGAGTGTTTACTAGACGTCACATGAGGATGAGATGCGTCACTGATTCCTTGAGGATGGAGAACGACAGCAGTCACATGACTGAGAGGATACTAAATCTCACCCTGGAGATCATCTACCTGCTGACTGGGGAGGTGAGGGGATCTGGGGGCGTCACAGTGACATCACTTATATCTATAGTAATAATACAGGGACATGACTGGGGAGGTGAGGGGATCTGGGAGCTTCACAGTGACATCACTTATATCTATAGTAATAATACAGGGACATGACTGGGGAGGTGAGGGGAACTGGGAGCGTCACAGTGACATCACTTATATCTATAGTAATAATACAGGGACATGACTGGGGAGATGAGGGGATCTGGGAGCGTCACAGTGACATCACTTATATCTATAGTAATAATACAGGGACATGACTGTGGAGGTGAGGTGATCTGGGAGCGTCACAGTGGCATCACGTATATCTATAGTAATAATACAGGGACATGACTGGGGAGGTGAGGGGATCTGGGAGCGTCACCGTGGCATCACGTATATCTATAGTAATAATACAGGGACATGACTGGGGAGGTGAGGGGATCTGGGAGCGTCACAGTGGCATCACTAATATCTATACTAATAATACACGGACATGACTGGGGAGGTGAGGGGATCTGGGAGTGTCACAGTGACATCACTTATATCTATACTAATAATACAGGGACATGACTGGGGAGGTGATGGGATGTGGGAGTGTTACAGTAACATCACATATCTATAGTAATAATACAGGGACATGACTGGGGAGGTGAGGGGATCTGGGAGTGTCATAGTGACATCACTTACATCCAGAGTGGCCGACTTATGTTTTTGCTGGTGGATACTTAAGCCTGTGACGCCCCCTGATGGCTGCCACGATCAACCACCTTGTATAATGAAGTGTCCCGCACGCGCACTATGGGGTTATGTTAGTTGCCAGGGTGTGTAGTGCTAGTTGCCAGGGTAATGGTAGTTGCTAGGGGTGTGTACAGTAAGCCACAGTCAGCCAGCACGCCAGCTCCCCTGCCCGCCCACTCGCTCCTTCTCCTCCCTGTCATAGTACTCCGCTCAGAGGATGGAGTTTCGCGAAATGACAAGTTGCGTTGTGACGTCACAATTGCGTCATTCATTCTATATTAGTAACTAGGACATGACTGGGAAGGTGAGGTGATTTGGGATTCTATGCAGTAATTGTGTAATTTACCTTTTCTCCGGCAGGGTCCACAGGTTATCCACAGGATAACAATGGGATATGATTTAGGGACAGCGGATTTGCACCAATCAGTCAAAGCTTTCCGGCCTCCCAGCATGCAACGGGCTCATCCATATATCCCCGCCCCCTGGCTCAGGCAAATCAGTTTTTTGTTTGGTGCGGCAGGAGCCGGGCCATGGTCAGAGGGCTGCTGTTTCTTCAGCAGGCCCGATCTTTCTTATTTTATTTTCTCTTACGTCCTAGAGGATGCTGGGGACTCCGTAAGGACCATGGGGTATAGACGGCTCCGCAGGAGACATGGGCACTCTAAGACTTTAGAATGGGTGTGCACTGGCTCCTCCCTCTATGCCCCTCCTCCAGACCTCAGTTAGATCCTGTGCCCAGAGGAGACTGGATGCACTGCAGGGGAGCTCTATTGAGTTTCTCTGAAAAGACTTTTGTTAGGTTTTTTATTTTCAGGGAGCACTGCTGGCAACAGGCTCTCTGCATCGTGGGACTGACGGGAGAGACGCAGGCTTACTTAAATGATAGGCTCTGCTTCTTAGGCTACTGGACACCATTAGCTCCAGAGGGTCGGAACACAGGTGTTGTCCTCGCTGTTCGTCCCGGAGCCGCGCCGCCGTCCTCCTCACAGAGCCGGAAGATAGAAGCCGGGTGAGTATAAGAAGAAAGAAGACTTCACAGGCGGCAGAAGACTTCAGATCTTCAATGAGGTACCGCGCAGCGGTAACGCTGCGCGCCATTGCTCCCATGATCACACACACATGCGGCACAGTAAGGGTGCAAGGGGGGCGCCCTGGGCAGCAATTAATACCTCAAGGGACACTGGCACAGATATAGGTACTGCGGAGGCAGTATATTTCAAAACCCTCGCCAGTATAAAGAATTTGAGCGGGACCGAAGCCCGCCGTCGAGGGGGCGGAGCTTGTTCCTCCAGCACTAACCAGCTGCATTTTCTCCACAGCAAGCTGCAGAGAAGCTGCTCCCGGACTCTCCCCTGCTGAATACAAGTACAGAGGGCAAAAACGAGGGGGGGGGGGCACATTTAATTGGCGCAGTAAGTGTATATATATATCTATAAAAGCGCTGTACAGGCTGGGACTTTGTTCCAGTGTCCGGTGGCGCTGGGTGTGTGCTGGCATACTCTCTCTCTCTGTCTCTCCAAAGGGCCTTATTGTGGGTCAGTCCCCATATTTGTATATCCCAGTGTGTGTGGGGGTGTCAGTATGTGTGTGTCGGCATGTCTGAAGCGGAAGGCTCGTCTAGGGAGGAGGCAGAGCAGATGATTGTGGTGTCTCCGTCGGCACCGCCGACTCCTGATTGGATGGATATGTGGAATGTTTTAAATGCAAATGTGTCTTTATTACATAAAAGATTGGACAAAGCAGAGTCCAGGGAAAAAGCAGGGAATCAATCCATAGCTTTTAATGTCTCACAAGGCTCTTCGGGGTCTCCTAAACGTTCCCTTTCCCAGATAGCAGACACTGATACAGACACGGATTCCGACTCCAGTGTCGACTACGATGATGCGAGGTTACACCCAAGGGTGGCCAAAAGTATTCATTATATGATTGTTGCGATAAAAGATGTTGCATATCACAGATGACCCCTCTGTCCCTGACACAAGGGTCTGCATGTTTAAGGAAAAGAAACCTGAGGTAACTTTTCCCCCATCTCATGAGCTGAACGCTTTATTTGGAAAAGCTTGGGAAACTCCAGACAAATAACTGCAGATTCCCAAGAGAATTCTTATGGCGTATCCCTTCCTCTCACAGGACAGGTTACGGTGGGAATACTCGCCCACGGTGGACAAGGCTTTGACGCGTTTGTCCAAGAAGGTGGCGCTACCGTCTCCAGACAAGGCAGCCCTCAAGGATCCTGCTGAACGCAGACAGGAAACTACCTTAAAATCAATTAATACGCATACGGGTGCCCTGCTCAGACCGGCAGTAGCCTCGGCTTGGGTGGGTAGTGCAATTGCTGCATGGGCAGATAACTTGTCATCTGACATTGACACCCTGGATAAAGATAGCATTTTGTTGACCTTGGGTCACATTAAGGACGCAGCGTTATATATGAGAGAGGCTGCGAGAGGTATTGGACTGTTGGGTTCAAGAGCCAATGCCATGGCAATTTCGGCTAGAAGGTCCCTGTGGACCCGCCAATGGACAGGTGATGCCGATTTAAAGAGACATATGGAAACTTTGCTTTACAAGGATGAGTTTTTATTTGGGCCTCGCGGATCTGGTTTCCACAGCTACCGCGGGTAAGTCTTCTTTTCTGCTGCGGGGTACACTGGGCTCCACAAGGAATGGACAATGGGGTGTGTAAAGTAGGATCTTGATCCGAGGCACCAACAGGCTCAAAGCTTTGACTGTTCCCAGAATGCACAGCGCCGCCTCCTATATCACCCCGCCTCCCTGCACAGGATCTCAGTTTTGTAGTTGGTGCTGCAGTAGCAGGCACTTAACAGAGGGGCTGCTCCAGGCAGCCCTAAGAAGAGCTTTTTTTCTGAGGAAAAAAGTGAAGACTTCAAGGGCAGCAGCAGTGTTACATGTCAGTGGACATTCACGGCTGCAGCTCCGGCTTTCCCCAGCGGCGCTGTACACTCCCGAGCCGTGGTTGCCGGATAACTACAGCAGGAGGCTCCGGTTCTTTTCTTGTCAGGCACACACGACGGGGGCTCTCCGGGATCGTGTGGCCGCCCTTCGGGAGGTGGTAAGTGGGTCCCGCTTGCGGGACCCGGTCTTTATCGCGATCCGGCGCGGTTAGTCGGAGGCGGGCCGCGCGCGCTGGCGGTGGACACCTGCAGTACAGGCGATCCCACTAGATCACCAGGGCATGGGACAGGTCAGGTTTTCTTTATAAACCGTTTTATTAGAGCCCGCAGTACCCGGTGGTTTTGCCAGCAGGGGGATAGAGCTTGGACCTGAAGCCCCTCCCCCAGGGCGCCATTTTCTGCAAATGTTCCCGCCCTGGAGCTGCATATCTGTCTCTCCCTCACTCCCTGGCAGTGTCTGCGGCGCCATTATCCCTCAGCTCACTGTTCCTGGGACTGCTTGGGCAAATCCTCCAATGTAAAGCCGCCTTGTTGTCAGTGCTGTGACTTTACAAGACACTTAAGTATTCTACCTTCCTTTTTTAGTCAGTGTTAGTTATGAAAGAGTGCACTTAGTCAGGGTTTCCTAGTACAATTACCCTGTGATATATATCAAGTTCTTACTGTGTACTGTTATATATATTGTTATATAGCTGTGTAAGCTAGTCCAGTGCAGTATTATTGTCTGTAATAACCTCTGCACTGTACAGACTGTGACTATTTGTGTGTGCATTGATAGCTGAGTGGTATCCATTTCGTGTCTTTCACTCAACCTGCTATCCCTATATTCTATAACCTGAGGGGGCTTGGTGCGTCAGGTGTTATTTAATATAGGATTTTCACAAAGATATACTGTATTACGTATTTTTCTCTGTGATTTAGTCACCATATCTCTCCTTTATCTCTGCTAGTGCTGACTACACTGCGCAGGGGTTTGGGCTAGAGGTATTGTGCTGCTGACAAATTGTACTGTGTTACCTCATACTGCAAGTTATATCATGTCTGCTTCTGAGGGTAACGGTTCTGGGGCTGAACACACTGCCGGTGTTGCTGAAGCCACAGGCACATATGGGGAGAATATAGCAGCTTTGGGCTCTGGTTCTGGGGGCTCCTTGCCCCCCAGTGGGACGGTGGCAACGGGGGCAAATAATTACCCGCCGTGGGCCGCTTTTAACACGCTTCTGCATACGCTAGTATCACTGACCTGGTTTGGGAGTGTTGTGGACTCTGGGTTTCTTCCGATGACCGGGAAGAGGAACCGCAACTGGCCCGCAGCAGAGATGGCCGAATGTAAGTTCTCCTCATGCAGGATCAGGTCAGCAGACAAGAGGCACGCGTGGACGCTGAAGGTCTCCTGAAAGACAGAACTTGAAAGGTGCTGATGAATCAGTGAGGAATACCAGGTGCTGGAGGCACAAACTGCGCTAAAGTTTGTAGGCGCTGCAGTGCTTGAAGGCACTGAGGTGCAGGGAGGCACTGAGGCGCTTGGAGGTGCTGGGGCGCTTGGAAACACTGAGGTGCTTGGAGGCGCTGGGGCGCTTGGAGGCACGGGGTTCTTGGAGACCACAGGAATGCAGGAGCACTGGAGATCACAACTTCTGTAGGCATAAAAGATGATACTCAGGCACTGATGCAGTGTCTGACGCCTGAATTTATACTTCCCACCACCATCTGGTTGGTGGGAAGTGCCTGATGACGTCACCCGCCCAGACGCCGGGCCAAGCGACGGGAGCCGTCTGTGAGGACGGCCGCAGGGAGGACCAGCGCGCCCGGAGAGGTAAGTAAGGCAGAAGGGCCAGCGGCGTGACAGCTAGTTCATAAACTAACACCCCCTATGGGACTCCCAATGCCAGTACATCCGTTTGTGGTCCCTGCAGCTAACCCGCCGTGGGTGGACGATTTATCTGCTCAACTAAAGAAGTTGAACCAGTCCCTGACTATTATAAAGTCTGACCGTCGCTTGCCTACGTCCAAGGGGTCCTCTAAGCAAGCGCTTGTCTCCTCACAATCCACTGCTGTCACTGACAGCTCGTCGGATGAAGACGGCACATATACTGACCCCTCAGGTTCTAATTCAGATACGGCTGATGGGGAGGGTAGTTCACATGTGGATGTTCCTGATCTTTTGGAGGCTATTAAGTTAATTTTACAGATTACGGATGATCCCGAGCCATCCGTTCCTCCTAAGAAACCAGATAGGTTCAAGCGTCAGAAGGTGATTAAACAAGTTTTACCTCACTCTGAACACCTAATTGATATACATCAGGAACCCTGGGAAAACCTGGGTACGAAGTTTGACCTGGGTACGAAGTTTGTGCCTCAAAAAGAAGATGCTAGCTCGCTATCCCCTCGCGCCGGAGCTGTCTAAGAATTGGGAAACGCCTCCTCCGGTGGATTCACATGTGGCTAGGATGGTGGTTTCCTCAGCTCTACCGGTCACTACCGTAACGTCTCTAAAAGAGCCTACGGATAAACGTGTGGAGGGTTGTCTTAAAGCGATTTACACCCTCACGGGTGCTGTACAAAGGCCCACTATTGCAGCTACTTGGGCTGCAGAGGCCATTGAAGCATGGGCCTTGGAGTTAGATGCTGAAATCTCCTCCTGATCATGCTAGACAATGCTTGTCTTATATTGTCACAGCTTCTCGTTATATTAAAAAGGGCGGCTTCTGATGCCGGTATCCTGGCAGCCAAGGCCTCTACTACGTCAGTCCTGGCTCGCCGGATATTGTGGCTGAGATCCTGGTCTGTGGATCTGGACTCTAGAAAAACCCTGGAGGTACTCTATTTTAAGGGAGATATTCTGTTTGAGGAGGATTTAAATAAGATTGTGGCTGACTTGGCTACTGCCAAAACTGCCTGTCTGCCAAGTACTGCTCCTTCTGTGTCGAAGGCTAAAGGTACTTCCTTTCACCCCTTTCGTCCTTCAGGTAAAGCAAAAGGTCAGGCGTACAACAAGCAGGCCCGCACTTCCAAACCTGGTAAGCCTAAGCCCAAAAGAGCCTTGGCGGCCCGTCAGCCAGCTTCCAAGACAGATAAGCCGGCCGCATGACGGGGCGGGCCTCCCTCTGGGGGGGTCCCAGGGTGGGGGCCAGCTTCTAGGGTATACTCAGGAATGGTTGAAGACCACTTCAAATGCTTGGGTACGGGAAGTCGTCACTCGAGGTTACGCCATAGCCTTCAAAAACCGACCCCCTCATCGATTTTGCCAGACAGATGTCCCGTTGGACAATACAAAGGCAAACGCTCTACATTCGGTGGTACAGACCCTCCTGGATACAGGAGTTGTAGTACAGGTGTCCCTTGCTCAGAGGGGCCGGGGGTACTATTCTCCGCTGTTTCTAGTCCCGAAACCAAATGGGTCCTCCCGGCCCATTCTCAACCTCAAGGCATTGAACAGGTTTGTGAAGGTTTCCAAGTTCCGGATGGAAACCCCTTCGCTCTATAGTTCTGGCCTTGGAACTTCATGGTCTCCCTGGATATACAGGATACTTAACTGCATATTCCTATAGCAGTGTCTCATTAGCAATACCTGAGATTTGCGATTGGCAACTGCCATTACCAGTTTCGGGCGTTACCTTTTGGTTTAACAATGGCTCCGCAAGTCTTTACAAAAGTCATGGCGGTAATGACGGTGGTACTCCGCCGTCAAGGGGTCAGGATACTGCTGTATTTGGACGGCTTGTTAATCCTGGAAAATTCCCCAGAACTTTTCCTGCGTCATCTAGATGTGACAGTCCGGTTTCTGCAAGGTCACGGGTGGCTCATCAACTGGAAGAAGTGATCCCTGCTCAGAGCATGGTGCATCTGGGAGCACTATTGGACACTCACAACCAGCGGTTGTTCCTGTCTCAGGAGAAAGTCCTGAAACTTCAGGACAGGATTCGTTGCTTCCTATCTCGTCCGCAAGTGTCGATACATTCGGCGATGCAGGTGCTGGGCCTCATGGTGTCAGCATTCGACATGGTGGAGTACGCTCAATTTCACTCTCGCCCTCTCCAGAGGCTGATTCTAGCCAAATGGGACCTGCCTCACCGGATCAGGTCTCAAATGATCTCATTGACTCCGGAGGTCCGTCTGTCGCTGCTCTGGTGGCTCCGGGACCAACAACTGTGCAGGGGCCGTCCGTTCTGGATATCCAACTGGGTCCTGTTGACGACAGATGCCAGTCTAAGAGGTTGGGGCGCGGTGCTGGAGCAACACTCCCTTCAGGGGTGGTGGACCAAGGAGGAGTCCCTCCTCTCGATCAATATTCTGGAGTTGCGGGCGGTCTTCAATGCATTGAACCTAGCCCAGCATTTAATTCAGAACCGTCCTGTTGAAGTACAGTTGGACAACGCCACCACAGTGGCTTACATAAATCATCAAGGCGGCACTCGAAGCCGCCTAGCAATGAAGGAAGTCTCACGGATTCTACAGTGGGCAGAACGCCATCTACCGGCCATATCGGCAATATTCATTCCGGGAGTCCTGAATTGGGAAGCGGACTTTCTCAGTCGTCAGGACGTACATGCCGGCGAGTGGGGCCCCCATTCAGAAGTGTTTCAACTCCTAGTGGAAAGGTGGGGCCTTCCAGACGTAGATCTGATGGCGTCTCGACACAATCACAAGGTTCCGGTCTTCGGAGCAAGGACAAGGGATCCAAAAGCAGCATTCGTGGATGCGCTGGCGGTACCGTGGAGGTTTCGGCTGCCGTATGTGTTCCCTCCGGTGTCACTCCTGCCCAGAGTAAGAAAAAGGAATTCTGCTTCTCATAGCTCCAGCGTGGCCCAGACGGCACTGGTTCTCAGACCTGCAAGGCCTATCGTCAGAGCGTCCAAATCTACTTCCACAACGCCCAGACCTCCTCGTTCAGGGCCCCTGTGTCTACCAGGTCCTAGCCCGGCTGTCTTTGACGGCGTGGCTCTTGAAGCTTCCATCTTAAGGGCTAAAGGGTTTTCTGAGGCGGTCATTCAAACAATGTTGCGAGCCCGGAAACCGGCTTCGGCTCGGATTTACTATAGGGTCTGGAATTCTTACTTTGTTTGGTGCGCATCTAACGATTATGACGCTTCCAAATTTAGTATAGCCAAGTTGTTGGCCTTTCTTCAACAGGGCCTGGAATTAGGCCTGCGTCTGGCCTCCCCCAAGGTACAAATATCTGCCTTGTCGGTGTGGTTTCAGAGAAAAATTGCGACCTTACCTGATGTGCATACCTTTACTCAGGGTGTGTTGCGTATCCAACCTCCCTATGTCCCGCCTGTGGCTCCTTGAGACTTGTCTGTGGTTTTGGAGGTGTTGCAAGAGTCTCCGTTTGAACTTCTTGGTTCAGCTGACCTTAAGTGGCTTTCCCTTAAGGTGGTGTTTCTGCTGGCTATTGCTTCAGCTAGACGTGTGTTGGATTTGGGTGCTTTGTCCTGTAGCTCCCCATATCTGATTTTTCACCGTGACCGGGCGGTTCTTAGAACTCGTCCCGGCTATCTAGCTATGGTGGTTTCTTCGTTCCACCTTAACCAGGAGATTGTAGTTCCGGCACTTGTTTCTCCTGATCTGTCTCCCAAGAGTGGTCTTTGGCTGTGGTACTAGCTCTCCGTATCTATGTGAAGAGAACTGCTCCTATTAGGAAATCTGATTCTCTTTTTGTTGTGTTTGGGTTTCACAAACGTGGCTGGCCTGCTCACAAGCAAACTCTGGCCAGATGGATTAGAATGGTGATTGCACATGCTTATGTGAAGGCTGGTCTCTCTGCTCCTGCTCACATTAAGGCCCATTCTACTCGGTCTGTTGGACCTTCTTGGGCGGCCCGCCGTGGTGCGACCCTTGAACAATTGTGCAAGGCGGCTACGTGGTCCTCTGAACACGTTCATAAGATTCTATGCCTTCGATACTGCCTCTTCCCAGGATGCTTCCTTTTGGACGCCGGGTTCTTGTGCCCGCTACAGTGCGTCCCCTCCTGTAAAGAACTGCTTTAGGACATCCCCATTGTCCATTCCTTGTGGAGCCCAGTGTACCCCGTAGCAGAAAACGAGTTTTATGGTGAGAACTTACCTTTGTTAAAACTCTTTCTGCGAGGTACACTGGGCTCCACAAGGCACCCACCCTGACGCACTTAGCTTCTTTGGGTTGGTATGGCATTAGCCGCTGACACGTCTCCTGTCGTGAGAATGCGGTGTTGTGGCTACTAACCGTTGTCGTCTCTCTTCATGCTACTGCATAGGACTGGTTAACTAAAAACTGAGATCCAGTGCAGGGAGGCGGGGTGATATAGAGGCGGCGCTATGCATTCTGGGAACAGTCAAAGCTTTGAGCCTGTTGGTGCCTCGGATCAAGATCCTACTCTACACCCCATTGTCCATTCCTTGTGGAGCCCAGTGTACCTCGCAGAAAGAGTTTTAACAAAGGTAAGATCTTACCATAAAGCTCGTTTTTTGCCTTCCGTTCCCCCACAGCAAAAGAAAACGCCTCAGTATCAGATGCAGTCCTTTTGGTCACATAAGTTCAGAAAGGGTCGAGGCTCTTCCTTCCTCGCCAGAGGTAAAGGTAGAGGGAAAAGAGCGCCTGCTACGGCTAGTACCCAGGAACAAAAGTCCTCCTCGGCCTCTACAAAATCCACCGCATGACGCTGGGGCTCCGCTGAGGGAGTCCGCACCGGTAGGGGCATGTCTTCCGACTCTTCAGCCAGGTCTGGGTTCAGTCGGATTTGGATCCTTGGCGGTAGAAATAGTATCCAAAGGCTACAAACTGGAGTTCGAAGATGTGCCTCCTCGCCGATTTTTCAAATCGGCCTTGCCAGCTTCTCCCCCAGAGAGGGAAATAGTGGCAGCTGCCATACAAAAGCTGTCAACAGCAGGTGATTATCAAGGTTCCCCTAATGCAACAGGGGAAGGGGTTTTATTCAACCCTATTTGTGGTCCCGAAGCCGGATGGCTCGGTCAGGCCCATTCTGAATCTAAAATCCCTGAACCTGTATCTGAAAAGGTTCAAATTCAAGATGGAATCTCTCCGAGCAGTGATCTCCAGCCTGGAAGGGGGGCATTTTATGGTGTCGCTAGACATAAAGGATGCATACCTTCATGTCCCCATATATCCTCCTCATCAGGCGTACCTGAGATTCGCTGTACAGGATTGTCATTACCAGTTTCAGACGTTGCGGTTTAGGCTTTCCACGGCCCCGAGGATTTTCACCAAGGTAATGGCGGAAATGATGGTGCTCCTGCGCAAGCAAGGGGTCACAATTATCCCATACTTGGACGATATCCTGATAAAAGCGAGATCAAGAGAACAGTTACTAAAAAGCGTGTCTCTCTCCCTGAGAGTACTACAACAACACAGCTGTATTCTAAATCTACCAAAGTCGGCTGTCGTTTTAGGCATGATTCTGGACACGGAAAAGCAGAGGGTTTTTCTCCCAATGGAAAAAGCCCATGAACTCCAGAACATGGTCAAGGACCTGCTGAAGCCAAAAAGAGTGTCAGTTCATCAATGCACTCGGGTATTAGGAAAGATGGTGGCGGCCTACGAGGCCATTCCATTTGGAAGGTTCCATGCAAGGACTTTTCAGTGGGACCTTCTGGACAAGTGGTCAGGGTCCCATCTGCATATGCATCGAAAGATAATCCTGTCCCCGAGTGCCAGGGTCTCTCTCCTGTGGTGGCTCCAGAGTACTCACCTTCTAGTGGGTCGCAGGTTCGGCATTCAAGATTGGGTTCTTGTGACCACGGACGTGAGCCTCCGAGGATGGGGAGCAGTCACGCAAGGAAGACATTTTCAGGGAATATGGTCAAGCTGGGAGGCTTGTCTTCACATCAATGTGCTGGAATTGAGGGCCATATACAACGGCCTCCGACAGGCGGAGAATCTTCTTCGCAACCTACCTGTTCTGATACAATCGGACAACGTCACACCCGTGGCACATGTAAACCGCCAAGGCGGGACAAGGAGCAGAGCAGCAATGGCGGAGGCCACCAGGATTCTTCGCTGGGCGGAATATCACGTAAGCGCTCTGTCAGCGGTCTTCATTTCGGGAGTAGACAACTGGGAAGCAGACTTCCTCAGCAGTCACGATCTCCATCCAGGAGAGTAGGGACTTCATCAAGAAGTCTTTGCAGAGGTAACAAGTCATTGGGGTTTTCCTGAAATAGACAATGATGGCGTCACGCCTCAACAAAAAGCTCTGGACGTATTGTTCCAGGTCGAGGGACCCTCAGACAGTGGCGGTGGACGCCCCGGTGACACCATGGGTGTTTCAGTCGGTATATGTGTTCCCTCCACTTTCACTCATCTCAAAAATATTGAGAATCATACGACGAACCAGAGTACAGACCATATTCATCGTTCCAGATTGGCCTTGAAGGGCCTGGTATTCATATCTTCAGGAAATGCTCACAGAAGAACACTGAGTGTTCCAAGACTTACCGCGGTTACGTTTGACGGCATGGCGGTTGAACACCAAATCCTAGCTAGGAAAGGTATTCCGGATGAAGTCATCCCTACTCTTATTAAATCTAGGAAGGAGGAGACGGCGAAACACTATCACCGTATCTGGAGGAAATATGTGTCTTGGTGTAAAACCAAGAATGCTCCTACGGAAGATTTTCAGCTGGGTTGTTTTCTTAATTTTCTGCAGTCAGGTGTGGATATGGGCCTGAAGCTAGGCTCCATTAAGGTGCAGATTGCGGCCTTATCTATATTCCTTCAGAAGGAATTGGCTTCTCTCCCAGAAGTCCAGACTTTTGTGAAGGGAGTGTTGCACATCCAACGTCCTTTTGTGCCTCCGGTGGCTCCGTGGGACCCTAACGTGGTGTTACAGTTCCTTAAATCTCACTGTTTGAACCGCTTCAAACGGTTGAATTGAAGTTTCTCACTTGGAAAGTGGTCATGTTATTGGCCTTTGCATCTGCAAGGCGGGTGTCCGAATTGGCGGCTTTATCTTACAAGAGCCCCTATCTGATTTTCCATGCGGATAGAGCAGAGTTGAGAACTCGTCCTCATTTTCTACCTAAAGTGGGTTTCGTCATTTCATATGAACCAACCTATTGTAGTGCCTGTGGCTACGGGTGCCTTGGAGGATTCCAAGTCCCTTGATGTAGTCAGGGCCTTAAAGATTTATGTGGCTAGAACGGCTAGGGTTAGGAAAACAGAAGCACTGTTTGTCTTCTATGCAGCCAACAAGGTTGGCTCTCCTGCTTCTAAGCAGACTATTGCTCGCTGGATCTGTAATACGATTCAGCATGCTCATTCTACGGCTGGACTGCCGGTTCCAAATTCAGTTAAGGCCCATTCCACTAGGCGTCTCGGCATTACAGCTTTGTCGAGCAGCTACTTGGTCGGGTTCAAACACTTTTGCAAAATTCTACAAGTTTGATACCCTGGCTGATGAGGACCTCATGTTTGCTCAATCGGTGCTGCAGTCTCATCCGCACTCTCCCGCCCGTTTGGGAACTTTGGTATAAACCCCATGGTCCTTACGGAGTCCCCAGCATCCTCTAGGGCGTAAGAGAAAATAAGATTTTAAACCTACCGGTAAATCTTTTTCTCCTAGTCCGTAGAGGATGCTGGGCGCCCGTCCCAGTGCGGAATATTCTGCAAGGCTTGTATATAGTTATTGCATACATAAGGCTTATGTTACAGTTGAGTTCAGTCTCTGGCTGATACTGTTTTGTTCATACTGTTAACTGGTTTAGTATATACCATGTTGTACAGTGTGTATGGTGTGCGCTGGTATGTATCACGCCCTTGGATTAACAAAAATCCTTTCCTCGTACTGTCCGTCTCCTCTGGGCACAGTCCTAACTGAGGTCTGGAGGAGGGGCATAGAGGGAGGAGCCAGTGCACACCCATTCTAAAGTCTTAGAGTGCCCATGTCTCCTGCGGAGCCGTCTATACCCCATGGTCCTTACGGACTCCCCAGCATCCTCTACGGACTCCCCAGCATCCTCTACGGACTCCCCAGCATCCTCTACGGACTCCCCAGCATCCTCTACGGACACCCCAGCATCCTCTACGGAGTAGGAGAAAAAGATTTACCGGTAGGTTTAAAATCTTATTTTTATAGTTTTACCTTTTTTTTTGAGTGATCTTTCTAAACAGCGTCTTATACGTACCTTAGAAAGAGTCGCTCCAACAACTCTCCGCCGCATCTCAACAACGCTTACCCGCGAGTACAGTGCTGTTTCGGCGGGCGTCTGTGTTGGATATACTAGCAGGTCCAGCAGACGTTACCAGGCTGTGGCCGGAGTACGGGGAGAAGGTAAGGCATCGGTTCCGCTTAGTAGATTGAATACAGACACAGCCGCACTGTATTGGGAGGAGACTACCAAACAGTAGCTGACGCGCCACCACCACGGGTGCTCCAGCGCTAGGCCTTAGGGATCTTAGGCACCAGGAATAGCATGAGGCCGCGATCCCTAGGGTTGATGTCAGCAGTGGGGAGTCAGACTCTCTCCTGGTCACCCCTCCCCCCGGTTCATGACCAGTTTCCGCCGAGTCTCCCGCCATGAACGGTTTCCTCGCTTCCGTCTCAGACGCTACAGTAGGAGAAGAGGGGACCCGGTTGCAGCACGGCTGTGTGACCGGTGCGTCTGTTCACTATAGGTTCGTGGACCGGCATTGTACACTACTAGCGTCTGGATCTACTCAGCGTTCGTTAACGTATGATCGATCTTGGAAGCGAGGTGAGTCTCACTGTATTCCACTCTACTGAGTACGGGCTATACAGCACTAAGTCTCTTTGAGTGCGAATAGTTAGATAATAGAATAGTTAGTTAAAATGTCTTTCTTCTGCGGGTTACACTGGGCTCCGCAAGGATTGACATTGGTTTGTAGAGTAGGATCTTGATCCGAGTCACCAGCAGGCTCAAAGCTTTTGACTGTTCCCAGAATGCATAGTTCCGCCGCCTCCTCTATAGCCCCCGCCTCCGTGCACAGAAGCTCAGTTTTGTAGTTGGTGCTTGCAGTGAGCAGGCATACAACAGGGGGGCTGCTCCAGCAGCCCTGAGAAGAAGCTTTTTGAAGAAAAAAAAGACTTCAAGGGCTGCAGCAGAGGCACTGTCTGTGTTAGATGTTAGAAGACATCTTCTGCTGCAGCTCCATCACTCCCCCAGCGGCGCTGTACACTCCCGCACCCTGGTTACCGGGTACTTACAGCGGAGGCTCCGGATTTTCTTCTGGTCAGTCACACACACGACCGCTGCTCTCCTGGATTGCGTGGCCGCACTAAGGGAGGAGGAAAGTGGGTCCCCCCGGCGGGACCCGCTGTAAATCGCGCACTGGCGTGGACACTGTGGCAGTACAGGGACCCCACTAGACCACCAGGGCATGGGCGCAGGTCGGTTTTCTCTCATAAAACCGTTTATTTAAGCCCACAGTACCCGATGGTGAAGTCCAGCAGGGGGATAAGGCTTTAACCTGTAGCCCCTCCCCGAGCCCCAGGGCGCCATTTAGAGTAAATGTTCCCGCCCTGGAGCTGCATCTCTTTCCCCCTCACTCCCTGTCAGTGTTTGGGCGCCATTACACAGAGCAACACTGTTCCTGGGATTGTTTGGGAAAATCCTCCTCTGCAGAGCCGCCTGCATGTCAGTGCTGTGCATTTTACAGGACACTAAAGTATTCTACATGTCTGCTGACAGTTTTAATAAAAAGTGCATTTAGTCAGGGTTATCTAGTACAAGTACCCTGTGATATACATCCAGTCTTTACTGTGCATTGTTATATCTGTTGAGTGTTTAGCTATACATAGGTGTGGTCTTCAGTATGCCGACTGTCAGGATCCCGGCGCATAGTATACCGGCGCCGGAATCCCAACAGCCGATGTACCGACACTTTTTCTCCCTCGTGTGGGTCCACGACCCCCCTGGAGGGAGAATAAAATAGCGTGGCGCGCGTAGCGAGCCCGCAAGGGGCTCATTTGCGCGCTGTTGGTATGCCGGAGGTCGGGCTCCTGGCGCCGGTATGCTGGTCGCGGGGAGCCTGGCCGCCGGCATACCATACTACACCCATACATAGTACTACTCTGTATGGCTAGTCCAGTGCAGTATTATTGCATGTCATAACTTCTACATTGTACATGTGACTCTGTGTGTGTGTGCATGTAGCTGCTGTGTGATCTCCATTTCGTGTATCTCACTCAGATTGCTATCCCTATATTCTATAACCGAGGGGGCTAGGTGAGTCAGGTTTATCGTTTAATATAGGTAGTTCACCGGATATACTCAGTGTGTATTTTTCTCCGTGATATTTAGTCACCATATATCTCCTGAATTCTCTGTTTGTGCTTCATTACACTGCACAGGGGGTTCTGGTCAGGTATTGTGCTGCTGATTTTGTACTGGGTTGCCCTACATTGAGCTTTATGATATGTCTGCTACAAAGAGCAACTGTGCTGGGGCTGGTCCCACGTTGAGTAGTGGTGACGCTGCAGACACATTTGAGGAAAATATAGCAGCTGAGGGTTCTGGTTCTGGGGGTTCCTTGCCCCTCAGTGGGACTGTAGCAATGGGGGTTCAGAATGACCCACCTTGGGCTACCTTCTCCACGCCACTGACTGCGCTGGTAACTAAACTAACGCCCCCTAGGGGACCTCCTGTGCCGGTACAACCGTTCATGGTCCCTGCGGTTAGTCCGCCATGGGCAGATCACCTGTCCGCTCAGTTACAGCAATTGAACCAATCACTGAGTACTAAGAAGTCTAGCCCTCACCCGCCTAAGACCAAGGGGTCCTCTAAGCGGGCTATTCCTCACAATCCACCAATGTCCCAGACACCTCGTCTGATGAGGATGGCATTTATACTGACCCCACAGATTCTGATCCTGATGCTTCTGATGGGGAGGTTGTTTTGCAGGTGGCTGTTCCTGAATTATTAAAGGCTATCAGGCTCATTCTTCAAATTACTTATGACCCGGAGCCTGACGTTGCTTCTAAGAAACCGGATAGATTCAAGCGTCAGAAAGTGGTTAAACAAGTTTTGCTTGACATACGACCATTTGGTTGAAATACGTCAGCAGTCTTGGGAAAATCCAGGAAAGAAATTCACGCCTCACAAGAAGATGCTGGCTCGCTATCCCCTCGCGCTGCAGCTGAGTAAAAATTGGGAGACACCCCCGCCGGTGGATTTGCATGTGGCGCAGATGGTGGTCTCCTCAGCTCTGTCTGTAACTACCGTCGCGTCTCTGAAAGAAACCCACAGGTAAGCGTGTGGAGGGTTATCTAATGGCGATTTACACACTAGCAGGTGCTGTGCATCGGCCCAATATTGCAGCGACATGGGCCGCAGAAGCTATTGAAGCGCGTGCTCAGGAATTGGAAGCTGAGATCTCTCCCGATGCTTCTGATCATGCTAGACAATGCTTGTCATATATTGTCACAGCTTCTCATTATGTTAAGGAGGCGGCATCTGATGCTGTTATTCTGGCGGCCGTTCTGGCCTGCCGGATTCTATGGCTGCGGTCCTGGTCTGTGGATCTGGACTCTTAAGAAAACCCTGGAGGTACTCCCTTTTAATGGAGACATCCTTTTCGGAGAGGACCTCAACAAGATAGTGGCTGGCTTGGCTTCGGCTAAAACGGCATGTCTGCCTAGTACTGCTCCTTCGGTGCGAAGGCTAAAAGTACTTCCTTTCGCTCCTTTCGTCCTTCAGGGAAAGCAAAGGGTCAGGCATACTCCAAACATACTCGTACTTCCAAACCCAATAAGCCCAAACCCAAACGGACCTGGGCTGCCCGTCAGCCTGCTGCCAAGACTGATAAGCCTGCCGCATGATGGGGCGGGCCTCCCCCTGGGGGATCCCAGGGTGGCGGGCCAACTTCTAGGGTATACCCAGGAATGGTTGAAGAACACTTCCGATGCTTGGGTGCGGGAAGTCGTCACTCAAGGTTACGCCGTATCCTTCAAAAATCGGCCCCCTCATCTTTGCCTGACAGACGTCCCTTCGGATCAGGTGAAGGCAAAAACTCTTCATTCGGTGGTACATACCCTCTTGGACACAGGAGTGGTAGTACAGGTGCCTCTAGCTCAGAGAGGAAAGGGGTATTACTCACCGCTGTTCCTAGTCCCGAAACCGAATGGGTCCTCCCGGCCCATTCTCAACCTCAAGGCCTTCAACAAGTTTTTGAGGGTCTCCAAGTTTCGTATGGAAACTCTTCGCTCTATTGTTCTGGCCTTGGAACCTGGGGATTATATGGTCTCCCTGGACATACAGGATGCTTACCTGCATATTCTCATTGCAATGTCGCATCAGCAATACCTGAGGTTTGCAGTTGGCAACCTCCATTACCAATTTCGGGTGTTACCTTTTGGTTTGACCACGGTTCCGCGAGTCTTCAGCAAAGTCATGGCGGTAATGACGGCTGTACTCCGCCGTCAAGGGGTCAGGATCCTACCGTACCTGGACGACTTGTTGATCCTGGCGAATCCCCCAGAAATTCTCCTACGCCATCTGGCTCATCAACTGGAAGAAATCTTCCCTGGTCCCTGCTCAGAGTATGGTGCACCTAGGGGCGTTAGTGGACACTCACAACCAGCGGTTGTTCTTGTCTCAGGAGAATGTCCTGAAGCTTCAGAACAGGATTCGATACTTCCTATCTCGTCCGCAAGTGACGATACATTTGGCAATGCAAAAAGAACATAACAAAGAAAGGGAACAGCATGAAGCCTCATGGGCCTATCGTGGCTGTTCCCATCCAAATCATTAATCAAATCATCATTTCTTTTTCAGATAAAATAAATAGAAATAAAATAAATAAATAGAAAAATAAAGATTTCTATTAATTTCTAATCTTCAGGGGCATGGTGGGCCACATAAATATCATCTCAGATTCTTAAATTGGTATGCAATATATCCTTAACAATTCTAAAAAATGTAGCATGGGGACAAATAATTTTTCTTACTTTTAAAAATTCATGGTGCGTTTGATGCACCCTACTAAACAGAACAGGATTGTAAGGCAGCCATATGGTCTGCCGTTTACCCAATCAATAGACATTATGCCTTGAATACCTTTGCCTCTCACAATGCTGAACTCGGGCAAAGGATTCTCCTGAGCATCAGGAGCGTCCCCACCACTAAACTGCTTTGGGAAAACCCATTGTTATCCTGTGGATAACATGCGGACCCTGCCGGAGAAATATACGTTATGGTAAGAACTTACCATTGATAACGATATGTCTCCTAAGTCCACAGGTTCCACAGGAATCCCTCCCTGACGCACCTGATATGAGGATCCTTTTTACTCACTAACTTCTTCCTTCCTGTACGGAAGGCTGTGCATGTGTGTTCTTCTCGCCTGATTAGGGTTCTACATAATGCTCCTGCCTTGAGCTTTGTAATACAACTGATTTGCCTTAGCCAGGGGGATATATGGACGGGCATGCTGGGAGGCCGGAAAGCTTTGACTGATTGGTGCAAATCCGCTGTCGCTCCATCATATCTTATTGTTATCCTGTGGACTTAGGAGAAATACCGTTCTCATTGGTAAGGTCTTACCATAACGTATATTTCTCTGACGTCCTAGTGGATGCTGGGACTTCCGTAAGGACCATGGGGAATAGCGGCTCCGCAGGAGACTGGGCACAAAGGTAAAAGCTTTGAGACTACCTGGTGTGCACTGGCTCCTCCCCCTATGACCCTCCTCCAAGCCTCAGTTAGATATTTGTGCCCGGCCGAGAAGGGTGCAATCTAGGTGGCTCTCCTGAGCTGCTTAGAGTAAAAGTTTAGACTTAGGTTTTTTTATTTTCAGTGAGTCCTGCTGGCAACAGGTTCACTGCATCGAGGGACTAAGGGGAGAAGAAGCGAACTCACCTGCGTGCAGAGTGGATTGGGCTTCTTGGCTACTGGACATTAGCTCCAGAGGGACGATCACAGGTTCAGCCTGGATGGGTCCCGGAGGCGCGCCGCCGGACCCTTACAGAGCCAGAAGAGCGAAGAGGTCCGGTGAAATCGGCGGCAGAAGACGTTCCTGTCTTCAACTAAGGTAGCGCACAGCACTGCAGCTGTGCGCCATTGCTCTCAGCACACTTCACACTCCGGTCACTGAGGGTGCAGGGCGCTGGGGGGGGGAGCGCCCTGAGACGCAATAAAACACATAAATACCTTAGGATGGCAAAAGAAATACATCACATATAGCTCCTGGGCTATATGGATGTATTTAACCCCTGCCAGTTTTCCAGAAAAAAGCGGGAGAAAAGGCAGCCGTGAAGGGGGCGGAGCCTATCTCCTCAGCACACAAGCGCCATTTTCCCTCACAGCTCCGCTGGAAGGACGGCTCCCTGACTCTCCCCTGCAGTCCTGCACTACAGAAACAAGGTAAAACAAGAGAGGGGGGGCACTATTGGCAGCTAATATAAAACAGCAGCTATAAAAGGGAGAAACACTTATATAAGGTTATCCCTGTATATATATAGCGCTCTGGTGTGTGCTGGCAAACTCTCCCTCTGTCTCCAAAAAGGGCTAGTGGGGTCCTGTCCTCTATCAGAGCATTCCCTGTGTGTGTGCTGGGTGTCGGTACGATTGTGTCGACATGTATGAGGAGGAAAATGATGTGGAAGCAGAGCAATTGCCTGTGTTAGTGATGTCACCCCCTAGGGAGTCGACACCTGACTGGATGGTTGCATTTAAAGAATTACTTTGCAAAAAACTGTTGACGACATGAGACAGCTGGCAAATCAATTAGTGCCTGTCCAGGCGTCTCAGACACCGTCAGGGGCGCTAAAATGCCCGTTACCTCAGTTGGTCGACACAGACCCAGACACGGATACTGAATCCAGTGTCGACGGTGACGAGACAAATGTAATGTCCAGTAGGGCCACACGTTACATGATCACGGCAATGAAGGAGGCATTGAACATTTCTGACACTACAAGTACCATAAAAAAGGGTATTATGTGGGGTGTGAAAAAACTACCAGCAGTTTTTCCTGAGTCAGATGAATTAAATGAGGTGTGTGATAAAGCGTGGGTTTCCCGCGATAAAAAACTGCTAATTTCTAATAAATTATTGGCACTATATCCTTTCCCGCCAGAAGTTAGGGCGCGTTGGGAAACACCCCCTAGGGTAGATAAGGCGCTCACACGTTTATCAAAACAAGTAGCGTTACCGTCTCCTGATACGGCCGCCCTCAAAGAACCAGCTGATAGAAGGCTGGAAAATATCTTAAAAGGTATATACACACATACTGGTGTTATACTGCGACCGGCAATCGCCTCAGCCTGGATGTGCAGCGCTGGAGTGGCGTGGTCGGATTCCCTGACTGAAAATATTGATATCCTGGATAGGGACAGTATATTATTAACTATAGAGCATTTGAAGGATGCATTACTATATATGCGAGATGCACTGAGGGATATTTGCACCCTGGCATCAAGAGTGAGTGCTATGTCCATTTCTGCCAGAAGAGCGTTATGGACGCGACAGTGGTCAGGTGATGCGGATTCCAAACGACATATGGAAGTATTGCCGTATAAAGGGGAGGAGTTATTTGGGGTCGGTCTATCGGACCTGGTGGCCACGGCAACGGCTGGAAAGTCCACCTTTTTACCCCAGGTCACCTCTCAACAGAAAAAGACACCGTCTTTTCAAACTCAGTCCTTTCGTTCCCATAAGAACAAGCGAGCAAAAGGCCATTCATTTCTGCCCCGGGGCAGAGGAAGAGGAAAAAGACTGCACCAGGCAGCCTCCTCCCAGGAGCAGAAGCCCTCCCCTGCTTCTGCCAAGTCTTCAGCATGACGCTGGGGCTTTACAAGCGGACTCAGGCACGGTGGGGGCCCGTCTCAAAAATTTCAGCGCGCAGTGGGCTCACTCGCAAGTGGACCCCTGGATTCTGCAGGTAGTATCACAGGGGTACAAATTGGAATTCGAGATGTCTCCTCCTCGCCGGTTCCTGAAGTCTGCTCTACCAACGTCTCCCTCCGACAGGGAGGCAGTATTGGAAGCTATTCACAAGCTGTATTCCCAGCAGGTGATAATCAAGGTACCCCTCCTACAACAGGGAAAGGGGTATTATTCCACGCTGTTTGTGGTACCGAAGCCGGACGGCTCGGTGAGACCAATTTTAAATCTAAAATCTTTGAACACTTACATAAAAAGGTTCAAATTCAAGATGGAGTCACTCAGAGCAGTGATGGCGAACCTGGAAGAAGGGGACTATATGGTGTCTCTGGACATCAAGGATGCTTACCTCCATGTCCCAATTTGCCCTTCTCACCAAGGGTACCTCAGGTTTGTGGTACAAAACTGTCATTATCAGTTTCAGACGCTGCCGTTTGGATTGTCCACGGCACCCCGGGTCTTTACCAAGGTAATGGCCGAAATGATGATTCTTCTTCGAAGAAAAGGCGTCCTAGTTATCCCTTACTTGGACGATCTCCTGATAAGGGCATGGTCCAGGGAACAGTTAGAGGTCGGAGTAGCACTATCTCAGGTAGTGCTACGTCAGCACGGGTGGATTCTAAATATCCCAAAATCACAGCTGATTCCAACAACACGTCTACTGTTCCTAGGGATGATTCTGGACACAGTCCAGAAAAAGGTGTTTCTCCCGGAGAAGAAGGCCAGGGAGTTATCCGAGCTAGTCAGGAACCTCCTAAAACCAGGCCAAGTGTCAGTGCATCAATGCACGAGAGTCCTGGGAAAAATGGTGGCTTCTTACGAAGCGATTCCATTCGGAAGATTCCATGCTTTTCAGTGGGATCTGCTGGACAAATGGTCCGGATCGCATCTTCAGATGCATCAGCGGATAACCCTATCTCCAAGGACAAGGGTGTCTCTCCTGTGGTGGTTACAGAGTGCTCATCTTCTAGAGGGCCGCAGATTCGGCATTCAGGATTGGATGCTGGTGACCACGGATGCCAGCCTGAGAGGCTGGGGAGCAGTCACACAGGGAAGAAATTTCCAGGGCTTGTGGTCAAGCATGGAAACGTCTCTTCACATAAATATCCTGGAACTAAGGGCCATTTACAATGCCCTAAGTCAAGCAAGGCCTCTGCTTCAGGGTCAACCGGTATTGATCCAGTCGGACAACATCACGGCTGTCGCCCACGTAAACAGACAGGGCGGCACGAGAAGCAGGAGGGCAATGGCAGAAGCTGCAAGGATTCTCCGCTGGGCGGAAAATCATGTGATAGCACTGTCAGCAGTGTTCATTCCGGGAGTGGACAACTGGGAAGCAGACTTCCTCAGCAGACACGACCTCCACCCGGGGGAGTGGGGACTTCATCCAGAAGTCTTCCAAGTGATTGTAAACCGTTGGGAAAAACCAAAGGTGGACATGATGGCGTCCCGTCTCAACAAAAAATTGGACAGATATTGCGCCAGGTCAAAGGACCCTCAGGCAATAGCGGTGGACGCTCTGGTAACACCGTGGGTGTACCAGTCAGTGTATGTGTTCCCTCCTCTGCCTCTCATACCCAAAGTACTGAGAATAATAAAAAGGAGAGGAGTAAGAACTATACTCGTGGCTCCGGATTGGCCAAGAAGAACTTGGTACCCGGAACTGCAAGAGATGCTCACGGAGGACCCGTGGCCTCTACCTCTAAGAAAGGACCTGCTCCAGCAGGGACCTTGTCTGTTCCAAGACTTACCGCGGCTGCGTTTGACGGCATGGCGGTTGAACGCCGGATCCTGAAGGAAAAAGGCATTCCAGATGAAGTCATCCCTACCCTGATCAAAGCCAGGAAGGATGTAACCGCAAAACATTATCACCGCATTTGGCGGAAATATGTTGCGTGGTGTGAGGCCAAGAAGGCCCCTACAGAGGAATTTCAACTGGGTCGTTTCCTACATTTCCTGCAAGCAGGGCTGTCTATGGGCCTAAAATTAGGATCCATTAAGGTTCAAATTTCGGCCCTGTCGATCTTCTTCCAGAAAAAACTGGCTTCAGTTCCTGAAGTTCAGACGTTTGTCAAGGGGGTACTGCATATACAACCTCCTTTTGTGCCTCCGGTGGCACCTTGGGATCTCAATGTAGTTTTAGGGTTCCTAAAATCACATTGGTTTGAACCACTCACCACTGTGGAATTAAGGTATCTCACATGGAAGGTGGTCATGCTGTTAGCCCTGGCGTCAGCCAGGCGTGTCTCAGAATTGGCGGCTTTATCATATAAAAGCCCTTACCTAATTTTTCATTCAGACAGGGCAGAATTGAGGACTCGTCCTCAATTTCTCCCTAAGGTGGTTTCTGCGTTTCACATGAACCAACCTATTGTGGTACCTGCGGCTACTAGGGACTTGGAGGACTCCAAGTTGCTTGATGTAGTCAGGGCCCTGAAAATATATGTTTCCAGGACGGCTGGAGTCAGAAAATCTGACTCGCTGTTTATCCTGTATGCACCCAACAAGCTGGGTGCTCCTGCTTCTAAGCAGACGATTGCTCGTTGGATTTGTAGTACAATTCCGCTTGCACATTCTGTGGCAGGCCTGCCACAGCCAAAATCTGTAAAAGCCCATTCCACAAGGAAAGTGGGCTCATCTTGGGCGGCTGCCCGAGGGGTCTCGGCTTTACAACTTTGCCGAGCTGCTACTTGGTCAGGGGCAAACACGTTTGCTAAATTCTACAAATTTGATACCCTGGCTGAGCAGGACCTGGAGTTCTCTCATTCGGTGCTGCAGAGTCATCCGCACTCTCCCGCCCGTTTGGGAGCTTTGGTATAATCCCCATGGTCCTTACGGAAGTCCCAGCATCCACTAGGACGTCAGAGAAAATAAGAATTTACTTACCGATAATTCTATTTCTCGTAGTCCGTAGTGGATGCTGGGCGCCCATCCCAAGTGCGGATTGTCTGCAATACTTGTATATAGTTATTGTTGCAAAAATCGGGTTATTTTTGTTGTGAGCCATCTTTTCAGAGGCTCCTTCGTTTATCATACTGTTAACTAGGTTCAGATCACAGGTTGTACGGTGTGATTGGTGTGGCTGGTATGAGTCTTACCCGGGATTCAAAATCCTTCCTTATTGTGTATGCTCGTCCGGGCACAGTATCCTAACTGAGGCTTGGAGGAGGGTCATAGGGGGAGGAGCCAGTGCACACCAGGTAGTCTCAAAGCTTTTACTTTTGTGCCCAGTCTCCTGCGGAGCCTCTATTCCACCATGGTCCTTACGGAAGTCCCAGCATCCACTACGGACTACGAGAAATAGAATTATCGGTAAGTAAATTCTTATTTTCTTTGTCTCTCACAATCCACAGGGTTACACAGTAGTGAAGAAATCATCCGGTGAGTATGAGACACACAGCAGCCATCCCCATGTGTCAGGAGGACAGAGCAGGACCCAGAGCCCCATCTTGGTGCCTCCACCTCACTCACTGATAGATGAGAGGCACAATGACCAGAAGATCCTGGAACTCACCAACAAGATCATTAATCCGCTGACTGGAGAGGTGACTGCTGGGTATGGGACATTATACAGTAACACCAGGGGATGTGTCTAGGTGATGACTGGAGAGGTGACTGCTGGGAGTGGGACATTATACAGTAACACCAGGGGATGTGTCTGGGTGATGACTAGAGAGGTGACTGCTGGGAATGGGGCATTATACAGTAACACCAGGGGACGTGTCTGGGTGATGACTGGAGAGGTGACTGCTGGGAATGGGACATTATACAGTAACACCAGGGGATGTGTCTGGGTGATGACTGGAGAGGTGACTGCTGGGAATGGGGCATTATACAGTAACACCAGGGGACGTGTCTGGGTGATGACTGGAGAGGTGACTGCTGGGAATGGGACATTATACAGTAACACCAGGGGACGTGTCTGGGTGATGACTGGAGAGGTTACTGCTGGGAATGGGACATTGTACAGTAACACCAGGGGATGTGTCTGGGTGATGACTGGAGAGGTGACTGCTGGGAATGGGACATTATACAGTAACACCAGGGGACGTGTCTGGATGATGACTGGAGAGGTGACTGCTGGGAATGGGACATTATACAGTAACACCAGGGGATGTGTCTGGGTGATGACTGGAGAGGTGACTGCTGGGAATGGGGCATTATACAGTAACACCAGGGGACGTGTCCGGGTGATGACTGGAGAGGTGACTGCTGGGAATGGGACATTATACAGTAACACCAGGGGATGTGTCTGGGTGATGACTGTATCATTGTGTGTCTCAGGTTCCTATAAGGTGTGAGGATGTCACTGTCTATGTCTCCATGCAGGAGCGGGAGTATATAGAGGAACACAGGGGTCTGTATAAGGACGTGATGATGGAGAATCACCGGCCCCTCACATCACTGGGTAAGAGGAGACTGTCATGTATTGTACAGGGGAGAGTAGGTATGGGGGCTCCTATATACACAGATCATCTGATAATCACATATATACACTGTACTCAGTCACTGTGTGTCTCCTACAGATGGACCCAGTAACAGAGATACCCCAGAGAGATGTCCCCATCCTCTGTATTCCCAAGATTGTACAGAGGAGAATCACAGGATCCCACAGGAGGATCAGGTAGGTGGGATGTAGGTTATTGTTAAATACCAAAGTGACTTTACACTATATCAGTCATTCTCAACTTTGGGCCCTGTTTCCCCAGGGGGTTACTTGCTGTGATGTACAGGGGTACTTAGTGTTCTGTAGTGATGGGGATGGTGCAGGATATCCAGGTGATAATGAGACACACAGGGAAAGCAGTGTAATTGGGGGTCTCTAGCCCCATACACCGCAGTAGAACCCTGATTACAACATGAAAACATCTATCCCTGTATAAGAAAGCAGATGGGGTTATAGTTTTAGGGGTCATTCCTATTAGCTGGGATGAACTTGTGGGTTTTCTACCCCATTGCACTATATGGTCTGTACAGATCAATGTGTCTAATAATCTGATAGTCTCCTGATTGGGTTATTTAGGGTGAAGATCTTACAAATATGAAGGGAGAAGAAGATACATATGTGACTAATATGAAGGTAGAAGAAGAGACGTCTGTGACTGATATGAAGGCAGAAGATACAGAGGGAGAAGAAGAGACGTATGTGACTGATATGAAGGCAGAAGATATGGAGGGAGAAGAAATGACGTATATAACGGATATGTGGACAGAAGTTATAGAGGGAGAAGAGACGTATGTGACTGATATGAAGGCAGAAGATACAGAGGGAGAAGTAGAGACGTATGTGACTGATATGAAGGCAGAAGATACAGAGGGAGAAGAAGAGACGTATGTGACTGATATGAAGGCAGAAGATATAGAGGGAGAAGAAGAGACGTATGTGACTGATATGAAGGCAGAAGATACAATGGAAGAAGAAGAGACGTATGTGACTGATACGGAGGCAGAAGATACAGAGGGAGAAGAAGAGACGTATGTGACTGATATGAAGGCAGAAGCTATAGAGGGAGAAGAAGAGACGTATGTGACTGATATGAAGGGAGATGCAGAGGGAGAAGAAGAGACGTATGTGACTGATATGAAGGCAGAAGATATAGAAGGAGAAGAAGAGACGTATGTGACTGATACGGAGGCAGAAGATACAGAGGGAGAAGAAGAGACGCATGTGACTGATATGAAGGCAGAAGATATAGAGGGCGAAGAAGAGACGTATGTGACTGATATGAAGGCAGAAGATATAGAGGGAGAAGAAGAGACGTATGTGACTGATATGAAGGCAGAAGATACAGAGGAAGAAAAAGAGACATATCTGACTGATATAAAGGTAGAAGTTATAGATGATGAAGAAGAAGAGACGTATGTGAGGGAGGATCAGCAGTGTAAGGAGAAGGAAATCCCTACAGATAGCAGCACAGGTGAGTCATAAACACTTATTGTGAGGACCCCGGGTTCATATGTGCATTATTTTCACCTATTGCTTATCTCCGCCTTGAGAAAGGCAGAGTTCACAGCTCTGCACGGGCTCCAGGGTCACTGTGGGTTCTGGGATCACAGCAGTAAGCACGCAATAGCAAGGTACAAGAGAACCTTTATTTCTCTAACGTCCTAGTGGATACTGGGGAATGTACTTTAGTACTGTGGGGTATAGATCGGGTCCATAGGAGCCTGGCACTTTAAAAAAACCATAAGTGTGTGCTGGCTCCTCCCCACTATGCCCCTCCTACCAGACTATGTTTACAAAAATGTGCCCAAGGAGCCGGGTGCATTCCTCTGGAGTTCCAGAGAGTTTTCTTCAAAACTTTTTTTTAGTTTGTTGTTTTCAGGTTCGTCCTCAATTTCTGCCTAAAGTGGTTTCATCATTTCATATGAATCAACCTATTGTGGTACCGGTGGTTACGTGGTACTTGGAGGATTCCAAATATCTTGATGTAGTCAGGGCCTTAAAGATTTATGTAGCCAGGGCGGCTCGGGTTAGGAAGATAGAGGCACTGTTTGTCTTGTATGCAGCCAACAAGGTTGGCGCTCCTGCTACTAAGCAGACTATTGCTCGCTGGATCTGTAACACGATTCAGCAGGCTCATTCTAAGGCTGGATTGCTGTTACCTAATTCGGTAAAGGCCCATTCCAGTAGGAAGGTGGGCTCTTCTTGGGCGGCTGCCCGAGGCGTCTCGGCTTTACAGCTTTGCCGAGCAGCTACTTGGTCGGGTTCAAACACTTTTGCAAAATTCTACAAGTTTGATACCCTGGCTGATGAGGACCTCATGTTTGCTGAATCGGTGCTGCAGAGTCATCCGCACTCTCCTGCCCGGTCTGGAGCTTTGGTATAATCCCCATGGTCCTTACGGAGTCCCCAGCATCCTCTAGGACGTAAGAGAAAATAAGATTTTAAACCTACCGGTAAATCTTTTTCTCCTAGTCCGTAGACGTAGAGGATGCTGGGCGCCCGTCCCAGTGCGGAAAAATTCTGCAAGGCTTCTATATAGTTGTTGCTTATATAAGGGTTATGTTACAGTTGAGATCAGTCTCTGGCTGATGCTGTTAACTGGTTTAGTATATACCATGTTGTACGGTGTGTATGGTGTGGGCTGGTATGTATCTCGCCCTTAGATTAACAAAAATCCTTTCCTCGTACTGTCAGTCTCCTCTGGGCACAGTCCTAACTGAGGTCTGGAGGAGGGGCATAGAGGGAGGAGCGAGTGCACACCCATCTAAAGTCTTTTAGAGTGTCCATGTCTCCTGCGGAGCCCGTCTATACCCCATGGTCCTTACGGAGTCTCCAGCATCCTCTACGGACTAGGAGAAAAATATTTACCGGTAGGTTTAAAATCTTTTTTTTTTTTTTTTATACACACATGCAAAACCGTAACCACACTATGGCCCTCATTCCGAGTTGTTCGCTCGCATGCCGCTTTTAGCAGCTTTGTACACGCTAAGCCTACGCCTACTGGGAGTGAATCTTAGCTTCTTAAAATTGCGAACTAAAGATTCTCAAAATTGCGATTACACACCTCGTAGCAGTTTCAGAGTAGCTCCAGACTTACTCGGCATCTGCGATCAGTTCAGTGCTTGTCGTTCCTGGTTTGACGTCACAAACACTCCCAGCGTTCGCCCAGCCACTCCCCCGTTTCTCCAGCCACTCCCACGTTTTTCCCAAAAACGGTAGCGTTTTTTTTCACACACCCATAAAACGGCCTGTTTCCGCCCAGAAACACCCACTTCCTGTCAATCACACACTACGAAGAAAAAGCCGTGAGTAAAATACCTAACTGCATAGCAAATGTACTTGGCGTAGTCGCAGTGCGAACATTGCGCATGCGCACTAAGCGGAAAATCGCTGCGATGCGATGAAATTTACCGAGCGAACAACTCGGAATGAGGGCCTGTGTACAATATATGCATATACATGTAGCATTAATATCAAGATACATTTAAGATTATTATAAGTAAGGAAAACTACCCAAAGGGACCCTCCACCCACCTAAGGAGTCGATAGTCACATCTCAGAGCACTTGAGCACGATCCGTTACACGGCTGTTAGACTCCGCTGGGCGATCTGCTGCAAGACTTGCTGATCCCAGCCGCTCGGCCTGTGTGGTCCTCTAGTTGAGTTGCTGTTCCTGGTCTGAGAGACAGGAGGTGTGCAGGGCTGTTGCCAGGAGTTGGGAAATCCTGTCAGCCTGCCATCTGGGGACCTGGCTTTACGGAGAGGGTCCAGTATATGCAGTGAGGCATTCGCTCCATCTGAAGCTGCCCAGTGTGCGGTGACTTCCCAGCGCACAGGACACAGTAGCGGCGGTATATACATGTGGGTATTATACACAGGTGCGGCAGTATATACATGTGGGTATTATACACAGGTGCGGCAGTATATACATGTGGGTATTATACACAGGTGCGGCAGTATATACATGTGGGCGTTATACACAGGTGCGCAGTATATACATGTGGGCGTTATACAGAGGTGCGCAGTATATACATGTGGGCATTATACACAGGTGCGGCAGTATATACATGTGGACATTATACACAGGTGCGGCAGTATATACATGTGGGTATTATACACAGGTGCGGCGGTATATACATGTGGGAGTTATACGCAGGACCGGCGGTATATACATGTGGGTATTATACACAGGTGCGGCAGTATATACATGTGGGTATTATACACAGGTGCGGCAGTATATACATGTGGGTATTATACACAGGTGCGGCAGTATATACATGTGGGCGTTATACACAGGTGCGCAGTATATACATGTGGGCGTTATACACAGGTGCGCAGTATATACATGTGGACATTATACACAGGAGCGGCGGTATATACATGTGGACATTATACACAGGAGCGGCGGTATATACATGTGGGCATTATACACAGGTGCAGCAGTATATACATGTGGGCATTATACACAGGTGCAGCAGTATATACATGTGGGCGTTATACACAGGAGCGGCGGTATATACATGTGGACATTATACACAGGAGCGGCGGTATATACATGTGGGCATTATACACAGGTGCAGCAGTATATACATGTGGGCATTATACACAGGTGCAGCAGTATATACATGTGGGCGTTATACACAGGAGCGGCGGTATGTACATGTGGGTGTTATACACAGGAGCGGCGGTATGTACATGTGGGCGTTATACGCAGGAGCGGCGGTATGTACATGTGGGAGTTATACGCAGGACCGGCGGTATGTACATGTGGGCATTATACACAGGTGCAGCAGTATATACATGTGGGCATTATCCACAGGTGCAGCAGTATATACATGTGGGCATTATCCACAGGTGCAGCGGTATATACATGTGGGTATTATACACAGGTGCGGCAGTATATACATGTGGGTATTATACACAGGTGCGGCAGTATATACATGTGGGCGTTATACACAGGTGCGCAGTATATACATGTGGACATTATACACAGGAGCGGCGGTATATACATGTGGACATTATACACAGGAGCGGCGGTATATACATGTGGGCATTATACACAGGTGCAGCAGTATATACATGTGGGCATTATACACAGGTGCAGCAGTATATACATGTGGGCGTTATACACAGGAGCGGCGGTATGTACATGTGGGCGTTATACACAGGAGCGGCGGTATGTACATGTGGGTGTTATACACAGGAGCGGCGGTATGTACATGTGGGCGTTATACGCAGGAGCGGCGGTATGTACATGTGGGAGTTATACGCAGGACCGGCGGTATGTACATGTGGGCATTATACACAGGTGCAGCAGTATATACATGTGGGCATTATCCACAGGTGCAGCAGTATATACATGTGGGCATTATCCACAGGTGCAGCGGTATATACATGTGGGTATTATACACAGGTGCGGCAGTATATACATGTGGGTATTATACACAGGTGCGGCAGTATATACATGTGGGCGTTATACACAGGAGCGGCGGTATGTACATGTGGGTGTTATACACAGGAGCGGCGGTATGTACATGTGGGCGTTATACGCAGGAGCGGCGGTATGTACATGTGGGAGTTATACGCAGGACCGGCGGTATGTACATGTGGGCATTATACACAGGTGCAGCAGTATATACATGTGGGCATTATCCACAGGTGCAGCAGTATATACATGTGGGCATTATCCACAGGTGCAGCGGTATATACATGTGGGCATTATCCACAGGTGCAGCGGTATATACATGTGGGCATTATACACAGGTGCATCAGTATATACATGTGGGCATTATCCACAGGTGCAGCAGTATATACATGTGTGAATTATCCACAGGTGCAGCAGTATATACTGCTGGAAATGTGGTAAGTGTTGATCAGTGATGTGTGAACAAGGTAAGCACCAGAGTTTTCATTGCACCATGTCTTTAGCCAACATTGAAGTTTCTGATGCGATGAGTTCTGTCTTCCCCTCTGTGTACTGCGAATACTTTCGAAAAAGTTACAGTAGTCGACACGTGCTTCAGAGCAGTCCCTAACTACCTAAATTCATCTTTCTCTAACGTCCTAGTGGATGCTGGGGACTCTGTAAGGACCATGGGGAATGGACGGGCTCCGCAGGAGACAGGGCACTTTAAGAAAGAATTTGGATTATGGTGTGCTCTGGCTCCTCCCTCTATGTCCCTCCTCCAGACCTCCGTTTGAATCTGTGCCCGGACGAGCTGGGTGCTACTTAGTGAGCTCTCCTGAGCTTGCTGTAAGAAAGTATTTTGTTAGTTTTTTTTATTTTCAGAGAGATCTGCTGGCAACAGACTCTCTGCTACGTGGGACTGAGGGGATAGAAGCAGCCCTACTCACTGAAGATAGGTCCTGCTTCTTAGGCTACTGGACACCATTAGCTCCAGAGGGATCGTACACAGGATCGCACCCTTGGTCGTCTGATCCCGGAGCCGCAGAGCCAGAAGACAGAAGCCGGTGTCAGAAGCAAGAAGACTTCGGCGGCAGAAGACTCCAGTCTTCATATGAGGTAGCGCACAGCACTGCAGCTGTGTGCCATTGCTCCCACACTAAACCCACATACTCCGGTCACTGTAGGGTGCAGGGGGGGGAGGGGGGGGTGGCGCCCTAGGCAGCAATTAAGAACCTCTTGGCAAAAAGTAGCACATATACAGTTGGGCACTGTATATATGCATGAGCCCCCGCCATTATTTTACACACAAACGCGGGACAGAAGCCCGGCACTGAAGGGGCGGGGCTTCTTCCTCAGCACACCGGCGCCATTTTCTCTCAACAGCTCTGCTGAGAGGAAGCTCCCCAGGCTCTCCCCTGCAGAATCACGGTGGAAAGAGGGTAAGAAGAGAGGGGGGGCACATAAATTTGGCACAAAAACAGTATATACAGCAGCTACTGGGTTAACACTAAGTTACTGTGTGACTCCTGGGACATATAGCGCTGGGGTGTGTGTTGGCATACTCTCTCTCTCTGTCTCTCCAAAAAGCCTTGTGGGGGAACTGACTTCAAATAGAGCATCCCCTGTGTGTGTGGTGTGTCGGTACGCTTGTGTCGGCATGTTTGACGAGGAAGGCTATGTGGAAGCAGAGCGGGAGCAAATGAATGTGGGGTCGCCGCCGACGGCGCCGACACCCGATTGGATGGATATGTGGAAGGTTTTAAATGATAATGTTGATTCCTTGCATAAAAGGTTGGATAAAGCTGAAGTCTCAGCCCACGCCTGATCCTATGTTGCAGAGGCCGTCAGGGTCTCAGAAGCGCACACTATCCCAATTTGTTGACACAGATGTCGACACGGATTCTGACTCCAGTGTCGATGGCGATGATGCAAAGTTACAGCCTAAAATGGCTAAAGCCATCCGTTACATGATTATAGCAATGAAGGATGTGTTGCACATCACAGAGGAAACCCCAGGCCCTGACAAGAGGGTTTATATGTATGGGGAAAAAAGGCAAGAGGTGACCTTTCCCCCTTCACATGAGTTAAATGAGTTATGTGAAAAGGCTTGGGAATCTCCAGATAGAAAACTGCAGATTTCCAAACGGATGCTTCTGGCATATCCTTTCCCGCCAACGGACAGGTTACGCTGGGAATCCTCCCCTAGGGTGGACAAAGCTCTAACACGCTTATCCAAGAAGGTAGCCCTGCCGTCACAGGATACGGCCACCCTAAAAGATGCTGCAGATAGAAAGCAGGAGGGTATCCTGAAGTCCATTTATACACATTCAGGTACCTTACTAAGGCCGGCGATTGCGTCGGCCTGGATGTGTAGTGCTGTAGCAGCATGGACAGATACCTTATCTGAGGAACTTGATATTTTGGACAAGGATACTATAGTGCTGACCCTGAGGCATATAAAAGATACTGTCCTATATATGAAAGATGCTCAAAGAGACATTAGCCTACTGGGCTCCAGAATAAATGCAATGTCGATTTCTGCCAGAAGGGTCCTGTGGACTCGGCAATGGACAGGCGAGGCCGACTCAAAAAGGCACATGGAGGTTTTACCTTACAAGGGTGAGGAAATGTTTGGGGACGGTCTCTCGGACCTGGTCTCCACAGCTACGGCTGGAAAGTCAAATTTTTTGCCAAGTCCTCCCCGGCTTCCACTAAATCCACCGTATGACGCTGGGGCTCCACAGGCGGAGCTAGGCCCGCTGGGGGCGCGTCTCCAAAATTTCAGCCACAAGTTGGTTCACTCCCAGGTGGATCCCTGGGCTATAGAGATTGTGTCTCAGGGATACAAGCTGGAATTCAAAGAGATGCCCCCTCACCGTTACCTCAAATCGGCCCTGCCAGCTTCCCCCTTAGAGAGGGAAATAGTGTTAGCTGCAATTCACAAATTGTATCTTCAGCAGTTGGTGGTAAAGGTTCCCCTCCTTCAACAGGGAAGGGGTTACTATTCGACCATGTTTGTGGTACCGAAACCGGACGGTTCGGTCAGACCCATATTGAATTTAAAATCCCTGAACATATACCTGAAAAGGTTCAAGTTCAAGATGGAATCGCTCAGAGCGTTCATCACAAGCCTGGAAGGGGGGTATTTTATGGTGTCTCTGGACATAAAGGATGCTTACCTTCATATCCCCATTTATCCACCTCATCAGGCGTACCTCAGATTTGTGGTACAGGATTGTCATTACCAATTCCAGACGTTGCCGTTTGGTCTCTCCACGGCACCGAGAATATTTACCAAGGTAATGGCGGAGATGATGGTGCTCCTGTGGAAGCAAGGGGTCACAATTATCCCATTCTTGGACGATCTCCTCATAAAGACGAGGTTCAGAGAGCAGTTGCTGATCAGCGTAGCACGCTCTCGGGAGGTGTTACAACAGCACGGCTGGATTCTAAATATTCCAAAGTCGCAGCTGATTCCTATGACTCGTCTGCCTTTCCTGGGCATGATTCTGGACACAGACCAGAAGAGGGTTTATCTCCCGATGGAGAAGGCTCAGGAGCTCATGACACTGGTCAGAGACCCACTAAAACCAAAACAGGTGTCGGTGCATCACTGCACGCGAGTCCTGGGAAAGATGGTGGCATCATACAAGGCCATTCCTTTCAGCAGGTTCCATGCGAGGACCTTTCAATGGGACTTACTGGACAAGTGGTCTGGATCACATCTACAGCTGCATCGGCTGATCACCCTATCCCGCAGGGCCAGGGTGTCTCTCCTGTGGTGGCTGCAGAGTGCTCACCTTCTCGAGGGCCGCAGATTCGGCATTCAGGACTGGGTCCTGGTGACCACGGATGCAAGCCTCCGAGGGTGGGGGGCAGTCACACAGGGAAATAACTTCCAAGGTTGTGGTCAAGTCAGGAGACTTGCCTTCACATCAATATCCTGGAACTAAGGGCCATATACAACACCCTACGTCAAACGGAGACCCTGCTTCGCGACCAACCGGTGCTGATTCAGTCAGACAACATCAGCGCAGTGGCTCATGTAAACCGCCAAGGCGGCACAAGGAGCAGGGTGGCGATGGCGGAAGCCACCAGAATTCTTTGCTGGGCGGAGAATCACGTAAGAGCACTGTCAGCAGTGTTCATTCCGGGAGTGGACAACTGGGAAGCAGACTTCCTCAGCAGGCACGACCTCCACCCGGGAGAGTGGGGACTTCAAGAAGAAGTCTTCACGCAGATTGCAAGTCGGTGGGAACTGCCACAGGTGGACATGATGGCATCCCGCCTCAACAAAAAGCTACAGAGGTATTGCGCCAGGTCAAGAGACACTCAGGCGATAGCTGTAGACGCACTAGTGACACCGTGGGTGTTAGTCGGTCTATGTATTCCCTACTCTTCCTCTCATACCCAAGGTGCTGAGAATCATAAGAAAAAGAGGAGTGAGAACAATACTCATTGTTCCGGATTGGCCAAGAAGGACTTGGTATCCAGATCTGCAAGAAATGCTCACAGAGGACCCGTGGCCTCTGCCTTTAAGACAGGACTTGTTGCAACAGGGGCTCTGTCTGTTCCAAGACTTACCGCGGCTGCATTTGACGGCATGGCGGTTGAACGCCGGATCCTAGCAGAAAAAGGCATTCCGGAGGAGGTCATTCCTACGCTGATAAAGGCTAGGAAGGATGTGACGGCTAAACATTATCACCGTATATGGAGAAAATATGTTGCTTGGTGTGAGGCCAGGAATGCACCTACGGAGAAATTCCAGCTGGGCCGTTTCCTTCACTTCCTACAGTCGGGAGTGACTTTGGGCCTGAAATTGGGTTCCATTAAGGTCCAGATTTCAGCCCTATCCATTTTCTTTCAAAAAGAACTGGCTTCTCTTCCTGAAGTTCAGACGTTTGTAAAGGGAGTGCTGCATATTCAGCCCCCTTTTGTGCCTCCAGTGGCACCATGGCATCTTAACGTGGTGTTGAGTTTCCTAAAGTCGCACTGGTTTGAGCCACTGAAAACGGTGGAGTTAAAATATCTCACGTGGAAGGTGGTCATGCTATTAGCCTTGGCTTCGGCTAGGCGTGTGTCAGAATTAGCGGCTTTGTCACATAAAAGCCCCTATCTGGTTTTCCATATGAACAGGGCAGAATTGCGGACCCGTCCACAATTTCTGCCAAAAGTGGTGTCATCTTTTCATATGAACCAACCTATTGTGGTGCCTGTGGCTACTCGTGACTTGGAGGATTCTGAGTTACTAGATGTGGTCAGGGCTTTGAAGGTTTATGTAGCCAGAACGGCTAGAGTCAGGAAAACTGAGTCGCTGTTTATCCTGTATGCACCCAACAAGCTGGGTGCTCCCTCTTCAAAGCAAACTATTGCTAGCTGGATCTGAAACACGATTTAGCAGGCTCATTCTGCGGCTGGATTGCCGCTTCCAAAATCGGTAAAAGCCCACTCCACAAGGAAGGTGAGCTCTTCTTGGGCAGCTGCCCAAGGGGTCTCGGCATTACAGCTGTGCCGAGCGGCTACTTGGTCAGGTTCAAACACTTTTGCAAAGTTCTACAAGTTTGATACCCTGGCTGAGGAGGACCTTGTGTTTGCTCATTCGGTGCTGCAGAGTCATCCGCACTCTCCCATCCGTTTGCGAGCTTTGGTATAATCCCCATGGTCCTTACGGAGTCCCCAGCATCCACTAGGACGTTAGAGAAAATAAGATTTTACTTACCGGTAAATCTATTTCTCGTAGTCTGTAGTGGATGCTGGGCGCCCGTCCCAAGTGCGGACTTCTTCTGCAATGCTTGTATATAGTTATTGCTTAAATAAGGGTTATGTTATGGTTGCATCAGGTTGATCTGATGCTCCGTTGTTGTTCATACTGTTAACTGGGTAAGTTATCACAAGTTATACGGTGTGATTGGTGTGACTGGTATGAGTCTTGCCCTGGATTTCAAAATCCTTTCCTTGTACTGTCAGCTCTACCGGGCACAGTTTCTCTAACTGAGGTCTGGAGGAGGGACATAGAGGGAGGAGCCAGAACACACCAGTATCCAAATTCTTTCTTAAAGTGCCCTGTCTCCTGCGGAGCCAGTCTATTCCCCATGGTCCTTACGGAGTCCCCAGCATCCACTACGGACTACGAGAAATAGATTTACCGGTAAGTAAAATCTTATTTTTATGGCCATGAGTTCAGCATTAGCCAGGTCATTTGTCCCTAGGTAGACAATGACATCCACCTCCCCATCTTTTCTTGCTGCCTTCACAATTCTTAGCATCTTTTTCTTTACGTCATTACCATTTCCCAGGTGTACTCCTGTAATAATGGAATCTAGAAGTGTAGTCCTTTTTGAAGATGTAATTTTCCCGTTCCTATTCCTTTTCCTATAGTTAGTAGAAGTCCCCATATCCTCCTGTTCTGTATTGCATATACAGGTTGAGTATCCCTTATCCAAAATGCTTGGGACTGGAAGTATTTTGGATATCGGATTTTTCCGTATTTTGGAATAATTGCATACCATAATGAGATATCATGGTGATGGGACCTAAATCTAAGCACAGAATGCATTTATGTTTCATATACACCTTATACACACAGCCTGAAGGTAATTTTTAGCCAATATTTTTTATAACTTTGTGCATTAAACAAAGTGTGTCTACATTCACACAATTCATTTATGTTTCATATACACCTTATACACACAGCCTGAGGGTAATTTAATACAATATTTTTAATAACTTTGTGTATTAAACAAAGTTTGTGTACATTGAGCCATCAAAAACAAAGGTTTCACTATCTCACTCTCACTCAAAAAAGTCCGTATTTCGGAATATTCCGTATTTCGGAATATTTGGATATGGGATACTCAACCTGTATCAGTTGTATCTTCCAGCCCTGCAAGAGCAGCATATGAGTTTTGCAGTGTCACATCTTGTGGGAGATATCTGTGTCCATCTGGAAATCTCTGCCTTTCAGAGCCCACAGCAGTCCAGGCAGAATGTCTTCTGGTGGCTCTCTGAGGTAGTGGTGGCCTCAAGGACACAGACATCCTACATATCCCAGCATGCAGCTTAGCTATCTCCTCCTGCAGCAGAGAAAATTGCTCACAGACTGGACAGCGGCTGAGTCTCCACATTGTCTCCCGCAAACCAAATGCATCACATCCCCTGCACGGAACTAGCCCAAACATTGTATCAGATGCTAATGGTATTGCCAATATGTGTGTATTATATCTCACCTGATCCGTATTATATGTCACCTGCTCCGTATTATATGTCACCTGCTCCGTATTATATGTCACCTGCTCCATATTCTATGTCACCTGCTCCGTATTCTATGTCACCTGCTCCGTATTCTATGTCACCTGCTCCGTATTCTATCTCACCTGCTCTTGTTTCACACTCACAATTCACATAAGAATTCAAGCTTCACTTTAATATGTAAGCTAGGGTTAATTCTGACACAAATTACCCCTAGTACCTGTCCATGTGGTAGGGAATATAGAGTGTAAGTTTCCCTGGTGGGACTGATGTGAATGATTAAATATTCTCTATACATTGTGGAGTAATAAGTGTGCGCTATATAAAGATCTGTGAATAATAATACATTTTTTTTATCTCCAGCAGATGGCAGCACAAGCAGTAATGCCTTGGAGGGAGATCTCATCTTGTCTTCAGATACTGACATAGCAGATAACATCACACAGGATTCTCTAGGAGACAGCCCCGTTATGCTAAATATACATCCAGTACCTCACAGCGCAGATATATCAACTGATCCCCCTAACTGTGAGGACTGTTCTCCTGATACCTCAGATTTTGTTACACATCGTGCAGCTCATACACCTGATAAAGTATTTCCCTGTTCTGAGTGTGGGAAATGTTTTGCACACAAATCAAATCTTGTAACACATCAGAGACTCCATAGGGGTGAGAAACCATTTCCATGTTCTGAGTGTGGGAAATGTTTCACACGGAAATCAAATCTTGTAACACATCAGAGACTCCATAGTGGTGAGAAACCATTTCCATGTTCTGAGTGTGGGAAATGTTTCAGACAGAAAACAAATCTTGTTATACATCAGAGACTCCACACTGGTGAGAAACCATTTCCATGTTCTGAGTGTGGGAAATGTTTTACACACAAATCGCATTTTGTTAAACATCAGAGACTCCACACTGGTGAGAAACTATTTATATGTTCTGAGTGTGGGAAATGTTTCACACAGAAATTAGCTCTAGTTACACATCAGAGATGTCACACAGGTGAGAAACCATTTCCATGTCCTGAGTGTGGGAAATGTTTTACACTGAAACCAAGTCTTGTTGTACATCAGAGATGTCACACAGGTGAGAAACCATTTCCATGCTCTGAGTGTGGGAAATGTTTTAGAAATAAATCATCTCTTGTTCAACATCAGAGACTCCACACTGGTGAGAAACTATATACATGTTCTGAGTGTGGTAAATGTTTCACACAGAAATTAGCTCTAGTTACACATCAGAGATGTCACACAGGTGAGAAACCATTTCCATGTCCTGAGTGTGGGAAATGTTTTACACTGAAACCAAGTCTTGTTGTACATCAGATAACTCACACAGGTGAGAAACCATTTCCATGTCCTGAGTGTGGGAAATGTTTTACACAGAAATCAACTTTAGTTACACATCAGAGATGTCACACAGGTGAGAAACCATTTCCATGCTCTGAGTGTGGGAAATGTTTTAGACTGAAACCAAGTCTTGTTGTACATCAGATAACTCACACAGGTGAGAAACCATTTCCATGTCCTGAGTGTGGGAAATGTTTTACACAGAAATCAACTTTAGTTACACATCAGAGATGTCACACAGGTGAGAAACCATTTCCATGCTCTGAGTGTGGGAAATGTTTTAGACTGAAACCAAGTCTTGTTACACATCAGAGAAGTCACACCGGTGAGAAACCATTTCCATGCTCTGAGTGTGGGAAATGTTTTAGACTGAAACCAAGTCTTGTTACACATCAGAGAAGTCACACCGGTGAGAAACCATTTCCATGCTCTGTGTGTGGGAAATGTTTTACACACAAATCAGTTCTTGTTAAACATCAGAGACTCCACACAGGTGAGAAACCATTTCCATGCTCTGAGTGTGGGAAATGTTTTATACAGAAATCAGCTCTAGTTAGACATCAGATAACTCACACAGGTGAGAAACTATTTCCATGTCCTGAGTGTGGAAAATGTTTTACACAGAAATCAGCTCTAGTTAGACATCAGAGAAGTCACACAGGAGAGAAACCATTTACATGTCCTGAGTGTGGGAAATGTTTTAACTACAAATCACATCTTTATAGACATCAGCTTTCACACAGTAGTAAAGCATTTCTATGAGCTGATACAAAACAGGGTTGTAGCACAGCTCCTGTCCCTCAGTATTTGAACAATGTAAGTTAACTATCCACAGACAATTGGAATGGATGTCATATAAGATTGGAGTAGATCACTCGGATGAAACAAAAGCTGAGTACACAATAAATATGTACCCAGCCCAACATCACTGCTGCCGGGACCCTGCATGTGGCAAGTGCATACTGCAGGGCCAACGGGATGTCACTAATGACCCGTGGGAGAGCATACCATGGGCACACACTAGACGATTATTCTGTTAGATATTGGCCCCACTCTCCACAGTAATAAAAGATCACATTGTTGTTTTGTAGCGTCTACATTTTGTGTGTTTCAGTCAAACACTTAACAAGATAAAATGCATTATCATTTTTAAAAACAAATTTTATTGTAGGAACTCGTGTAAAGTCCAACTTTCTTGTTGTATTGGAATGGTGGATAAATGGTGACTCACAAACCTCGGTGGGTAGAAACAAATGAAAGATTCAGCAGACAAGGAGTGTGGTTTGTATAATGCATTATGACGTGGATTGGGAAGCCCTTTCTCCACGTCACACATATATACACATTTTCCCCATTGCTAAATATAGTAACGGGTAATGTAGGGTGACTGGGGTGGAGAACGGACTTTCCAGGTCTTTCATTACAGACAGTTCTAGCTGCAAATCTTACATTAAATAAACAATTTCTATCTCCTATGCCGAGATGTGTCATATTATATTGCAGAGATCTTACTTCACTCCTAGATTATAATGTCTTATAGGTGATGCACCTACTTCTAGCTGCTATAAATGTGACACCATACACAGATATTGTACATTGCTTGTGCACCGGCTCGCAAGTACAAGTATTATGGATGGATGCCAAAATTATATTAACAATAATACTGATAATTGAATTTGTTGATGAAACGTGGACCTTCTGGGGTATTTACTACAAGACAAATTCATGGAAATTAACCAAAGGTAACGGAACACGGCTTGTAAAATTGCCAGCAGGCACTAAGAAGACTGTATTGTCTCAGTGGATCTCTCCTGATCCTATCTCTGTAGGGTTCACTACGGCTGGCCGGCAGTCGGGCTCCCGGCGCCCAGCATACCGGCGCCGGGAGCCTGACCGCCGGCTGACCTACAGTGTGGCGAGCGCAAATGAGCCCCTTGCGGGCTCGCTGCGCTCGCCACGCTACGGGCACGGTGGCGCGCGACACTATTTCATTCTCCCTCTATGGGGGTCGTGGACCCCCACGAGGGAAAATAAGTGTCGGTATGCCGGCGGTCGGGCTCCCGGCGCCGGGAGCCCGACCGCCGGCATACAGAATGCCACCCATCTCTGTAACCTTATACCCCAGACCTTATTCCTTGTTTCTTATGGACTGGACTGATGTATCCCTGCAAAAAGAATAATGGTGAAAAAATTCTTCTATATATGGCTTCCTTATGTTCACACTTGGTCTGTAGTTTTCAGAGAAGCACTGAGAAAATGTTTCCAGTCTACCTCATAGTATAACCTAGAGGTACTTACCTCTGGTGTAGCAGTGTAATGTATGTATGAGATATATTCCATGCTTCTTTACCTTGTCCTTATTACTATGTTTTATACAGTATGTAAGAACAAGACCAGTATTGTTACATCTTTCTCTATCGTCCTAAGTGGATGCTGGGGTTCCTGAAAGGACCATGGGGAATAGCGGCTCCGCAGGAGACAGGGCACAAAAAAGTAAAGCTTTACTAGGTCAGGTGGTGTGCACTGGCTCCTCCCCCTATGACCCTCCTCCAGACTCCAGTTAGATTTTGTGCCCGAACGAGAAGGGTGCAATCTAGGTGGCTCTCCTAAAGAGCTGCTTAGAGAAAGTTTAGTTTAGGTTTTTTTTCTTTACAGTGAGTCCTGCTGGCAACAGGATCACTGCAACGTGGGACTTAGGGGGAAAGTAGTAAACTCACCTGCATGCAGAGTGGATTTGCTGCTTGGCTACTGGACACCATTAGCTCCAGAGGGATCGAACACAGGCCCAGCCGTGGAGTCCGGTCCCGGAGCCGCGCCGCCGACCCCCTTGCAGATGCTGAAGCGTGAAGAGGTCCGGAAACCGGCGGCTGAAGACTCCTCAGTCTTCATAAGGTAGCGCACAGCACTGCAGCTGTGCGCCATTTTCCTCTCAGCACACTTCACTGGGCAGTCACTGAGGGTGCAGAGCGCTGGGGGGGGGCGCTCTGAGAGGCAAATATAAACCTTATACAAGGCTAAAAATACCTCACATATAGCCCATAGGGGCTATATGGAGATATTTAACCCCTGCCTGACTGGAAAAATAGCGGGAGAAGAACCCGCCGAAAAAGGGGCGGGGCCTATCTCCTCAGCACACGGCGCCATTTTCTGTCACAGCTCCGCTGGTCAGAACGGCTCCCAGGTCTCTCCCCTGCACTGCACTACAGAAACAGGGTAAAACAGAGAGGGGGGGCACATTAATGGCTATATATATATATATTAAAGCAGCTATAAGGGAGCACTTAATATAAGGATATCCCTTGTATATATAGCGCTTTGTGGTGTGTGCTGGCAGACTCTCCCTCTGTCTCCCCAAAAGGGCTAGTGGGTCCTGTCTTCATTAGAGCATTCCCTGTGAGTTTGCGGTGTGTGTCGGTACGTGGTGTCGACATGTATGAGGACGATATTGGTGTGGAGGCGGAGCAATTGCCAAATATGCAGATGTCACCCCCCAGGGGGTCGACACCAGAATGGATGCCTTTATTTGTGGAATTACGTGATGGTTTATCTTCCCTTAAACAGTCAGTTGAGGACATGAGGCGGCCGGACAATCAATTAATGCCTGTCCAGGCGCCTCAAACACCGTCAGGGGCTGTAAAACGCCCTTTGCCTCAGTCGGTCGACACAGACCCAGACACGGGCACTGATTCCAGTGACGACGGTAGAAATTCAAACGTATTTTCCAGTAGGGCCACACGTTATATGATTTTGGCAATGAAGGAGACGTTACATTTAGCTGATACTACAGATACCGTAAAACAGGGTATTATGTATGGTGTGAAAAAACTACAAACAGTTTTTCCTGAATCAGAAGAATTAAATGACGTGTGTGATGAAGCGTGGGTTGCTCCTGATAAAAAGTTGATAATTTCAAAAAAGTTATTGGCATTATACCCTTTCCCGCCAGAGGTTAGGGCGCGCTGGGAAACACCCCCTAAGGTGGACAAGGCGCTCACACGCTTATCCAAACAAGTGGCGTTACCCTCTCCTGAGACGGCCGCACTTAAGGATCCATCAGATAGAAAGATGGAAGTTATTCAAAAGAATATATACACACATGCAGGTGTTATACTACGACCAGCTATAGCAACTGCCTGGATGTGCAGTGCTGGAGTAGTTTGGTCAGAATCCCTGATTGAAAATATTGATACCCTAGATAGGGACAATGTTTTACTGTCGTTAGAACAAATAAAGGATGCATTTATCTATATGCGTGATGCACAGAGGGATATTTGCACACTGGCATCTCGGGTGAGTGCTATGTCCATTTCAGCCAGAAGAGCCTTATGGACACGACAGTGGACAGGCGATGCGGATTCAAAACGTCACATGGAGGTTTTGCCGTATAAAGGGGAGGAGTTATTTGGAGTTGGTCTATCAGACTTGGTGGCCACGGCTACTGCCGGGAAATCCACTTTTTTACCTCAAGTCACTCCCCAACAGAGAAAGGCACCGACCTTTCAACCGCAGCCTTTTCGCTCCTACAAAAATAAGAGAGCAAAGGGCTTGTCGTACCTGCCACGAGGCAGAGGAAGAGGGAAGAGACACCAACAGGCAGCTCCTTCCCAGGAACAGAAGCCCTCCCCGGCTCCTGCAAAAACCTCAGCATGACGCTGGGGCCTCTCAAGCGGACTCGGGGACAGTGGGGGGCCGTCTCAAAAATTACAGCGCGCAGTGGGCTCACTCGCAGGTAGACCCCTGGATCCTGCAGATAATATCTCAGGGGTACAGGTTGGAATTAGAGACGGATCCTCCTCATCGTTTCCTGAAGTCTGCCTTACCAACCGTCTCTTCCGAAAGGGAGAGGGTGTTGGAAGCCATTCACAAGCTGTACGCTCAGCAGGTGATAGTCAAAGTACCCCTATTACAACAAGGAAAGGGGTATTATTCCACTCTATTTGTGGTACCGAAGCCGGATGGCTCGGTAAGGCCTATTCTAAATCTGAAGTCCTTGAACCTCTACATAAAAAAGTTCAAGTTCAAGATGGAGTCACTCAGAGCAGTGATAGCGAACCTGGAAGAAGGGGACTTTATGGTATCCTTGGACATCAAGGATGCGTATCTACACGTTCCGATTTACCCCGCACACCAGGGGTACCTCAGGTTCATTGTTCAAAACTGTCACTATCAGTTTCAGACGCTGCCGTTCGGATTGTCCACGGCGCCTCGGGTCTTTACCAAGGTAATGGCCGAGATGATGATTCTTCTTCGAAGAAAAGGCGTATTAGTTATCCCATACTTGGACGATCTCCTAATAAGGGCAAGGTCCAGAGAACAGCTGGAGACAGCTTTAGCACTATCTCAAGAGGTGCTAAGACAACACGGGTGGATTCTGAATATTCCAAAATCCCATTTAATCCCGACAACTCGTCTGCTGTTCCTAGGAATGATTCTGGACACGGTTCAGAAAAAGGTTTTCCTTCCAGAGGAAAAAGCCAAGGAGTTATCCGATCTGGTCAGGAACCTCCTAAAACCAGGAAAAGTGTCAGTACATCAATGCACAAGAGTCCTGGGAAAAATGGTGGCTTCTTACGAAGCAATTCCATTCGGCAGATTCCATGCAAGAATATTCCAAAGGGATCTGTTGGACAAATGGTCAGGGTCGCATCTGCAGATGCACCTGCGAATAACCCTGTCACCAAAGACAAGGGTGTCACTTCTGTGGTGGTTGCAGAAGGCTCACCTATTAGAAGGCCGCAGATTCGGCATTCAGGATTGGATCCTGGTGACCACGGACGCCAGCCTGAGAGGCTGGGGAGCAGTCAAACAAGGAAGAAACTTCCAGGGAGTATGGACGAGTCTGGAAAAGTCTCTTCACATAAACATTCTGGAACTAAGAGCAATCTACAATGCTCTAAGCCAGGCGGAACTTCTCCTGCAAGGAAAGCCGGTGTTGATTCAGTCGGACAACATCACGGCGGTCGCCCATGTAAACAGGCAGGGCGGCACAAGAAGCAGGAGTGCAATGGCAGAAGCTGCCAAGATTCTTCGCTGGGCGGAGAATCACGTGATAGCACTGTCAGCAGTGTTCATCCCGGGCGTGGACAACTGGGAAGCAGACTTCCTCAGCAGACACGATCTTCATCCGGGAGAGTGGGGTCTACATCCAGAAGTCTTCAACATGTTAATAGACCGTTGGGAAAGACCAATTGTAGACATGATGGCGTCTCGCCTCAACAAGAAACTGGACAAATATTGCGCCAGGTCAAGAGATCCACAGGCAATAGCTGTGGACGCACTGGTAACTCCTTGGGTGTACCAGTCAGTGTATGTGTTTCCTCCTCTGCCGCTCATACCAAAGGTATTGAAGATCATACGGCAAAGAAGAGTAAGAACAATACTAGTGGTTCCGGATTGGCCGAGAAGGACTTGGTATCCGGAACTTCAAGAGATGCTCACGGACGAACCGTGGCCTCTACCTCTGAGAAGGGACCTGCTACAGCAGGGTCCCTGTCTTTTTCAAGACTTACCGCGGCTGCGTTTGACGGCATGGCGGTTGAACGCCAGATCCTAAAAGGGAAAGGCATTCCAGAAGAAGTCATTCCTACCTTGATTAAGGCACGGAAGGAAGTCACCGTGAAACATTATCACCGCATTTGGCGAAAATATGTAGCGTGGTGCGAGGATCGGAAGGTTCCGACGGAGGAATTCCAACTGGGTCGTTTCCTACATTTCCTGCAATCAGGATTATCTATGGGTCTCAAATTGGGATCCATTAAGGTTCAAATTTCGGCCCTGTCAATATTCTTCCAAAAAGAATTGGCCTCTGTCCCTGAGGTCCAGACTTTTGTCAAGGGAGTACTGCATATACAGCCTCCTGTGGTGCCTCCGGTGGCACCGTGGGATCTAAATGTAGTTTTAGATTTCCTCAAATCCCATTGGTTTGAACCATTGAAAAAGGTGGATTTGAAATATCTCACATTGAAAGTGACTATGTTACTAGCCCTGGCCTCTGCCAGGAGAGTATCTGAATTGGCGGCTTTATCTTATAAAAGTCCTTATCTAATCTTCCATTCGGATAGGGCAGAACTGCGGACTCGTCCGCATTTTCTCCCTAAAGTGGTATCAGCATTTCATCTGAACCAACCTATTGTGGTGCCTGCGGCCACTAGCGACTTGGAGGACTCCAAGTTGTTGGACGTTGTCAGAGCCTTAAAAATATACATTGCAAGGACGGCTGGAGTCAGAAAATCTGACTCGCTGTTTATATTGTATGCACCCAACAAGTTGGGCGCACCTGCTTCTAAGCAGTCGATTGCTCGTTGGATTTGTAACACAATTCAACTTGCACATTCTGTGGCAGGCCTGCCACAGCCTAAAACTGTAAAAGCCCACTCCACAAGGAAGGTGGGCTCATCTTGGGCGGCTGCCCGAGGGGTCTCGGCATTACAACTCTGCCGAGCAGCTACGTGGTCGGGGGAGAACACGTTTGTAAAATTTTACAAATTTGATACCCTGGCAAAGGAGGACCTGGAGTTCTCTCATTCGGTGCTGCAGAGTCATCCGCACTCTCCCGCCCGTTTGGGAGCTTTGGTATAATCCCCATGGTCCTTTCAGGAACCCCAGCATCCACTTAGGACGATAGAGAAAATAAGAATTTACTTACCGATAATTCTATTTCTCGGAGTCCGTAGTGGATGCTGGGCGCCCATCCCAAGTGCGGATTATCTGCAATACTTGTACATAGTTATTGTTAACTAATTCGGGTTATTGTTAAGGAGCCATCTTTAAGAGGCCCTTTCTGTTGTCATACTGTTAACTGGGTTTAGATCACAAGTTGTACGGTGTGATTGGTGTGGCTGGTATGAGTCTTACCCGGGATTCAAAATGCCTCCCTTATTGTGTATGCTCGTCCGGGCACAGTACCTAACTGGAGTCTGGAGGAGGGTCATAGGGGGAGGAGCCAGTGCACACCACCTGACCTAGTAAAGCTTTACTTTTTTGTGCCCTGTCTCCTGCGGAGCCGCTATTCCCCATGGTCCTTTCAGGAACCCCAGCATCCACTACGGACTCCGAGAAATAGAATTATCGGTAAGTAAATTCTTATTTTTTGAATTGCCTAATGTTATGGTACTGGGGATACTGTAAATGTCTGTATCTTCCGTTCTTATACATAACTTTTCTTCTGTGTTATTGACAAGATTATTGCTATATTCTTGTTACTCAGATGTATATCGTGTGTTTTTATTGTATGAACTTGTCAAAAAGAAAAAAAAATAGCTTTCTTTATGGTTTCTTGCAATTTAATGAAAAAATATTTTTCTCTTACGTCCGAGAGGATGCTGGGACTCCGTAAGGACCATGGGGTATAGACGGGCTCCGCAGGAGACATGGGCACTATAAAGAACTTTAGAATGGGTGTGCACTGGCTCCTCCCTCTATGCCCCTCCTCCAGACCTCAGTTAGATCCTGTGCCCAGAGGAGACTGGGTGCTTTCAGGGGACCTCTCCTGAGTTTCTCTGTAATAAAGAATTTTGTTAGGTTTTTTATTTTCAGGGAGTCCTGCTGGCAACAGGCTCCCTGCACCGTGGGACGGAGGAGAGAGAAACAGACCTACTTCAGTGATAGCCTGTTTCTAAGGCTACTGGACACCATTAGCTCCAGAGGGATCGGAACGCAGGTCTCCCCCTTGCCCTTCGTCCCAGAGCCGCGCCGCCGTCCTCCTTACAGAGCCGGAAGATTGAAGCCGGGTGAGTATATGAAGAAAGAAAACTTCATAGGCGGCAGAAGACTTCGGATCTTCACTGAGGTAACGCGCAGCGGTAACGCTGCACGCCATTGCTCCCGCACACACAGGCACAGAGATGGGTGCAGGGCGCAGGGGGGGGGTGCCCTGGGCAGCAATAAATCTCGACTGGCATTATAGGTATAATCAAGCTATGGCAGTATTATATACAACCCCTGCCAGGTTATTTGGTATTTTGAGCGGGACCAAATCCCGCCGCTGAGGGGGTGGAGCTTGATCCCACAGCACTAACCCGCGCCATTTTCTCCACAGCACGCTGCTGAAAAGCTGGCTCCCCGGACTCTCCCCTGCTGAACACAGTGACAGAGGGCTTTGTAGGAGGGGGCACATAATTTGAGCGCAGTCAATGTATTTATATATAAAACAAAAAAGCGCTGTGTATTGCTGGGACTTGTGTTTCCAGGGTCATTGGCGCTGGGTGTGTGCTGGCATACTCTCTCTGTCTCTCCAAAGGGCCTGGTTGGGGGAATTGTCTCCAGATTAGATATTTCCCTGAGTGTGTGGGGTGTTGGTACGCGTGTGTCGGCATGTCTGAAGTGGAAGGCTCTTCTAGGGAGGAGGTGGAGCAAATGAGTTGTGTCTCCGTCGGCACCGCCGACACCTGATTGGTTGGATATGTGGAATGTTTTAAATGCAAATGTGAATTTATTGCACAAAAGGTTGGACAAAGCAGAGTCCAGGGGAAACACAGGGAGTCAATCCCTGCCTTTCACTATGTCGCAGGGCCCTTCTGGGTCTCAAAAGCGCCCACTATCCCCAGTAGCAGACACTGATACCGACACGGATTCTGACTCCAGTTTCGATTATGATGATGCGAGGTTGTATCCGAAATTGGCAATAAGTATTCATTATATGATTATTGCTATAAAAGATGTGTTGCATATCACAGATGACCCCTCGATCCCAGACACGAGGGTGCGCATGTATAAGGAAAAGAAACCTGAGGTTACTTTCCCCCCTTCACATGAGATAAATGAGTTGTTTGAAAAGGCTTGGGAAACTCCAGACAAGAAACTGCAGATTCCCAAAAGGATTCTTATGGCATATCCTTTCCCGGCTAAGGACAGGATACGGTGGGAATCCTCTCCCAGAGTGGATAAAGCGTTGACGCGCTTATCCAAGAAGGTGGAGCTGCCGTCTCCAGATACCGCAACCCTCAAGGATCTTGCTGATCGCAGGCAAGAGACTACGTTGAAGTCAATTTACACACATACTGGTACATTACTCAGACCGGCGATAGCGTCGGCTTGGGTTTGTAGCGCTGTAGCAGCGTGGACAGATACCTTGTCTGCTGAAATTGATACAATGGATAAGGATACCGGTTTATTGACCTTGGGTCATATTAAGGATGCTGTCCTATATATGAGAGTTGCTCAGAGAGACGTTGGCCTACTGGGTTCCAGAGCCAACGCCATGGCGATTTCTGCTAGACGAGCCCTGTGGACCCGACAATGGATGGTGATGCAGACTCAAAGAAGCATATGGAGGTTTTGCCTTACAAGGGTGAGGATTTATTTGGGGACGGTCTCACGGACCTGGTTTCCACAGCTATGCAGGTAAATCCACTTTACCTTTTATGTTTCCTCACAGCAAAAGAAAACACCACATTATCAGATGCAGTCCTTTCGGTCACATAAGTCCAGAAGAGGTCGGGGCTCTTCCTTCCTCGCCAGAGGGTAGAGGGAAAAGAATGCCTGCTACGGCCAGTTCCCAGGAACAGAAGTCCTACCCGGCTTCTACTAAATCCACCGCATGACGCTGTGACTCCACTGAGAGAGTCCGCTCCAGTGGGGGCACGTCTTCGACTCTTCTGCCACGTCTGGGTGCAGTCGGACGTGGATCCTTGGGCGATGGAAATTGTATGCCAAGGCTACAAGCTGGAATTCAAAGACGTGTCTCCCCGCCGATTCTTCCAATCGGCTTTACCAACGTCTCCCCCAGAGAGGGAGATAGTTTTAGCTGCAATTCAAAAGCTGTGTCTATAGCAAGTGATTATCAAGGTTCCCTTAATACAACAGGGAAAAGGGTACTATGCAACCCTAATTGTGGTCCCGAAACCGGATGGCTCGGTCAGACCCATTCTAAACTTAAAGTCCCTAAACCTGTACTTAAAAAGGTTCAAGATGGAATCGCTCAGAGCAGTGATCTCCAGCCTGGAAGCGGGGGATTTTATGGTGTCACTAGACATAAAGGATGCATACCTTCATGTCCCATATATCCTCCTCATCATGTGTACCTGAGATTCGCTATACAGGACTGACATTACCAATTTCAGACATTGTCGTTTGGGCTTTCCACGGGCCCGAGGATTTTCACCAAGGTAATGGCGGAAATGATGGTACTCCTGCGCAGGCAAGGAGTCAAAATTATCCCATACTTGGACGATCTCCTGCTAAAAGTGAGATCAAAGGAACAGTTGCAGAAAAGCATGTCGCTCTCCCTGAGAGTGCTGCAGCAACATGGCTGGATTCTAAATCTACCAAAGTCACAGTTGGTTCCAACAACTCGGCTGTCTTTCTTAGGCATGATTCTGAACACAGAACAAAAGAGGGCTTTTCTCCCGTTGGAAAAAGCCCAGGAACTCCAGAACATGGTCAGAGACCTGTTAAAACCAAAAAGAGTGTCAGTCCATCAATGCACTCGAGTTCTGGGGAAAATGGTGGCGACCTACGAGGCCATCCCCTTCGGCAGGTTTCATGCGAGGACTTTTCAGTGGGACCTTCTGGACAAGTGGTCCGGGTGTCTCTCCTGTGGTGGCTGCAGAGTGCTCACCTCAGTGCCAGATACAGGCTCATTCTACGGCTGGATTGCCATTACCAAATTCAGTTAAGGCCCATTCCACTGGGAAGGTGGGCTCTTCTTGGGCGGCTGCCCGAGGCGTTTTGGCCTTACAGCTTTGCTGAGCAGCTAATTGGTCGGGTTCAAACACTTTTGCAAAATTCTACAAGTTTGATACCCTGGCTGAGGAGGACCTCATGTTTGCTCAATCGGTGCTGCAGAGTCATCCGCACTCTCCCGCCTGGTTTGGAGCTTTGGTATAATCCCCATGGTCCTTACATAGTCCCCAGCATCCTCTAGGACGTAAGAGAAAATAAGATTTTAAACCTATCGGTAAATCTTTTTCTCCTAGTCCGTAGAGCAGGGGTGGGGAACCTCCGGCCTGCGGGCCGTATAAGGCCCGCAAATCCAACTGATCCGGCCCGGCCACCCGCTGCTGTGTGTGACGGGAAGAGAGCGCAGCGTTCGCCTCTCCTGCCCCTTTGATCTCAGTCCGGCCGTGGCGGCGTGTGTCATCTGCAGGGAGGAGAGTGCAGCTACAGTATGTCCACTGGCGGCATGTAGGATCTCAAACCAGCCGCGGTTCATGAGCCAATCAGAGCTCGCGGACTGGCAGCCAATCAGGAGCCGCACTGCTGGTCTGTGAGTTCTTATTGGCTTACGAACTGGCGGCTGGTTTGAGATCCTACACGCCACCGCTGGACAGTGGACATAGCTGCCCTCTCCTCCCTACAGATGACACACGCCGCCGCGGTCGGACTGAGCTCAAAGGGGCAGGAGAGGTGCACGCTGCACTCTCCTCCCCTGTCACACACAGCAGCACAAAGGGGCAGGAGAAGGCCAGCAGCAGCGGTGAGCAGGGCGATGTATCTGTATCTGGCACTGTGGGGGCATATCTGTATCTGGCACTGTGGGGGCATATCTGTATCTGGCACTGTGGGGGCATATCTGTATCTGGCACTGTGGGGGCATATCTGTATCTGGCACTGTGGGGGCATATCTGGCACTGTGGGGGCATACTGTATCTGGCACTGGTGGCATATCTGTATCTGGCACTGTGGCGGCATATGTGTATCTAGCAGTGCACTACTGGGGGCATATCTACTAGTGGCAGGCTAATTTTAAGTTGATAATTTTTGTATGGCTCCCGAAGGATTTTATAAATGGCCCTTGGTAGAAAAAAGGTTCCCCACCCCTGCCGTAGAGGATGCTGGGCGCCCGTCCCAGTGCGGACATATTTCTGCATGACTTTTATATAGTTATTGCTTACATAAGGGTTATGTTACAGATAAGATCAGTCGTTGGCTGATGCTGTTTTGTTCATACTGTTAACTGGTTGCGTATATTCCATGTTATACGGTGTGGATGGTGTGGGCTGGTATATATCTCGCCCTTGGATTAACAAAAATCCTTTCCTCGTACTGTCAGTCTCCTCTGGGCACAGTTTCGCTAACTGAGGTCTGGAGGAGGGGCATAGAGGGAGGAGCCAGTGCACACCCATCTAAAGTTCTTTATAGTGCCCATGTCTCCTGCGGAGCCCGTCTATACCCCATGGTCCTTACGGAGTCCTCAGCATCCTCTGCGGACTAGGAGAAAAATATTTACCGGTAGGTTTAAAATCTTTTCTCTTACGTCCTAGAGGATGCTCCTACGGAAGATTTCCATCCGTTTTCTCCACTTCCTACAGACAGGAGTGGATATGGGCCTGAAGTTAGGCTCTGTTAAAGTACCGATTTCGGCCCTGTTGATATTCTTTCAGAAGGAATTGGCTTCTCTTTCTGAAATCCAGACTTTCGTAAAGGAAGTGCTGCACATCCAGCCTCCTTTTGTGCCCCCAGTGGCACCATGGGACCTGAACGTCATGTTGCAGTTCCTAAAATCACACTGGTCTGAACCCCTTAAAACGGTGGAGTTGAAATTTCTCACCTGGAAGGTGGTCATGTTATTGGCCTTGGCATCTGCAAGGCATGTGTCAGATTTGGCGGCCTTGTCTCACAAGAGCCCCTACTTGATTTTTCATGTTGATAGAGCGGAATTGAGGACTCGTCCTCAATTTTTACCTAAGGTGGTGTCTTCATTTCATATGAACCAACCTATTGTGGTGCCTGTGGTTACGAGGGACTTGGAGGATTCCATGTCCCTGGATGTAGTCAGGGCCTTAAAGATTTATGTAGCCAGGACGGCTAGAATTAGGAAAACAGAGGCTCTGTTTGTCCTGTATGCAGCCAACAAGATTGGCGCGCCTGCTTCATAGCAGACTATTGCTCGCTGGATCTGTAACACGATTCAGCAGGCTGGATTGCCGTTACCACATTCAGTACAGGCCCATTCCACTAGGAAGGTGGGCTCTTCTTGGGCGGCTGCCCGAGGCGTCTCAGCATTACAGCTTTGCCGAGCAGCGACTTGGTCGGGTTCAAACACTTTTGCTAAATTCTACAAGTTTGATACCCTGGCTGATGATGATCTAGCATTTGCTCAGTCGGTGTTGCAGAGTCATCCGCACTCTCCCGCCCGATTGGGAGCTTTGGTATAAACCGCATGGTCCTTAACAGAGTCCCCAGCATCCTCTAGCACGTAAGAGAAAATAAGATTTTAAACCTACCGGTAAATCTTTTTCTCCTAGTCCGTAGAGGATGCTGGGTGCCCGTCCCAGTGCGGAAAATCTGCAAGACTTGTATATAGTTATTGCTTACATAAGGGTTATGTTACAGTTGGAATCGGTCTTGGACCGTTGCTGTTGTTTGTTCATACTGTTAACTGGTTATGTGTATTCCAGGTTATTTGGTGTGGGCTGGTATGAATCTTGCCCTTAGATTTACAAAATCCTTTCCTTGTATTGTCCATCTCCACTGGGGACAGTTCTCTAACTGAGGTCTGGAGGAGGGGCATAGAGGGAGGAGCCAGTGCACACCCAGAATACAAAGCTTTCTTAAAGTGCCCTATCTCCTGCGGAGCCCATCTATACCCCATGGTCCTTACGGAGTCCCCAGCATCCTCTACGGACTAGGAGAAATAGATTTACCGGTAGGTTTAAAATCTTATTATTATTTTTTTTTGGGGGGGGGGGATATTTTCTTTTCTTTTTAAGAAAATTCCATTAGTTGCGTATTTATATTAAGAAAAATACCAAGATATTGTCTGGACACTGCATAAATAATACAAAACAAAGAAATTTTTTGTCTGCACTTGTCACCACCACTGCCAGTCAGTATGCATCTAGCAAATGAAAGAATGTTCATATTTGTTCAAAACATTTATAGCTTGGAGGCCAGAATCCAGGGTTCTTTATCTGCAAGTTCCTACTATATGAAATTTGCTTCACATCTGTTCCCGGTGGAACTAGGATCTTAGACATCAAGGTGTTAATATTTGAACATGAAAGAGTCATCACACCAAAAACCAAATACAACACAGTTTTATTAAAAAACAGGTTCAGTATATACTCAGGTTTGATAATGGTTTTAGCATTCAATCAGTGAGTACATGTCAGGGAGCCCCATCGTCTCAGGGGCCTGTATAGTTTTGGAGTGAGCTGGATTGGGCACAATGAAATCAGTTGGTTCCTGTCATCGTTAAAGAATTCTGTTGATCCGTATCTGGACCCTTGGGTATAACGGACATAAAGATGAAATGAGATGTCAGATAGTTCTAGCTCGTAGAGTGAACACAGGTATGGACTATAGCTGACAAGCTCAGATGACTGGGGCAATCACAACAACACAGTGTCACTCTGGACTGGAATCGGTACAAAGATACAGAACTGAAACCCCAGCCATGAGAACCTGGAACTGGCCAAACAGAACTCAACCCCGGCCCCTGATACAGGAGCTAAAGGCTGGGACCCACCACTGAGAACTCAGATAAACACAACTGGAGAAACTTAGAAGTGCATAATACTGAACCTGGAGCACAGAAACTCAGAACTCATAAGGAATCAGAGTATAACATCTATAAGATTTTATCTATCCAATTGGAACTGCTGATCCAAACCTGGAACTGGAATCAGACCCAGGAAGAGCCTCAGTGCAGAAAACCAGAAAAGGAGAAACCAAACCCCAGTACCAACCTATGGAAATAAGCAAATGGGATGGAACAAAAGTCCAGTGTTGTTCCTACAGCCCTCTCTGAGACTGAGAAGCCTGCATCACATCCCATTTCTGGGAGAGACTGGTGCCTTCTGCAGCCCCAGCTCCTCCAGTGTTGTTCCTACAGCCTCATCTGCGACAGAGAAGCTTGCATCATATCCCCCTGCTGGAAGAGAGCAGTGTCTTCTGCTGCCACAGCTCCACTAGAGTGTTGTTCCTGCAGCCCCCTCTGTAAGATGAAGAAACCCACATCACCTCCTCTTGCTAGGAGAGAACAGTGCCTTCTGCTGCCACAACTCCTCCATTGTCTCCTAGAGCACCCTCTATGAGACAGAGAAGCCTGCATCACATCCCCTTGCTGGGAGAGAGCGGTGCCTTAGCTAATCCAGTGTTGTTCCTACAGCCCCTCTATGAAACAGAGAAGCCTGCATCACATCCTTTTGCCTTCTGCTACCACAGTTCCTCCAGAATGTTGCTCCTACAGCCCCTTCTATGACCTAGTGAATCATGCATCACATACCATTAGTGGTGTTACCATGGGTTAGGACAATTCCTCAGTATCTATATCTAAGCTTTTGAATGGTACTTATGTACTGGAATTACTGCTATGCTGTGTCCTGACTGTGATAAGGACATGTATAGTAGACTTACCATGGTTAAATCTTTTTCTGCATGGTACACTGGGTTCCACAGGGAATACATCGGGATGTAGAGATGGATCTTGATCCAGTGGCACCAACAGGCTAAAACTTTAGACTGTCCCAGGATGCATTGCGAGGCCTCCTCTATAACCCCGCCTCCAGGCACTGTGAGCTCAGTTTTGTTAACTAGCCAATGCAGAAGCAAGTAAAAGAGAAGGCAGATGTTAGTCAAATAGAACCACGTTCTCACGAGAGGAGAAGGGACCAGCGGCTAATGCCATACAAACCCATAGAAGCTAAGCACGTCAGGGTGGGCGCCCTGTGGAACCCAGTGTACCTCGCAGAAAGAGATTTAACCATGGTAAGTCTACCATAAATCTCCTGTTCTGCAGCAGGGTACACTGTGTTCCACAGGGAGTACATTAGGATGACTTAAAGCAGTTCCTCAAGGGAGGGGATGCGCTTTAGCGGGTACAAGAACCCGGCGTCCAAAGGAAACATCCTAGGAGGCGGAAGTATCAAAGGTATAGAACGGAGTAAGATAAAGAATTTTACAGTTAATGGTACTACTTATCCCATTAGGGATTTTATTACCTGTAACTCGAGAAATTTCATTTACGCCTTGGAGTGTGACTGTGGCCTGATTTATGTTGGGAAGATTGGTCGAAACCTTAAAACAAGACTTTTCGACCATATATACGATGTAAAAAAATGGTTGGACACTCATACGGCCTTGAAGCTCAAACATGCATGTAACCCATGTCATTTTAAGTTTTTCTGGGGTATTTAAACAGCTAATCCCAACACCAAGGAATAAAGAAGTTGATGTTCTCTCAAAAAACAAAATGAAATGGATTTACAAACTAAAGTCCCTTGTGCCATTTGGGCTCAATTAGTGATTTCGAGCTCAAATGGTTTTTATAGGTTCATATATATATATATATATATATACTTTTATATTTTGTATTTAGTTATATCTCTTAGCTTTATATTTTATATGTATGGTTAATACATCTAGTACATGCTACATCTTGGTTTTATATCATTTTATACCACTTATAGTGTCTTATTTACTTGTTTTTTATGTGTGGTGGATAAGGACGGATTTATTGACGGTTGATGTTTACAATACGCGGTAGAACAAATATACTGCGGTGGAACAAATATACCGCGAGTTGGAACATATACACGTCACTTCCGGTGATGTCACTTCCTGTGACGCTGAATCAACAGCGGGGAGTCGATTGGCAACGTCCACAGGTGTTTCCTCATGCTGTGGAATTGATCTGGTATTTAAAGCAGGAAGTGTCTCTAGCCCCCCATGATTCAGAAGAAGGATTTGTATCCAAAAGCGCTCAAGCAAGGGGTAGCCAGTGCTGTATCAAGGAACCTGTTCAAGTCAAATTACTTTCTAACAAATATTTAAAATGCCAGCTCTAATATGTATACTGTGGATGCCTGCGCATCTTATTACCATGTGCTATGAATGTGCGCTATACATCGAAAAACACTACATCCCATAAGAGAAAACAATATACCCACACATTATCTGAGTTCCAAAGCTCATTGATGTATATATTTGTTCTTAAAAGGATATGTATTCAATATATCACAATGTACATTATATAAAGTTACATGGTTACAATTTATACAGTAAGCAGTTATTGCAAACTAATTCAAATACATACATGGCCAGCAATACAATTACCATCTACCTCAATGCTCACTAAGCTGCCCCTCCATGCTCACAGCAGAGTATCTGCAGAAACCCATCTCGATCAGCATCTGGGACAAACAGGGACTTCTGTGTGTGTGTTCAGCAATACACAGAGAGTTGGGGGCATGCACAGATCTCTTGTTTGGAGGGAACTTTCTCATTTATGATGAGTCATTGGTCAGTTGATATGCAAGCGACGTCCAACCTTGGTGGTGTAATTACAGGAGATAGCCACTGGTTCCAAGCTGCAGGCATGCTGTCTTCCAGGAAATCCATTGTTCTAATAAGAGTGACTTTAGCTTTCATACATTTATTATTAAATTATAAGATTTATATACTACATGTTTGCTCTCTTTATATGCACAACTACTGACACACAGCGCAGCCATTTTTGTTGTTTTATACATTTAATCATATCTACTAATGGCAATGTGCTACAACTTAATACCCGGCATCAAATTTACACACACATTAACATGGTTACTTTGACACCAAGCACGACATGTCCATCTTGTTCCGCTCCAGTAATACACATACATGATGTTATATTCCATTATATAATTGGAAACCTTATGATGTCTGGTGCTTGATATGTTTAAATTCATGTGCTGTATGAAATATGTGTTGAATCTATCTTTGTGGCATGTCTGTGTAAATGTGTATGTTACGATATATTGCTGTGCATATTCGCAAGCATATCGACTCCAAATGCGTGGAGTCTGTATGTTCTCTCTATGTAATATTTTGGACTTCGACAGTCCACCCTTTGGCAGTAAACAATAACCCATAAATTATTAACATATGAAAAATATTTCAGACAATAATCGGTGACCTAGACACACGTATGTATTCATTTTGCAAATCAGACACTTGATTATATTTGGGGATGACAGGGAGGAGGACGAGACATCCTCTATATGCACTTGGCGGTCACGGGACCACTGCTTGCGTGTGGGACAACATTCAACCTATAGAGTATGCTGGGACAGTGTTATGGCCTATGATGTCTGATTTGAATGAACATTTCACACGTACATGTACCTACGTCTTTGTACACAGGAGGTCATTCCGAGTCGTTCGCTCGGTAAATTTCTTCGCATCGCAGCATTTTTCCGCTTAGTGCGCATGCGCAATGTCCGCACTGCGACTGCGCCAAGTAATTTTGCTATGAAGTTAGGATTTTTACTCACGGCTTTTTCATCGCTCAGGCGATCGTAGTGTGATTGACAGGAAATGGGTGTTTCTGGGCGGAAACAGACCGTTTTATGGGCATGTGGGAAAAAACGCTACCGTTTCCGGAAAAAACGCAGGAGTGGCCGGAGAAACGGGGGAGTGTCTGGGCGAACGCTGGGTGTGTTTGTGACGTCAAACCAGGAACGACAAGCACTGAACTGATCGCAGATGCCGAGTAAGTCTGAAGCTACTCTGAAACTGCTAAGAAGTTTGTAATCGCAATATTGCGAATACATCGTTCGCAATTTTAAGATGCCAAGATTCACTCCCAGTAGGCGGCGGCTTAGCGTGAGCAACTCTGCTAAAATCGCCTTGCGAGCGAACAACTCGAAATGACCTCCACTGATGTTTGGATTCAATTGAGGTTCTGCTGGGTAGAGGGAGAAAACGCAAACAAATCGTGAAAGAGACATAAAATTTTCATGATCTGTATATTCCTAACATTTTCTGAACATTGTTTCCATTTCTGGAACGTATGCTAGGTCTATTTCATTTTGGAACAAGAGTTAAAAGTAGTGTCCTTCCTAGATAACATAAAACTTTGTAGTTCAGGGAGAACCACTCATAAACGTTTCGTCCACATATATTAATGAGCTCTATCTGCTATGTCTGAATAGCCATTGTCTGATTGTTCCTGATTACCTCCCAATTTCCGGAAATTGGTGAGATTTAAACATACCAAGGATTTAACTATGGTACTGGTGGATTTTAAGACTAAGGGGTCTAGTTATATTATATTCTTTGTCCACCGGTCCCCTCCCCCTTCCGTGTAATTCAAGTACCTCAGCTAACTCTAAAAAAATATGGCACTAATCCTTCATCTTTTCGTCTTAGAGGTACCTGTGAGCACATCCAACATCCCGTTTGGTTTAATTCCTTACCCACTAGTGAGTGGTAATCACTCAAGGGATGTCTCTCAAATGCTGCCTTATTGCTAGACTGACATCTCTGGATGCACTCATCTTCAAATATGGGGTCACAATAGCTACAAAAGTATTCCTCAGACAATAGCCTATCACGTTACCTCCGAACTCCGTAACTACTAGACCTTTGATTTTTCTCTGGCTTTAACAAACTGGTAGGCTAATCCTGGGATCCTATAAGGAAATCACTCATTCCTCCAGTTCCAGTCCCACACTCGACTCATGAAAAAAAACTTCGCAAAAATAGAATGTCCTGACAAAAAATGTTTGTCAGCGGGAAAAAGAAAAAAAAATAGAACAAAACAAATCTTGTCCATAGCAAATCAATTACAATGACTGGTTTTTCTGTAATCCTTTAGCATGCTCAGGTAGTGTTCAACAGTGCCGCCTCTCAGTCTTCACAGAACAGACTCTGGTGATACTTTTGCGATCTCACTCCATTTACAAGTTCCTTCCGGACTACTGACTTTCCTGCAATGGGAATCGTGGACCCAAGTCTCTCGGCTACTTTCACTGGGATAGTGCTGTCAACAAAACTTGGTATGGTCCTCCCCACTTGTCAATTAGGCAACCTGAGTGTAAGAACAATCACACAGTCTCTTGGTTCACAATCAAGTCCGTTAGTATTTGGCATACCAGCAATCAACAGTTTCAAGTTCTTTTGTCAAGTTCTCAAATGCTGGCTCATCTTGATAAGGTACTGTACTGTCACCTCATTGGTGTATTTCTGATCATTGTGCGGATCAATCATAACATGAGGTTGTCTTCCAAAAAAACAACACAAAAACAAAAATTTCGAAGAGGGTGATTCTTTAAGTGAAGATCTGGGAGTGGTTCGGATGCTACATAATACTAGTGGCAGTGTCTATGACCACAATAGTCCAATTTCAAGCTTTGCTCCTACTCCTAGGTGTACCATATTTACAAACAAATTTCTGCACAATTTTCTTTGCGGTAAACACAGCAGTACTTCTGGAGGCAGGAAATGCCTCTACCCAGTTTGAGAAAACATCAGTGCACACCAATACATTACAATAACTCCTAAAGGGTGTTAACTGTACGAAGTTGATTTATATTACCTGAAAAAGTCCATCTGCAGGAGGGATATGGGATGGCTCTGTTAGTACTACCTTACCAAATGTTCTTCCTCATGCAAGTAAGACAGGTCATTGCTTTCCTGCTTCCCTTAGAAGAGAACCCTGGTACACGCCAGTAAGCTCTTACCATTTTTCACATACCTTCCTTACCCTAGGTGAGTCAGACCATATGCCGCCTCAGCTAAGCTTGGGACATACGTCCTGGGGGCCACTGGCTTACCTTGTCCATCTCTCCAGAGTCCTAGGGACTCCTAACCATACCCCTTCACCTTCCAGACCTCCTTTTCCTGTAGGAAACACAAATTTGTATCTTAATTTAACTGTTGTATGTTTGCAATGTAGAGTACCATGAGCATAACTCAAACAAAAAAAGAAATAAACATCTCTAGTGGAGAGAAAGAAGAAGAAAATATCAGGTCTGCATTCACCAATGGGCATATCAGTGTCTATACAAAAATTTTCCTTCACCAGTATTCTCATCCTTCCTCCACCCTTTGTGCACGACAAGGCACACTGCAGTAATACTGGTGTCATCATGCTGGTGAGATATACTGGGTTTGGGCAGAACTCTGAAGGACCAATTAGGCATGTAGTGTTTGAACTGTAATCTGGTCCATGTATTGTACCACCCTGTGTGAACGCAAAAGATGAAGAGGAAACTGTGGAGAAACAGAATAGAGGTTGGTGACAGATGAGTTTGTAGAGGTGAAGAGGATTTTATTAAAATGACAACTGGATTGGTCACTACGGGGAATTGATTACCTACTTTGTGTACCCCCTTTAAAGCTTGTGCATGCTGTGTCATTACTGGGACTACTTCAGCCATCAATCCATTGTCCTGTCCATCTTTTGTCCAAAGGGAACCCGGTATCTGTGAGATAATTTCCTCTACCTGTGATGGACATGAATCTAGAACAGTGTAATGCAACATTAGTCTTTGAGGGTATCTAACATACCTTGTACTTCCTGAGTGGGAGTACAATATATGTATTTCACATTTAACAAAATCTCTGTTACGTTAGCCAGTCTCAGGAATCGACTCACCATGGTGACATCTGTCCGCCGCTGCGGACTTCGTCCTGGGTCCCTGCGTTCATCTGTCATCCGCGTCTCTGCCATCAGACGTCATCCTGGGCCTGGGAGCGCTCCTGTGACAGCGGGCATGTAGCACGCCGCGTTCCCGCTGGGCCGCGGCATGGGCGCCGCCATGACAGCCTCCAGCAGTCAGCATACGACGGCCAATCCGGTGCTTGGCCGCACCCACTTTTCCTCACTCCACCAATGACTGTGCAACAGGGGGTATATATGAAGCTGCAGGATCAGTCTGCAGGCATCCTGGACTTTGTGTCACTCCTGCGACTCATGTGTAAGGATCTGGTTCCTGTTTCCTCCGTGTACCTGGATACCTACCTGTTGTTCCGTGTTCCTGGCTATCTACCTGAGACTCTGTACTCCTGGTTACTTCTCACAGCTCCGTGGAACTACAAGCCTCAGCAACACCTGCTTCCATCTACAGGCTTCACACTCACCACCATCTCAGTGTGCTTCAGCCTAGCAGTAGAGACTGACTCCAGGTGTGTTCCATCTCTCCACCTGTGATGCAGCTTGCTTGCTGCCAGTGCCTCATCACCTGCACTGTGGACATCGTCAGACTCCTGCCTCTGCTACCAGGTTTGCCATACAATACCATCTCTGCTGGCTCCACGTTTTAAACTGCTCTGGTTCCCATACCAGATTATTCTCTGCCAAGTTATTATTCATCTGTGTTCATTCATCTGTTATCATTACTACCGGTTATCATTTCATCAGTTACCATTCCTTCATTTGCCATACTTCTGTTACCATAGACTTTCAGCTTCCACGCTGCCCTATTGACATTTGCATTTCTTACTGTTATTTTCTGCTGCCGTTTGTGAACTATCTGCATAAATAAATATCATTGCGCTCATGCGCAGAAACATAATCCAGCCTCCTCGCTTTCTCCCATCTACCTCCACTGACCCACTAGCGCCCCCTCCGGGGACACAGACAAAACCAAGTCTGACAGTAAGTTCAGGATCGATGGACTCGGACGGTGGTCGGAGTGGGGGGTCAGAGGCCTTGCAAAATCTGGTCTCCCGTTTGGATGGTCAAGAGGTTGTGCAGCAGCAGATGTTCCAGTTCCTGCAAGGGATGTCCTCCCGGATTGATACACTACAGCAAACCCTGCCTAGTGTACTCACTTCTACAGTTCCTGTTACTCCAGCACCTGCAAGTAATGTGAGTCCTTCTGTGCCGGCTGCATCAGCTCCAGTGTCACGTTTGCACCTGCCCGTGCCTAGCAAGTATGACGGCAGTCCAAGGTTATGTCGCGGGTTTCTTAACCAATGTGAAATCCAGTTTGAATTATTGTCACACAATTTCCCCACGCCAAGATCCAAGGTTGCTTACATCATCTCTCTACTCTCTGGATCTGCGTTGAGTTGGGTGCCTCCTCTGTGGGAACGTGCTGACCCTCTGATGAATAACTATGCAGAATTCGTGTCAACCTTCAGACGGATCTTTGACGAGCCAGGTCGTGCAACATCAGCTTCTGCAGACCTAATCCAACTTCGTCAAGGTACCCGTAGTATGGGACAATATGTCATCCAGTTCCAGACGTTGGCCGCAGAGATTCAATGGAACAATCAAGCCCTGGTAGCAGCTTTCTGGCATGGACTTTCTGATCGGATCAAGGACGAACTGGCGAACCGCGATCTTCCTGAGCAGTTGAACGCAACAATGAACGTGCTCGTAGTGAGCCACGCAGATCAAGGATGGTACCTTCCGTACAGTTCCAGTCTCCACCTTCTGATGAGCCTATGCAAATAAATAGGTCCCGCCTAACTCCTGAGGAGCGGTCAAGAAGACTTCGTGAGAGACTGTGTCTTTATTGTGCGGCTGCAGGTCACCAGATTAATTCTTGTACAGTGCGTTCGGGAAACGCCAGATCCTGACTTGTAAAGGAGGAGTCAAGTTGGGATCTTCTAGACAAGCTCCTTCTAATCAAGACCTTATCCTTCCTGTGACTTTAGAGACTTCAGTTGGGCTTCAATCTGCATCTGCATTAGTGGACTGTGGAGCCGCAGGAAACTTTATCACCCAAGCTGCGGTAAATAAGTTTTGTTTGCCTGTCTGTGAACTTTCTTACCCAGTCTACATTACCGCCGTGGATGGTAGCCGAATCTCCAAGGGGAATATCTCGCACCAAACCGCACCAGTGGTTTTGGGAGTTGGGTTTCTACACTCAGAATTAATAAAGTTCTTAGTCATTCCTCAGGCCACCCAGGAGATCGTTTTGGGCATGCCCTGGCTCCAGCTACACAATCCACAGTTTGACTGGTTAACGTTACAACTTACTTCTTGGGGTTCACACTGCCACCAGTCCTGTTTAGCCCAAGTTTGTCCAATCAAGTCTACTGAAGTAAAAACCCAGTCAAATCTTCCTGCGGCTTATCAAGATTTCTCTGACGTCTTCAGTGAAAAAGCCGCTGATGTCCTGCCGCCCCATAGAGAATGGGATTGTCCCATCGATCTCCTTCCCGGCAAGAAGCCACCTAGGGGGCGTACCTACCCGTTATCTGTTCCAGAAACTGAAGCGATGAGCGACTACATCAGGGAGAATTTACAGAAGGGATTCATCCGTCCTTCGTCATCACCCGCTGATGCAGGCTTCTTCTTTGTTAAGAAAAAGGATGGAGGACTGCGTCCATGCATTGATTACCGGGGTCTCAATGACATTACCATCAAAAATAGTTATCCATTACCACTCATCACCGAATTATTTGACAGAGTTAAGGGAGCCCGCATCTTCACCAAGTTAGACCTCCGCGGTGCTTACAACCTCATTAGAATTCGAAGTGGTGATGAATGGAAGACAGCTTTTAATACTCGAGATGGTCATTACGAGTACTTGGTAATGCCATTTGGGTTGAGTAATGCCCCAGCAGTGTTCCAGCACTTTGTGAACAAAATCTTCCGTGATGTTTTGTACAAATATCTTGTAGTTTATTTGGATGATATCCTTATCTTCTCCCAAGATCTTCCCTCTCATCGTCTACAAGTCCGTGAAGTCCTCCGACGTCTTCATGAGAACCGGCTTTACGGTAAATTATCCAAGTGTACCTTTGAAGTTTCCTCTATACCCTTCCTGGGGTATATAATTTCCGGATCAGATCTCCAGATGGACCCGACAAAGTTGGATGCCATTGCCAATTGGTCCATTCCAAATTCTCTCAAGTCTATTCAGCGATTCCTGGGATTCGCCAACTACTATAGGAAATGTATTCGGGGATTCTCCACTCTCATCGCTCCTATTACCAATTTAACTCGGAAAGGGGCAGATCATTCCAACTGGTCAGAAGAGGCTTTAGCGGCCTTCCAGAAGATCAAGCTGGCCTTTATGTCTGCTCCAGTTCTGTCTCAACCAGATGTAAACAAGCCGTTCGAGTTGGAGGTGGATGCCTTTACAGTTGGAGTTGGAGCTGTTCTCTCCCAGAAGGGAACTGATGGGAAAATCCACCCCTGTGGATTTTATTCTCGTAAATTCCTCCCTGCAGAAGCTAACTATTCCGTTGGAGATCAAGAACTACTGGCGATTAAGCTGGCCCTCGAGGAATGGAGGTATCTCCTGGAAGGGGCCAAACATCCGTTCAACATCTATACGGATCATAAAAATCTGCTATATTTAAAGGCAGCCCAGTGCCTTAATCCTCGCCAGTCCCGGTGGGCTATGTTTTTCTCTCGTTTTAACTTTAAGCTTCATTTCCGCCCAGGTTCGCAGAATGTTAAAGCTGACGCCTTATCCCGATCTATGGAGTCCGAAGAGGAAACGTCTGACTCAGTTCCACATTCCATCCTGAGTCCAGTGGTATTTGCTGCATCTCAAGTCTCCCCAGCTCCTCCTCCTGGTAAGACTTTTGTTTCCCCAGAACTCCGTCCCAAGTTGCTGTCTTGGGCCCATCAATCCAAGTTCACTGGTCATCCCGGTGTTCTGAAAACCTTCAAGTTCCTCTCTGAGACTAACTGGTGGCCAAAGATGAAAGCTAACATCAAGGATTTCGTGGCATCCTGTTCTAAGTGTGCGCAGCACAAGATTCCTCGTCAGTCTCCAGCAGGTCAGTTACAACCATTGTCTGTTCCTAGCCGCCCCTGGTCACACCTGTCTATGGACTTTATCTCCGACCTTCCTCCTTCTCAAGGATACAATACCATCTGGGTTGTAGTGGACAGATTTACCAAGATGGCCCATTTTGTTCCTCTCCAGGGTCTCCCTTCTGCCCCAAAACTCGCCCAAATCTTCCTACAGGAGATTTTCCGCTTACATGGTCTACCCTCAGAAATAATATCCGACCGAGGTGTACAGTTTGTAGCGAGGTTTTGGAGGGCTCTCAGTTCTGCCATGCAGGTTAAATTGAAGTTCTCGTCATCTTACCATCCTCAGACGAATGGGCAGACAGAGAGGGTAAATCAGGAACTAGAGACATTTTTAAGGTTGTATGTTTCATCTTCTCAGGACTGGTTTGATCTGCTCCCATGGGCCGAGTTTGCCCACAACTTCCGCTATCACACTGCTACTGAGACAACTCCATTCTTTGCAGTATATGGGCAACATCCTCGTGTTCCAGACTTCCAAGAACTCCCTCACATGGATGTTCCTGCTGCCACTACTGCCTTGAGTCAGTTCTCTTCAACCTGGAGGAAGATTCACACTTCTCTCAAAAAGGCCTCCAGCCGGTATAAATACTTTGCTGATCGCAAAAGACGCGCAGTTCCTAGCCTGAAACCTGGGGACAAGGTTTGGCTGTCTACCCGGAACCTCTGTCTTAGGGTCCCGTCTATGAAATTTGCACCACGTTTCATTGGCCCCTTTCCCGTCGAAAGAGTCATCAGCCCTGTGGCCTACAAGTTGAAGTTACCACCTTCTCTGCGAATACCTAATGCTTTTCATGTTTCTCTCCTCAGACCTTTAGTCCTGAATCGTTTCCAAAGAGCTCTTCCAGTCGGCCCCAAAGTTCGAACTCAGCGGGGCGTGGAGTTCGAGATTGGAAAGATTCTGGATTCCCGTTGCCGGTATGGACGTCTTCAATACCTTGTCGATTGGTCCGGTTATGGCCCAGAGGAGAGAAGTTGGGTAAATTCGTTGGATGTCCATGCTCCAAGGTTGGTCCGTGTCTTCCATAACACTCATCCTTCCAAGCCACGTGGGTGTTCAGTGCCCACCCTTAAAGGGGGGGGTACTGTCAGGAATCGACTCACCACGGTGACATCTGTCCGCTGCTGCGGACTTCGTCCTGGGTCCCTGCGTTCATCTGTCATCCGCGTCTCTGCCATCAGACGTCATCCTGGGCCTGGGAGCGCTCCTGTGACAGCGGGCGTGTAGCACGCCGTGTTCCCGCTGGGCCGCGGCATGGGCGCCGCCATGACAGCCTCCAGCAGTCAGCATACGACGGCCAATCCGGTGCTTGGCCGCACCCACTTTTCCTCACTCCACCAATGACTGTGCAACAGGGGGTATATATGAAGCTGCAGGATCAGTCTGCAGGCATCCTGAACTTTGTGTCACTCCTGCGACTCATGTGTAAGGATCTGGTTCCTGTTTCCTCCGTGTACCTGGATACCTACCTGTTGTTCCGTGTTCCTGGCTATCTACCTGAGACTCTGTACTCCTGGTTACTTCTCACAGCTCCGTGGAACTACAAGCCTCAGCAACACCTGCTTCCATCTACAGGCTTCACACTCACCACCATCTCAGTGTGCTTCAGCCTAGCAGTAGAGACTGACTCCAGGTGTGTTCCATCTCTCCACCTGTGATGCAGCTTGCTTGCTGCCAGTGCCTCATCACCTGCACTGTGGACATAGTCAGACTCCTGCCTCTGCTACCAGGTTTGCCATACAACACCATCTCTGCTGGCTCCACGTTTTAATCTGCTCTGGTTCCCATACCAGAATATTCTCTGCCAAGTTATTACTCATCTGTGTTCATTCATCTGTTATCATTACTACCGGTTATCATTTCATCAGTTACCATTCTTTCATTTGCCATACTTCTGTTACCGTAGACTTTCAGCTTCCACGCTGCACTATTGACATTTGCATTTCTTACTGTTATTTTCTGCTGCCGTTTTGTGAACCATCTGTATAAATAAATATCATTGCGCTCATGCGCAGAAACATAATCCAGCCTCCTCGCTTTCTCCCATCTACCTCCACTGACCCACTAGCGCCCCCTCCGGGGACACAGACAAAACCAAGTCTGACAGCCAGGGGCCATTTCTGTTAGTAAAAAGAAGGAAAGGATTTAGCATCGTAGAGGCCCAATCGTAACTTCAGCAGGTTTTTGTCAAAGGGTAATGTTGCACTTCTTTCGTTCCTCCCATTTGCCGAATTAGTTTTTACCAGTGAGCTTATCCAGATGGAGAATTTTCTAGTACTGAAAAAGACTAAAAAAAAATCAACAAGCTTCTAGGTAATGCGAAGTATATTCATTCAATCCTTCTCATCCCGTATAAAGGGTCTGTACATGGTCCAACAAACATTTCCGAGCTCATCTTGACTAGGGGCATAACTAGGAATGAATACTTCTTATATGGTAACTAAAAGAAATACCCGGGGATTACCTTATCTCTGTCTGCTGTCCTACTGGCAAATACTAATGTGCGGACAGGATTTTCTCCATTTCTGACTTGATTTTTATTTTATTTTTGGGTTTTACTATATATGTACACTACTGACTCCATACTTACCAATTCCACTGGTCTCAGCCACTTCGCCTGCAGGCTACTGCTCTTCTTTTAAGTGCATGAGAAATGGCTGAAATCAGTCAGGTCGCCTTCTCCTCCTAAATAAAACTTCAACATTCATTAGTACATATATAGGTTACATTCATATTTTTATTATTTTCTTTAGTTTGTATGCTGGCCGTAACTGCTTCCACATCTACATATAGCGGTGTACTTTCTTTCTCTTTTTTTCTACTTGTTTATTGTTGTTACATGTTCAAACAGTTCTTATATTTCCGTTCTTGGCTTATATGACTTTGGTTAGACATACTACCTGCAATACCTTAGGATCAAAGTCACCAACCCTAGGGAATGATGCCCTATCATCAGCAGTCATACGTACCACGTGTGGACCAAATTTCCCACACATTATAAACCGAGCTGACCCCCTGGTCTGCAGCTCTCCTGCCTGAACCCTGACTACTGTACGTCTCTCGCTTGAGCAACTGGCTCCCATTGTGGGTCCTTTCTCACAAACACCACCAAAATACACAATGCAAGCAGACGGTGAAAGTCCTCCGAGCGCTCTTCACTCGCTCTCGCCCACGTTGGCCAGTACTACGATACACTGTTGATAGTGGAAGGCGATGTACCCAACCTAGGGCTCCTATAAGACCTTACGGCACTGTAATTTCTTTCGGTGGAGGCTCTGTTGGAATATTTTCCTGAGAGAGGCAGCGAAAAATTCCTTTTTGGTATCTTTCCACTGGAATTTTTTGTAGGGAGAGAAACAGACTATTAATCCCCCTTTCCAGTGGAAGCCCACCAGGGATATTTCCTGTAAAGCGAAAAAAAAAGAAGAATTTACTTACCGATAATTCTATTTCTCGTAGTCCGTAGTGGATGCTGGGAACTCCGTAAGGACCATGGGGAATAGCGGCTCCGCAGGAGACTGGGCACAAAAGTAAAAGCTTTCTGACTAGCTGGTGTGCACTGGCTCCTCCCCCTATGACCCCCCTCCAAGCCTCAGTTAGGATAGTGTGCCCGGACGAGCGTACATAATAAGGAAGGATTTTGAATCCCGGGTAAGACTCATACCAGCCACACCAATCACACCGTACAACTCGTGATCTGAACCCAGTTAACAGTATGATAAACGTAGGAGTCTCTGAAAAGATGGCTCACAACAATAAACAACCTGATTTGTTTGTAACAATAACTATATACAAGTATTGCAGACAATCCGCACTTGGGATGGGCGCCCAGTATCCACTACGGACTACGAGAAATAGAATTATCGGTAAGTAAATTCTTATTTTCTCTGACGTCCTAGTGGATGCTGGGAACTCCGTAAGGACCATGGGGATTATACCATAGCTCCCAAACGGGCGGGAGAGTGCGGATGACTCTGCAGCACCGAATGAGAGAACTCCAGATCCTCCTCAGCCAGGGTATCAAATTTGTAGAATTTAGCAAACGTGTTTGCCCCTGACCAAGTAGCTGCTCGGCAAAGTTGTAAAGCCGAGACCCCTCGGGCAGCCGCCCAAGATGAGCCCACTTTCCGTGTGGAATGGGCTTTTACAGATTTTGGCTGTGGCAGGCCTGCCACAGAATGTGCAAGCTGAATTGTACTACAAATCCAACGAGCAATAGTCTGCTTAGAAGCAGGAGCACCCAGCTTGTTGGGTGCATACAGGATAAACAGCGAGTCAGATTTTCTGACTCCAGCCGTCCTGGAAACATATATTTTCAGGGCCCTGACTACGTCCAGCAACTTGGAGTCCTCCAAGTCCCTAGTAGCCGCAGGTACCACAATAGGTTGGTTCATGTGAAACGCTGAAACCACCTTAGGGAGAAATTGAGGACGAGTCCTCAATTCCGCCCTATCCGAATGAAATATCAGGTAAGGGCTTTTACAGGATAAAGCCGCCAATTCTGATACGCGCCTGGCTGAAGCCAGGGCCAACAGCATTACCACTTTCCATGTGAGATATTTTAAATCCACCGTGGCAAGTGGTTCAAACCAATGTGATTTTAGGAACCCTAAAACTACATTGAGATCCCAAGGTGCCACTGGAGGCACAAAAGGAGGCTGTATATGCAGTACCCCCTTGACAAACGTCTGAACTTCAGGCACTGAAGCCAGTTCTTTCTGGAAGAAGATCGACAGGGCTGAAATTTGAACCTTAATGGATCCTAATTTTAGGCCCATAGACAATCCTGCTTGCAGGAAATGTAGGAAACGACCCAGTTGAAATTCCTCTGTAGGGGCCTTCTTGGCCTCACACCACGCAACATATTTCCGCCAAATGCGGTGATAATGTTTTGCGGTTACATCCTTCCTGGCTTTGATCGGGGTAGGGATGACTTCATCTGGAATGCCTTTTTCCTTCAGGATCCGGCATTCAACCGCCATGCCGTCAAACGCAGCCGCGGTAAGTCTTGGAACAGACAAGGTCCCTGCTGGAGCAGGTCCTTTCTTAGAGGTAGAGGCCACGGGTCCTCCGTGAGCATCTCTTGCAGCTCCGGGTACCAAGTTCTTCTTGGACAATCCGGAGCCATGAGTATAGTTCTTACTCCTCTCCTTCTTATGATTCTCAGTACTTTTGGTATGAGAGGCAGAGGAGGGAACACATACACCGACTGGAACACCCACGGTGTTACCAGAGCGTCCACCGCTATTGCCTGAGGGTCCCTTGACCTGGCGCAATATCTGTCCAGTTTCTTGTTGAGACGGGACGCCATCATGTCCACCTTTGGTTTTTCCCAACTGTTTACAATCACTTGGAAGACTTCTGGATGAAGTCCCCACTCCCCCGGGTGGAGGTCGTGTCTGCTGAGGAAGTCTGCTTCCCAGTTGTCCACTCCCGGAATGAACACTGCTGACAGTGCTATCACATGATTTTCCGCCCAGCGGAGAATCCTTGCAGCTTCTGCCATTGCCCTCCTGCTTCTTGTGCCGCTCTGTCTGTTTACGTGGGCGACAGCCGTGATGTTGTCTGACTGGATCAATACCGGTTGACCCTGAAGCAGAGGCCTTGCTTGACTTAGGGCATTGTAAATGGACCTTAGTTCTAGGATATTTATGTGAAGAGACGTTTCCATGCTTGACCACAAGCCCTGGAAATTTCTTCCCTGTGTGACTGCTCCCCAGCCTCTCAGGCTGGCATCCGTGGTCACCAGCATCCAATCCTGAATGCCGAATCTGCGGCCCTCTAGAAGATGAGCCCTCTGTAACCACCACAGGAGAGACACCCTTGTCCTTGGAGATAGGGTTATCCGCTGATGCATCTGAAGATGCGATCCGGACCATTTGTCCAGCAGATCCCACTGAAAAGTTCTTGCATGGAATCTTCCGAATGGAATCGCTTCGTAAGAAGCCACCATTTTTCCCAGGACTCTCGTGCATTGATGCACTTACACTTGTCCTGGTTTTAGGAGGTTCCTGACTAGCTCGGATAACTCCCTGGCCTTCTTCTCCGGGAGAAAAACCTTTTTCTGGACTGTGTCCAGAGTCATCCCTAGGAACAGTAGACGTGTTGTTGGAATCAGCTGTGATTTTGGGATATTTAGAATCCACCCGTGCTGATGTAGCACTAACTGAGATAGTGCTACTCCGACCTCTAAGTGTTCCCTGGACCTTGCCCTTATCAGGAGATCGTCCAAGTAAGGGATAATTAATACGCCTTTTCTTCGAAGAAGAATCATCATTTCGGCCATTACCTTGGTAAAGACCCGTGGTGCCGTGGACAATCCAAACGGCAGCGTCTGAAACTGATAATGACAGTTTTGTATCACAAACCTGAGGTACCCTTGGTGAGAAGGGTAGATTGGGACATGGAGATAAGCATCTTTGATGTCTAGAGATACCATATAGTCCCCTTCTTCCAGGTTCGCTATCACTGCTCTGAGTGACTCCATCTTGAATTTGAACCTTTTTATGTAAGTGTTCAAAGATTTTAGATTTAAAATTGGTCTCACCGAGCCGTCCGGCTTCGGTACCACAAACAGCGTGGAATAATACCCCTTTCCCTGTTGTAGGAGGGGTACCTTGATTATCACCTGCTGGGAATACAGCTTGTGAATAGCTTCCAATACTGCCTCCCTGTCGGAGGGAGACGTTGGTAGAGCAGACTTCAGGAACCGGCGAGGGGGAGACGTCTCGAATTCCAATTTGTACCCCTGTGATACTACCTGCAGGATCCAGGGGTCCACTTGCGAGTGAGCCCACTGCGCGCTGAAATTCTTGAGACGGCCCCCCACCGTGCCTGAGTCCGCTTGTAGAGCCCCAGCGTCATGCTGAAGACTTGGCAGAAGCGGGGGAGGGCTTCTGCTCCTGGGAAGAGGCTGCCTGGTGCAGTCTTTTTCCCCTTCCTCTGCCCCGGGGCAGAAATGAGTGGCCTTTTGCCCGCTTGCCCTTATGGGGACGAAAGGACTGAGTTTGAAAAGACGGTGTCTTTTTCTGCTGAGAGGTGACCTGGGGTAAAAAGGTGAATTTTCCAGCCGTTGCCGTGGCCACCAGGTCCGATAGACCGACCCCAAATAACTCCTCCCCTTTATACGGCAATACTTCCATATGTCGTTTGGAATCCGCATCACCTGACCACTGTCGCGTCCATAACGCTCTTCTGGCAGAAATGGACATCGCACTCACTCTAGATGCCAGGGTGCAAATATCCCTCTGTGCATCTCGCATATATAGTAATGCATCCTTTAAATCAGGGCTGGCCAAACCGGTCCTCGAGATCTACCAACAGTTCATGTTTTCCAGGCCTCCTGGAGACCTGTAGAATTGTCAGTTAGGAATGAATGCAGCACATCTTAATTAGTAATGACTACACCTGTGCACCAGCTAGGTGATCTGGAAAATGTGTACTGTTGGTAGATCTTGAGGACTGGTTTGGCCACCCCTGCTTTAAATGCTCTATAGTTAATAATATACTGTCCCTATCCAGGGTATCAATATTTTCAGTCAGGGAATCCGACCAAGCCACTCCAGCGCTGCACATCCAGGCTGAGGCGATTGCTGGTCGCAGTATAACACCAGTATGTGTGTATATACCTTTTAGGATATTTTCCAGCCTTCTATCAGCTGGTTCCTTGAGGGCGGCCTTATCAGGAGACGGTAACGCTACTTGTTTTGATAAGCGTGTGAGCGCCTTATCTACCCTAGGGGGTGTTTCCCAACGTGCCCTAACCTCTGGCGGGAAAGGGTATAGTGCCAATAATTTATTAGAAATCAGCAGTTTTTTATCGGGGGAAAGCCACGCTTTATCACACACCTCATTTAATTCATCTGATTCAGGAAAAAATAAGAATTTACTTACCGATAATTCTATTTCTCGTAGTCCGTAGTGGATGCTGGGACTCCGTCAGGACCATGGGGAATAGCGGCTCCGCAGGAGACAGGGCACAAAAGTAAAAGCTTTAGGATCAGGTGGTGTGCACTGGCTCCTCCCCCTATGACCCTCCTCCAAGCCTCAGTTAGGATACTGTGCCCGGACGAGCGTACACAATAAGGAAGGATTTTGAATCCCGGGTAAGACTCATACCAGCCACACCAATCACACTGTACAACCTGTGATCTGAACCCAGTTAACAGCATGATAACAGCGGAGCCTCTGAAAAGATGGCTCACAACAATAATAACCCGATTTTTGTAACAATAACTATGTACAAGTATTGCAGACAATCCGCGCTTGGGATGGGCGCCCAGCATCCACTACGGACTACGAGAAATAGAATTATCGGTAAGTAAATTCTTATTTTCTCTGACGTCCTAGTGGATGCTGGGACTCCGTCAGGACCATGGGGATTATACCAAAGCTCCCAAACGGGCGGGAGAGTGCGGATGACTCTGCAGCACCGAATGAGAGAACTCCAGGTCCTCCTCAGCCAGGGTATCAAATTTGTAGAATTTTGCAAACGTGTTTGCCCCTGACCAAGTAGCAGCTCGGCAAAGTTGTAAAGCCGAGACCCCTCGGGCAGCCGCCCAAGATGAGCCCACCTTCCTTGTGAAATGGGCATTTACATATTTTGGCTGTGGCAGGCCTGCCACAAAATGTGCAAGCTGAATTGTACTACACATCCAACTAGCAATCGTCTGCTTAGAAGCAAGAGCACCCAGATTGTTGGGTGCATACAGGATAACAGCAAGTCAGTTTTCCTGACTCCAGCCGTCCTGGAAACCTATATTTTCAGGGCCCTGACAACATCTAGCAACTTGGAGTCCTCCAAGTCCCTAGTAGCCGCAGGTACCACAATAAGCTGGTTCAGGTTAAACGCTGACACCACCTTAGGGAGAAACTGAGTCCGCAGCTCTGCCCTGTCCGAATGGACAATCAGATATGGGCTTTTGTGAGACAAAACCGCCAATTCTGACACTCGCCTGGCCGAGGCCAGGGCCAACAGCATGGTCACTTTTTATGTGAGATATTTCAAATCCACAGATTTGAGCGGTTTAAAATGTGATTTGAGGAATCCCAGAACTACGTTGAGATCCCACAGTGCCACTGGAGGCACAAAAGGGGGTTGTATATGCAGTACTCCCTTGACAAACTTCTGGACTTCAGGAACTGAAGCCAATTCTTTCTGGAAGAAAATTGACAGGGACGAAATTTGAACCTTAATGGACCCCAATTTGAGGCCCATAGACACTCCTGTTTGCAGGAAATGCAGGAATCGACCGAGTTGAAATTTCTTCGTGGGGCCTTCCTGGCCTCACACCACGCAACATATTTTCGCTACATGTGGTGATAATGTTGCGCGGTCACCTCCTTCCTGGCTTTGACCAGGGTAGGAATGACCTCTTCCGGAATGCCTTTTTCCCTTAGGATCCGGCGTTCCACCGCCATGCCGTCAAACGCAGCCGCGGTAAGTCTTGGAACAGACACGGTACTTGCTAAAGCAAGTCCCCTCTTAGCGGCAGAAGCCATGAGTCCTCTGTGAGCATTTCTTGATGTTCCGGGTACCAAGTCCTTCTTGGCCAATCCGGAGCCACGAGTATAGTTCTTACTCCTCTACGTCTTATAATTCTCAGTACCTTGGGTATGAGAAGCAGAGGAGGGAACACATACACCGACTGGTACACCCACGGTGTTACCAGAACGTCCACAGCTATTGCCTGAGGGTCTTTTGACCTGGCGCAATACCTGTCCAGTTTTTTGTTCAGGCGGGACGCCATCATGTCCACCTTTGGTCTTTCCCAACGGTTCACAATCATGTGGAAGACTTCCCGATGAAGTCCACACTCTCCCGGGTGGAGGTCGTGCCTGCTGAGGAAGTCTGCTTCCCAGTTGTCCACTCCCGGAATGAACACTGCTGACAGTGCTATCACATGATTTTCCGCCCAGCGAAGAATCCTTGCAGTTTCTGCCATTGCCCTCCTGCTTCTTGTGCCGCCCTGTCTGTTTACGTGGGCGACTGCCGTGATGTTGTCCCACTGGATCAATACCGGCTGACCTTGAAGCAGAGGTCTTGCTAAGCTTAGAGCATTGTAAATTGCCCTTAGCTCCAGTATATTTATGTGGAGAGAAGTCTCCAGACTTGATCACACTCCCTGGAAATTTTTTCCTTGTGTGACTGCTCCCCAGCCTCTCTGGCTGGCATCCGTGGTCACCAGGACCCAGTCCTGAATGCTGAATCTGCGGCCCTTTAGTAGATGAGCACTCTGCAGCCACCGCAGAAGAAACACCCTTGTCCTTGGAGACAGGGTTATCCGCTGATGCATCTGAAGATGCGATCCGGACCATTTTTTATTTTTTTTATTTTTTTTTAGCAGATCCCACTGAAAAGTTCTTGCGTGAAATCTGCCGAATGGAATCGCTTCGTAAGAAGCCACCATTTTTTCCCAGGACCCTTGTGCAATGATGCACTGACACTTTTCCTGGTTTTAGGATGTTCCTGACTAGCTCGGATAACTCCCTGGCTTTCTTCTCCGGGAGAAACACCCTTTTCTGGACTGTGTCCAGAATCATCCCTAGGAACAGCAGACGTGTCGTCGGAAACAGCTGCGGTTTTGGAATATTTCGAATCCACCCGTGCTGTCGTAGAACTACTTGAGATAGTGCTACTCCGACCTCCAACTGTTCTCTGGACCTTGCCCTTATCAGGAGATCGTCCATTTTCTTTGAAGAAGAATCATCATTTCGGCCATTACCTTGGTAAGGACCCGGGGTGCCGTGGACAATCCAACCGGCAGCGTCTGAACTGATAGTGACAGTTCTGTACCACGAACCTGAGGTACCCTTGGTGAGAAGGGCAAATTGGGACATGAAGGTAAGCATCCCTGATGTCCCGGGACACCATATAGTCCCCTTCTTCCTGGTTCGCTATCACTGCTCTGAGTGACTCCATCTTGATTTGAACCTTTGTATGTAAGTGTTCAAATATTTCAGATTTAGAATAGGTCTCACCGAGCCGTCTGGCTTCAGTACCACAAAATAGTGTGGAATAATACCCCTTTCCTTGTTGTAGGAGGGGTACTTTGATTATCACCTGCTGGGAATACAGCTTGTGAATTGTTTCCAATACTGCCTCCCTGTCGGAGGGAGACGTTGGTAAAGCAGACTTCAGGAACCTGCGAGGGAGAGACGTCTCGAATTTCCAATCTGTACCCCTGGGATACTACCTGTAGGATCCAGGGGTCCCCTTGCGAGTGAGCCCACTGCGTGCTGAAACTCTTGAGACGACCCCCCCACCGCACCTGAGTCCGCTTGTACGGCCCCAGCGTCATGCTGAGGACTTGGCAGAAGCGGTGGAGGGCTTCTGTTCCTGGGAATGGGCTGCCTGCTGCAGTCTTCTTCCCTTTCCTCTATCCCTGGGCAGATATGACTGGCCTTTTGCCCGCTTGCCCTTATGGGGACGAAAGGGCTGAGGCTGAAAAGACGGTGTCTTTTTCTGCTGAGATGTGACTTAGGGTAAAAAAGGTGGATTTTCCAGCTGTTGCCGTGGCCACCAGGTCCGATGGACCAACCCCAAATAACTCCTCCCCTTTATACGGCAATACTTCCATGTGCCGTTTGGAATCTGCATCACCTGACCACTGTCGTGTCCATAAACATCTTCTGGCAGATATGGACATCGCACTTACTCTTGATGCCAGAGTGCAAATATCCCTCTGTGCATCTCGCATATATAGAAATGCATCCTTTAAATGCTCTATAGTCAATAAAATACTGTCCCTGTCAAGGGTATCAATATTTTCAGTCAGGGAATCCGACCAAGCCACCCCAGCGCTGCACATCCAGGCTGAGGCGATCGCTGGTCGCAGTATAACACCAGTATGTGTGTATATACTTTTTAGGATATTTTCCAGCCTCCTATCAGCTGGCTCCTTGAGGGCGGCCCTATCTGGAGACGGTACCGCCACTTGTTTTGCTAAGCGTGTGAGCGCCTTATCCACCCTAAGGGGTGTTTCCCAACGCGCCCTAACTTCTGGCGGGAAAGGGTATACCGCCAATAATTTTCTATCGGGGGAAACCCACGCATCATCACACACTTCATTTAATTTATCCGATTCAGGAAAAACTACAGGTAGTTTTTTCACACCCCACATAATACCCTTTTCTGTGGTACTTGTAGTATCAGAAATATATAACACCTCCTTCATTGCCCTTAACATGTAACGTGTAGCCCTAAAGGAAAATACGTTTGTTTCTTCACCGTCGACACTGGAGTCAGTGTCCGTGTCTGTGTCTGTGTCGACCGACTGAGGTAAATGGGCGTTTTAAAGCCCCTGACGGTGTTTGAGACGCCTGGACAGGTACTAATTTGTTTGCCGGCCGTCTCATGTCGTCAACCGACCTTGCAGCGTGTTGACATTATCACGTAATTCCTTAAATAAGCCATCCATTCCGGTGTCGACTCCCTAGAGAGTGACATCACCATTACAGGCAATTGCTCCGCCTCCTCACCAACATCGTCCTCATACATGTCGACACACACGTACCGACACACAGCACACACACAGGGAATGCTCTGATCGAGGACAGGACCCCACTAGCCCTTTGGGGAGACAGAGGGAGAGTTTGCCAGCACACACCAAAACGCTATAATTATACAGGGACAACCTTTATATAAGTGTTTTCCCTTATAGCATCTTAATATATATAATCATGTCGCCAAATAAGTGCCCCCCCTCTCTGTTTTAACCCTGTTTCTGTAGTGCAGTGCAGGGGAGAGCCTGGGAGCCTTCCCACCAGCAGTTCTGTGAGGGAAAATGGCGCTGTGTGCTGAGGAGAATAGGCCCCGCCCCCTTTTCGGCGGGCTTCTTCTCCCGTTTTTCTGAGACCTCTCAGGGGTTAAATACATCCATATAGCCCCAGGGGCTATATGTGATGTATTTTTAGACAGAATAAGGTACTATCATTGCTGCCCAGGGCGCCCCCCCCCAGCGCCCTGCACCCTCAGTGACCGCTGGTGTGAAGTGTGCTGACAACAATGGCGCACAGCTGCAGTGCTGTGCGCTACCTCATGAAGACTGAAAAGTCTTCTGCCGCCGGTTTCTGGACCTCTTCACTCTTCGGCATCTGCAAGGGGGTCGGCGGCGCGGCTCTGGGACCGGACTCCATGGCTGGGCCTGTGTTCGATCCCTCTGGAGCTAATGGTGTCCAGTAGCCTAAGAAGCCAATCCATCCTGCACGCAGGTGAGTTCACTTCTTCTCCCCTAAGTCCCTCGTTGCAGTGAGCCTGTTGCCAGCAGGACTCACTGAAAATAAAAAACCTAACAAAACTTTTACTCTAAGCAGCTCTTTAGGAGAGCCACCTAGATTGCACCCTTCTCGGCCGGGCACAAAAATCTAACTGAGGCTTGGAGGAGGGTCATAGGGGGAGGAGCCAGTGCACACCACCTGATCCTAAAGCTTATACTTTTGTGCCCTGTCTCCTGCGGAGCCGCTATTCCCCATGGTCCTGACGGAGTCCCAGCATCCACTAGGACGTCAGAGAAACTACTGGTAGTTTTTTCACACCCCACATAATACCCTTTTTTGCGGTACTTGTAGTGTCAGAAATGTTCAATGCCTCCTTCATTGCCGTGATCATGTAACGTGTGGCCCTACTGGACATTACGTTTGTCTCCTCCCCGTCGACACTGGATTCAGTATCCGTGTCTGGGTCTGTGTCGACCATCTGAGGTAACGGGCGTTTTAGCGCCCCTGACGGTATCTGAGACGCCTGAACAGGCACTAATTGATTTGCTGGCTGTCTCATGTCATCAACAGTTTTTTGCAAAGTGCTGACATTGTCACGTAATTCTTTAAATACGACCATCCAGTCAGGTGTCGACTCCCTAGGGGGTGACATCACTAACACAGGCAATTGCTCTGCTTCCACATCATTTTCCTCATACATGTCGACACAATCGTACCGACACCCAGCACACACACAGGGAATGCTCCGACAGAGGACAGGACCCCACGAGCCCTTTGGGGAGACAGCACACACCAGAGCGCTATATATATACAGGGATAACCTTATATAAGTGTTTCTCCCTTTATAGCTGCTGTTTTATATTAGCTGCCAATAGTGCCCCCCCTCTCTTGTTTTACCCTGTTTCTTGTAGCAGGACTGCAGGGGAGAGTCAGGGAGCCGTCCTTCCAGCGGAGCTGTGAAAGAAAATGGAGCTTGTGTGCTGAGGAGAAAGGCTCCGCCCCCTTCACGGCGGCCTTTTCTCCCGCTTTTTTCAGGAAAACTGGCAGGGGTTAAATGCATCCATATAGCCCAGGAGCTATATGTGATGCATTTCTTTAGCCATATAAGGTTTTTACAGTGTTTTATTGCGTCTCAGGGCGCTCCCCCCCAGCGCCCTGCACCCTCAGTGACCGGAGTGTGAAGTGTGCTGAGAGCAATGGCGCACAGCTGCAGTGCTGTGCGCTACGTTATTTGAAGACAGGAACGTCTTCTGCCGCCGATTTCTCCGGACCTCTTCGCTCTTCTGGCTCTGTAAGGGGGCCGGCGGCGCGGCTCCGGGACCCATCCAGGCTGAACCTGTGATCGTCCCTCTGGAGCTAATGTCCAGTAGCCAAGAAGCCCAATCCACTCTGCACACAGGTGAGTTCGCTTCTTCTCCCCTTAGTCCCACGATGCAGTGAGCCTGTTGCCAGCAGGACTCACTGAAAATAAAAAACCTATTTAAACTTTTACTCTAAGCAGCTCAGGAGAGTCACCGAGCATGCACCCTTCTCGTTCGGGCACAAAAATCTAACTGAGGCTTGGAGGAGGGTCATAGGGGGAGGAGCCAGTGCACACCAGCTAGTCAGAAAGCTTTTACTTTTGTGCCCAGTCTCCTGCGGAGCCGCTATTCCCCATGGTCCTTACGGAGTTCCCAGCATCCACTAGGACGTCAGAGAAACCTTGTTAACACAATCACGTTTGCGTGTGCTTCCCACAGCGCATATGACACAATAATATCACATTGTGCTGTGTAGAACACACGGACGTGCGGTTCAATTGCACAGCCTATAGATACTAGTTATCTATATGCCCTACAATCGCGGGAGTCGAATTCACAAGCTGCGCTCCTCAGCAGGAACGTAACAAAAAACCTTTACTTCAATTCACAATTCTATATTCACAATTCCCTATCACGCTCCTGTGCAAGTCTCCTCACGACTTGCGTATTTCTATATGTATTAACGTAAGTCAGCCGCCTTACGCCACCAAGCCTATGCTTACTCAGTGTCACCACGGGATCCCGACTTCCGGGGTTCAATACACTCACTCCTACTTTCAGCTCACACAAATACACATTGTTTTTCTGTACAGAAAAAGATCACTCCCTTTGATTGAGGGTTTTAACCCAGAGGCAGTACCGTTTAAACAAAGTCCTATACTAATCTGCTTTTGAAATCGGGTAGTTATGTGCTATAGTATTAAATGTATTCTATCCTGCCTTAAATTGAACTGCTATTGTGCGGTTATAATTTGCACTCGCAACTCTACGCAACCTTGCGTAAACACGCGACCGTGCGTGCCTCCACATGCACGCTTCTGTACGCTGTTCTCACGTTCCCTACCACGTGTACAAATGTGCATTCGCATTTCACTTAAACCACACAATCTCTATAAATGTGAGCAATAAAACTACTATCGCTCACTAACACAACCCATACTTGTTCTGCATAAACCTTAACGACTAGGCCAGAACTGCGTTTTGTGTTTTACAATTACACCCTTAATACACTATTTAAAATATATATATATATATATAATTCCTTCAGGTCCGGCACTCACTATTACTGTTATAGCTGTCCCCGTTGCCTTCCGCATATGCAGTCACACTGCCAGATATAAATGTATATTCGGCGGCACTCGGGAGAAGAAAGACACAAACGCAGCTACTTGAGCAATACCAACGTTTCAATGCAGAAGCATTTTCGTCAGGGCAGTAACAATCAATTCACTCACCATTAAATGTGCTCCCCTCACCGCCAAAGTCCGCGCCGCCGGCTCCACTTCCGTTAGGCAAGCGCTTCCTGATGACATCACCCAGTGCACCCATCACCAAGGAATCGAATGATACACTGATGATATACAGAATTAATTTCATAGCATAGTGCAATGATAACATATAAGGCATATATTCCATCAGCGCAAATATGCATCCCAAAGCATATACAAGCAAATATTAGAGGACATAATAATGTTTTTTAAAGAAAGCTGTTAAAACCTGTCTGTTCATTTAAACCACGGGGATTTAACGTATCTAGTAAAAAAATCCACCTAGATTCACATTGTAACAACGGCCCTCATTCTGAGTTGATCGCAGCAGCAAGAAAGTTAGCAGTTGGGCAAAACCATGTGCACTGCAGGGGAAGCAGATATATCATGTGCAGAGAGAGTTAGATTTGGGTGGGTTATTTTGTTTCTGTGCAGGGTAAATACTGGCTGCTTTATTTTTACACTGCAAATTAGATTGCAGATTGAACACACCCCACCCAAATCTATCTCTCTCTACACATGTTATATCTACCCCTCCTGCAGTGCACATGGTTTTGCCCAATTGCTAACTTTCTTGCTGCTGCGATCAACTCAGAATGAGGGCCAACATTTTAGACCTGTTCCCCCCCATAATTGGTGGGGGGATGTGATCAATACTCTTGTGTTTGAGAGAGGTTGGAGAGTGGCCAGCCGTGGCAAAATGTCTCGCCACTGGTTGTTCACTATTGCCAGACAAAATTGCTTCACGTATGGCATATCTATGCTGGCCCATTCTCACTTTGAATGCAAACTCCGTCTTGCCTATATAATACTTGCCGCATGGGCAGACTAAAGCGTATATGACAAATTTGGACATGCATGACAATCTATGCCTAATCTTAAACTGTTTTCCTGTATAAGGGTTTTTATTGTATCACCGGTCAGCATATAGCCACATGTGACACAGCCTGTGCACTTAAAGCAACCATTTTTAGGTTGTCCAAAAAAGGGACTAATCACCTTTTTGTCAAAATTTGTAATGTCTTTATGCACAACATAATCGCGTACATTCTTGCCTCTAGAATAACAACACTTTATTTGTTTATTTTGTACAGTTGGCAGGTCTTTATCAGTATCTAAAATAGGCCAGTTGGACCGAACTGCTTTCCTAATCTTATTGCTAGCAACAATGGCCCTCATTCCGAGTTGTTCGCTCGGAAAATTTCTTCGCATCGCAGCGATTTTCCGCTTAGTGCGCATGCGCAATGTCCGCACTGCGACTGCGCCAAGTAAATTTGCAAAGAAGTTAGGTATTTTACTCGCGGCTTTTTCATCGCTCAGGCGATCGTAATGTGATTGACAGGAAGTGGGTGTTTCTGGGCGGAAACAGGCCGTTTTATGGGCGTGTGGGAAAAAACGCTACCGTTTCTGGGAAAAACGCGGGAGTGGCTGGAGAAACGGAGGAGTGTCTGAGCGAATGCTGGGTGTGTTTGTGACGTCAAACCAGGACCGACAAGCACTGAACTGATCGCACTAGCAGAGTAAGTCTCGAGCTACTCAGAAACTGCACCGAGATGTCTTTTCGCAATATTGCGAATCTTTCGTTCGCAATTTTAAGATGCTAAGATTCACTCCCAGTAGGCGGCGGCTTAGCGTGTGCAATGCTGCTAAAATCGCCTTGCGAGCGAACTCGGAATGAGGGCCATTGTAACGATTGGGCCAAATAATTTTATTGGCTGTAGATTTCTTAGACTTGGCTTTAAGTGTGTCTTCCCGAGGGATAGACATAACTTTTTGTTTTAATTTCAACAAGGACTGTTTATCATAACCCCTGGCCATAAATGTGTCCACCATTACATCTAACTGAGGAGAGACATCATTCTCATCACTACAGATGCGTCTCACACGCAGAAATTGCGAAAAAGTCAATCCTTTCTGAATAGTTGCCGGGTGATGACTAGTAGATGAATAGTGTGTTACGATCTGTAGATTTGACAAATAATGATGTTTCAAGAGAACGGCTGATATATCGACCAGTGTGTACGGGCCTTTAGCCGAGTATCTAGTTCAATTAGGTGAGCTGCAAGTGCAATTTAAAAATATTTTAACAGCTACATTTTTGTAAAAATATTGCAGCTTGAAAGGCATGGGTTACGGTCTTTAGGTTGACACTCATTAGGTCGACACTCATTAGGTTGATCACTGAAGGTCGACAATGCCGTTAGGTCGACATGTACTAGGTCAACAGGTCAAAAGGCCGACATGAGTTAAAAAAAAAAATTATACTTAACGATCCACATGGACTACGATTGGAACGGTAATCTGTGCCCATCGAAGCGAGGCACCTTGCCCGAAGCATGGCCAGCGAAGCGTCACTTTACGGAGAAAACAACACCAAAAACAGTCAAAAACCTCATGTTGACCTTTTGACCTAGTACATGTTGACCTAAGTGGTGTCTATCCAACGACCCATACCCAAAGGCATATAACTTCAAAACCAGTGTACAGGAGAAGTGGACTGTGTTGTCCTGCTATACAGGGTGAGCAGCTGGTGACATTCTACTATACAGAGTGAGCAGCCTGTGGTGTCCTATACAGGAGGAGTGGCCTGTGGCACCCTACAATACAGAGGGTACGGCCTGTGGCGTCCTACTATACAGGGGGAGCGGTCTGTGGCATCCTACTATACAGGGGGAGTGGCCTGTGGTGTCATACTACACAGAGGGAGTGGCCTGTGGTGTCCTATACAGGGGAAGTGGCCTGTAGCATCCTGCTGTACAGAGGGAGCAGCCTGTGGTGTCCTACTATGCAGTGGGAGCAGCCTGTGGTGTCCTACTATACAGGGAGAGCAGCCTGTGGCGTCCTACTATACAGGGGGAGCAACCTGTGACATCCTACTACACATAGGGAGCGGCCTGTGGTGTCCTACTATACAGGGGGAGCGGCCTGTGGTGTCCTACTATACAGGGGGAGCGGCCTGTGGTGTCCTACTATACAGGGGGAGCGGCCTGTGGTGTCCTACTATACAGGGGGAGCAGCCTGTGTCCTACTATACAGGGGGAGCGGCCTGTGGCATGCTGCGAGAAGTGGCCTGTGGTGTCCTACTATACAGAGGGAGCGGCCTGTGGTGTCCTACTATACAGGGGGAGTGGCCTGTGGCATCCTACTATACAGGGGGAGTGGCACGTGGTGTCCTACTATACAGGGGAAGCAGCCTGTGGCATCCTACTATACAGAAGGAGCAGCATGTGGTGTCCTACTATACAGGAGGAGTGGACTGTGGTGTCCTGCTATACAGGGTGAGCAGCTGGTGGCATCCTGTGGTGTCCTTCTATACAGGGGGAGTGGCCTATGGTGTCCTACTATACAGGGGGAGCAGCCTGTGGCATCCTACTATATAGAGGGAGCAGCCTGTGGTGTCCTACTATACAGGGGGAGCGGCCTGTGGCATCCTACTATACAGAGGGAGCAGCATGTGGTGTCCTACTATACAGGGGGAGTGGCCAGTGGTGTCCTACTATACAGGGAGAGCGGCCAGTGGTGTCTTACTATACAGGGAGAGCGGACTGTGGCATCCTACTATACAGGGGGAGCAGCCTGTGATGTCCTGCTATACAGGGGGAGCGGCCTGTGGTGTCCTACTATACAGAGGGAGCGGCCTGTGGTGTCCTACTGTACAGGGGAGCGGCCTGTGGTGTCCTACTATACAGGGGGAGCAGCCTGTGGTGTCCTACTATACAGGGGGAGCGGCCTGTGGTGTCCTACTATACAGAGGGAGCGGCCTGTGGTGTCCTACTATACAGGGGGAGCGGCCTATGGGAACCTACTATACAGGGGGAGCGGCCGGTGGTGCCCTACTATACAGGAGAAGTGCATTGTAGAGTCCTTTTATTATATAAGGAGATACATCTTTGTTATCCTGTTATTATATTTATACTGGGATAGCAGCCTTTAGTGTCACCGTTATTTTTATTATTATTATTAGTAGTAGTAGTAGTAAATGTGGGGATCCAGAGTACTGATCAATTTCTAGGATATATTAAAACGGAGACCATAATATCCCTAATTTCCCAGTGTCAGACATGTGTAACAGATGATAATTGGTGTAGTATAAAGCAAATGTGAATTCTGAACAAAGGGGGTCATTTCGAATTGTTGTTCGCTCGCTGACGTTTTTTGCACGTGCGTCATACGGGTACAAAGCGGATCGTTGCTGGGCGATGGATTTAACAAAGAATCCATTCGCACAGCCGATTGCAAGGAGATTGACAGGAAGAAGGCGTTTGTGGGTGTCAACTGACCGTTTTCAGGGAGTGTATGGAAAAACGCAGGTGTGTCCAGGCGTTTGTAGGGCGGGTGTCTGACGTCAATTCCGGCACCAAAAAGACTGGAGTGACCGCAGCGGCTGAGTAAGTCCAGAGCTACTCAGAAACTGCAAAAAAAATTTCGACCCGCTCGGCTGCACATGCGTTTGCACACTTGCAAAGCGAAAATACACTCCCCCGTGGTCGCCGACTATGCATTTGCACGGTTGCTAAAAGTAGCTAGCGAGCGATCAACTCGGAATGACCCCCAAAGAAAGAGCTGTATTGTCGGTGCATAAAGAGAAAAATACTTTAAAAATGAACTTTTAATTTTGTTCAAATTAAAAATAACGTGGGAATAATTTCCACGTTAATCACAGATCACAGCGAAACATAGAAGTGAAAATGACAAAGACAAAACATACATTGATGTAAAATAAAGAATAATAAATTGTGTATTTACAGATTAAAATTGTGTCCACGTGTTGTTACTGTCCGGATGATGGTGCGCTAAGCATGCGAGGGGATGCGGTACAATTACACGGTGTTCATGTTGACCTATGCCGACATTGACACACAACCCCCCCCCCCCCCCCCGAAAAACTAATGTCGGCATTTTTACAGATCACCATTTCAAATGTCGGTATTTTGAACATGCCGGCATAATGAATGTCTGTATTTTGACCGTGACTGTATTTTGACTGTCGGTCAATGAGTGTCGGGATTATGACCATCTGTATTGTGTCCGTCGGTAAATCAACTGCTACCCCATCAGCTGTGCTTTATGACCTTGTAGCAATAGAGCATTGTGTGTCAGTCACTGGGGCATCTTATGATCCTGGGCCTCTTCTGTGACCTGGGGAATAGAGGAGGACTCACCGGTCACTCAGTGCTTCATATTAGTGTATATTACATGTGTACTGTGTGGTGTTTATTATAATTATACTTACTACTAGACCACTAAGCTGTAAAGAACCAGAGCGTTTACTAGAGGTCACATAGGATTAGATGAGATGAGATGCGTCACTGATTCCCTGAGGATGGAGAAGGACAGGAGTCACATGTCGGAGAGGATAATAAAGCTCACCCTGGAGATCATCTACCTACTGACTGGGGAGGTGAGGGGATCTGGGAGCGTCATAGTGACATCACTTATATCTATAGCAGGCATCCTCAACTGCGGTCCACCAACAGTGCAGGTTTGTATCCAGGCTTCAGCACAGATGATTAAATCAAAATAACTGAGGTACTAATTAAGTCACCTGTGTTCAAGTCGGGATATCACTAAAACCAGGACTGTTAGTGTGCCTTGAGGACCGAGGTTGGGAAACACTGATCTATAGTAATAATACAAGGACATGACTGGGGAGGTGAGGGGGTCTGGGAGTGTCACAGTGACATCACTTTTATCTATATTAATAATACAGGGACATGACTGGGGATGTGAGGGGATCTGGGAGTGTCACAGTGACATCAATTATATCTATAGTAATAATACAGGGACATGACTGGGGAGGTGAGGATCTGGGAGCATCACAGTGTCATCACTTATATCTATAGTAATAATACAGGGACATGACTGGGGATGTGAGGGGATCTGGGAGTGTCACAGTGACATCAATTATATCTATAGTAATAATACAGGGACATGACTGGGGAGGTGAGGATCTGGGAGCATCACAGTGTCATCACTTATATCTATAGTAATAATACAGGGACATGACTGGGGAAGAGGGGGGAAGAGGGGGGATCTGGGAGAGTCACAGTGATGGCACTTGTATCTGTAGTAATAATAGAGAGCTATGACTGGGGAGGTGAAGGGATCTGGGTGCGTTACAGGGACATCACTTATATCTATATTAATAATACAGAGATATGATTGGGGAGGTGAGGATCTGGGATCGTCACTGTGCAATCACTTATATCTATAGTAACAATACAGGGACATGACTGGGAGGTGAGGGGATCTGGGAGTGTTACAGTGACATCACATATCTACAGTAATAATATAGGGACATGACTAGGGAGGTGAGGGGATCTGGGAGCATGACAATGACATCACATATCTATAGTAATACAGGGACATGACTGGGGAGGTGAGGGGATCTGGGTGTGTCACAGTGACATTATTTATATCTATATTAATAATAAAGGGACATGACTGGGGAGGTGAGGATCTTGGAACGTCACTGCTACATCTGTTATATCTATATTAATAATACAGGGACATGACTGGGGAGCTGAGAGGATCCGGGAGTGTCACTGCAACATCACTTATATCTATAGTAGTAATACAGGGACATGACTGGGGAGGTGATTGGGTCTGGGATCGTTACAGTGACATCACATATCTATAGTAATAATACAAAGACATGACTGGGGAGGTGAGGGGATCTTGGGAGTGTCACATTGATGTCACTTATATCTGTAGTAATAATTCAGGGACATGACTGGGGAGGGGATCTGGGAGTGTCACAGTGATATCACTTATATCTATAGTAATAATACAGAGATATGACTGGGGAGGTGAGGGGATCTGGGAGCGTTACAGTGACATCACTTATATCTATAGTAATAATACAGAGATATGACTGGGGAGGTGAGGGGATCTGGGAGTGTCACAGTGATGTCACTTATGTCTAGTAATAATACAGAGACATGATTATGGAGGTGAGGGGGGCTTGGAGTGTCACAGTGAAATCACTTATATGTATAGTAATAATACAATGACAAGATTGGGGAGGTAAGGGGATCTAGGAGCGTCACAGTGACATCACATATCTTTAGTAATATAGGGACATGACGGGAGGTGAGGGGATCATGGGAGTGTCACAGTGATGTCACTTATATCTATAGTAATAATACAGGGACATGACTGGGGAGGTGAGGGGTTCTGGGAGCATCACGGTGACATCATTTATATCTATATTAATAATACAGGGACATGACTGGGGAAGTGAGGGGATCTGGGAGCATCACGGTGACATCACTTATATCTATAATAAATAACACAGGGACATTACTGAGGAGGTGAGCAGATCCGGGAGCATCACAGTTACATCACATATCTTTAATAATATAGGGACATGACTGGGGAGGTGAGGGGATCTTGGGAGTGTCACAGTGATGTCACTTATATCTATAGTAATAATACAGGGACATGACTGGGGAGGTGAGGGGATTTTGGAGTGTCACAGTGACATCACATATTTACAGTAATAATACAGGGACATGACTGGGGAGGTGAGGGGATCTGGGAACATCACAGTCACATCACATATCTTTATCAATACAGGGACATGACTGGGGAGGTGAGGGGATCCGGGTGTGTCACAGTGACATCACTTGTGTCACAGTGACATCAATATTAATAATACAGGTACATGACAGGGGATCTTGGAAGTGTCACAGTGATATCACTTAAATCTATAGTAATAATACAGAGACATGACTGGAGACATGAGGGGATCTTGGGAGTGTCACAGTGATGTCACTTATATTTATAGTAATAATACAGGTACATGACTGGGGAGGTGAGGAGATTTGGGAGTGTCACAGTGACATTACATATCTATAGTAATAATGCAGGGACATGACTGGGGAGGTGAGGAGATTTGGGAGTGTCACAGTGACATTACATATCTATAGTAATAATAAAGGGACATGACTGGTGAGGTGATGGGATCTGGGAGTGTATGCAGTAATATTTGGTATCTCATCAATACACAGGATTACACAGTAGTGAAGAAGACAACCGGTGAGTGTGAGACACCCAACAGCTATCCCCATGTGTCAGGAGGACTGAACAGGATCCAGAGCTCCATCACGATGCCTCTACCTCACTCACTGATACATGAGAGACACAATGAAATTACGATGCCTCCACCTCACTCACTGATACATGAGAGACACAGAAGATCCTGGAACTCACCAACAAGATCATTCAGCTGCTGACTGGAGGGGTGACTGCTGGGAATCGGGTATTATACAGTAACACCAGGGGATGTGTCTGGGTGATGACTGGAGAGGTGACTGCTGGGAATGGGACATCGTACAGTAACACCAGGGGACGTGTCTGGGTGATGACTGGAGAGGTGACTGCTGGGAATGGGACATTATACAGTAACACCAGGGGATGTGTCCGGGTGATGACTGGAGAGGTGACTGCTGGGAATGGGACATTATACAGTAACACCAGGTGATGTGTCTGGATGATGACTGGAGAGGTGACTGCTGGGAATGGGGCATTATACAGTAACACCAGGGGATGTGTCTGGGTGATGACTGGAGAGGTGACTGCTGGGAATGGGACATCGTACAGTAACACCAGGGGATGTGTCTGGGTGATGACTGGAGAGGTGACTGCTGGGAATGGGGCATTATACGGTAACACCAGGGGACGTGTCTGGGTGATGACTGGAGAGGTGACTGCTGGGAATGGGACATTATACAGTAACACCAGGGGACGTGTCTGGGTGATGACTGGAGAGGTGACTGCTGGGAATGGGACATTATACAGTAACACCAGGTGATGTGTCTGGGTGATGACTGGAGAGGTGACTGCTGGGAATGGGGCATTATACAGTAACACCAGGGGATGTGTCTGGGTGATGACTGGAGAGGTGACTGCTGGGAATGGGACATCGTACAGTAACACCAGGGGATGTGTCCGGGTGATTACTGGAGAGGTGACTGCTGGGAATGGGACATTATACAGTAACACCAGGGGATGTGTCTGGGTGATGACTGGAGAGGTGACTGCTGGGAATGGGACATCGTACAGTAACACCAGGGGACGTGTCTGGGTGATGACTGGAGAGGTGACTGCCGGGAATGGGACATTATACAGTAACACCAGGGGATGTGTCCGGGTGATGACTGGAGAGGTGACTGCTGGGAATGGGACATTATACAGTAACACCAGGGGATGTGTCTGGGTGATGACTGGAGAGGTGACATGGTAATTTCAAAAGATATATGCCATTCTGAACTAATATAAGTCTGCACATCTTTCCAAAATGTTTGTACCACAGGGCATGCCCAGAGACAGTGAACAATGTCGGCATCTGGTGTAGTACATTTAAAGCATAGGGAATTATCGGACCCTCCCATGATAAACCGGAGTCGAGGGGTGTAACACGCTCTGTGTAATATTTTGAAATGCCTCTCTGCATAAGATGAAGATACCAATTGTTTGTTGAGCATACCACACCACCAAATCACTGTAGGCAGATCAACATCTGGAAAGGTTTCAGTCCATTTGACTACTCCCGTGGTCATCTTAGATAGGTCCAGCCTCTGCCTAGTGTGGGAATATACGAGAGAAGTAGAATAAGGAGTGTTCAGGCTCTGCCGTATCAGGCCGTCTAAGAGAAAGGTACGATCAGGGGGACGTAGACAAGACAATTTACTATTAACAAAACTACGTATTTGAAAATATGCAAAAAGGGGAAAATGGAGATTGGGGTATTTTTCTTTCAGATGAGATAAAGTTAAAATCACAGAACAGTCCGGGTCTAAAAATTGATATTGAAAGCGAAATCCAGGGAGGAGCCAACCACGAACAACCCCATTGACCTCACCGTCTTGAAGATGCGGGTTAAACACTAAAGGTTGGAATAATGAATTTGTTAAGGAGAGGCCAAGGAGTAATCTTCTGTTCTTCTGTGTGAAAACATACTGAAATAGTCTTTATCAGATCTCACTGTTAATTAGTAGGCAGTCTGCAGCTGAAACCAACAGAGGTGTATGCAAACATGCAGAAGTATCAATTGTTACCATGCAGTATTAGGGAAATGGAAGTGTTTATTAGGCAGGTACTGCAGTTAGAAATAGCTGATTGCTAATTATACCCCTTGGTGTGATGTGCGTGTTGTGAATGGACAGAGCGATCACATGACTTGGAGACCTGGCTTATATAGGGGGTAATTCCAAGTTGATCGCAGCAGGATTTTTGATAGCAATTGGGCAAAACTATGTACACTGCAGGGGAGGCAGATATAACATTTGCAGAGAGAGTTAGATTTGGGTGGGTTATTTTATTTCTGTGCAGGGTAAATACTGGCTGCTTTATTTTTACACTGCAATTTAGAATTCAGTTTGAACACACCCCACCCAAATCTAACTATCTCTGCACATGTTATATCTGCCTCCCCTGCAGTGCACATGGGGGGTCATTCCGAGTTGTTCGCTCGGTAAAAATCTTCGCATCGCAGCGATTTTCCGCTTAATGCGCATGCGCAATGTCCGCACTGCGACTGCGCCAAGTAAATTTGCTATGCAGTTAGGATTTTTACTCACGGCTTTTTCATCGTTCTGGCGATCGTAATGTGATTGACAGGAAATGGGTGTTACTGGGCGGAAACAGGCCGTTTTATGGGCGTGTGGGAAAAAACGCTACCGTTTCCGGAAAAAACGCAGGAGTGGCTGGAGAAACGGGGGAGTGTCTGGGCGAACGCTGGGTGTGTTTGTGACGTCAAACCAGGAACGACAAGCACTGAACTGATCGCAGATGCCGAGTAAGTCTGAAGCTACTCAGAAACTGCTACGAGGTGTGTAATCGCAATATTGCAAATACATCGTTCGCAATTTTAAGAAGCTAAGATTCACTCCCAGTAGGCGGCGGCTTAGCATGAGCAAATCTGCTAAAATCCGCTTGCGAGCGAACAACTCGGAATGACCCCCATGGTTTTGTCCAATTGCTATAAAAAATCCTGCTGTGATCAACTTGGAATTACCCCCATAAACCTGAACTGTTGGAGCAAGCAGCACTCTTTGATAAAGGGGTAAAGGGGATAGGAATGCCCGAAACATGGTAGAGATCTGCCGTTATTTGTAACCAGCTTCAGCAACGAACTTCAGTAGTGATCGAGTGAGCGGCGCTTATCATCTATAGCCTTGTCCATGACTGCAGCCGGATTTAGCCGCGAGTGGAGACCAGCTTCCGCACCAGACTCCCAGTGTTGTTCTTGCTGTGCTGCAAACTTTGTGATTTTACTGTATATCATCTTTTAATATTAAACATCAGCTTTTTGGACCATACATTAGACTGGACAGCTATTTCCTGGGGCGTTCTAAAGATACCTTTATGTGAACGCGTGACAGAATTATTATGTAAGTGATCATGTGTTATGAAGTTATCCCATTTTATGATATATTGAAGAAATTATATTGGAGGTTAAAGATACCTTGTTTGGCCTGCGAGTGAGAACCCTAATGTAAGTTCTTATTTAAGAGGGTGTGTTTCCTCATGAATATTGAAGGATTTAAAAACAGTATACTGCAAGCAAATAGCGCCTACACACAGTTTTATTTTTTTGCATTAGTGTCCTGTGGAGATTTATAGGTGTTCTCCTTTAAACTGTGTGGCTGCAGTATACTGGTCAGCGCAGAAACCACACTTTGATTCTTGTGCATCTTTCAGTCATTCACCCGGTGAAATTGTCGAATGGCGGCCTTTCATCTAATAATGCTCAAACAGCTGCGGTTTTGTCTGCTTTCTATACGACCCTTTATGCTGCACCTTCTCCTTTCCCTGACCTTAGTGTAGATTTTTGGGCTGAACTGCCGATCCTGCAGATAACCCCTGACCACGGCAATTCGCTGGTTTCCCCCATAACGGAGGAGGAAGTATCAAAGGCCATTTTGGGTGTAAAATTGTGAAAAGCACCTGGCCCTGACGACTTTACGCTGGATTATTATAAACTTCTTGCCCCGAAGATAATCCTGACCCTTACTAAAGTTTTGAATGCTGTTCTCCATGACAACAAAATGCCGGCTTATTTTAATTCGGCTGTTTTCAGAGTACTCCCTAAACCAGGAGGAGACTTATCTGACCCGGGTTCCTACCACCCGATTTCTTTATTAAAATATTGAGTATAAATTATTAACAAAAATTTGGGCAGAACTCCTGAAATTGATCTTGCCCAGGGTGATACATTCAGACCAGATGGGCTTTATTATGGGAAGAAACCCGGTAGTGAATATTAGGAGGGTTTTGGCGGTGACTTGTGATTCCCAGTGCGCCATGTCAAATACCCCGAAAGTTATTCTCTCATCTGATGCCAAAAAGGCCTTTGACATGGTGCACTGGGGTCATCTTTATGACTCCCTTCTCAGGTTTGGTTTCCCCCCACTGTTTATATCCTTCCTACTGTCAAAGTCAGAAAAATATCTCTATGCACACTGCCATATTTGCACCTCACACAGGTCTGCGCTGCGCATGCGTACGCTCTCCCGTACGTGCGCATACTCACAGTCGCGGGCACCCGCAGGCGCACGGTATGCGTATTTACGGTAGAGTTTATGTGATCGTAGCGTGCGACTCAATCGTTACATATTTTCACTATATAATGTATTTTGTAGATCATGGTCCCTTTGATAGATTCTGAAAGTTTAGTTAAGATAGCATGTTCCTGGACAGAGAGATCCCTCTTTGTTTGATACGAAGGGTCAGACAGGAGTAATACAGTGGTGTTTAGTACCCATCGGAAGAGTATTTAATTAGCAATATTCCTGTGTTGGTTTGAAGCGGATCAATCGCTCGTGCGAATAGTTATGGACATAAGAAGTTTATGAACATTTACTGTATTTGCACTTTATTACCCATGCGGCGGGAAAACCAGTTTCCCTCCCACCTGAGCTGTTGGAAATAGTCACAGCCCACCTGTATGAATCAACCTATGACCTTTTGTTATAATGCGAAGCCGAATTCCTGTGTCCAATGAACAATGAGATTGTAGGGACCATTGAATTGTATTGTGTGTGGGGCATAAATAGAGAAGCCGATCGCATCCAGCTCTCACTCTTCAACGGTTATCATTGCTGAAAATCGGGAGCTGGATGTCCAGAGGCGCATGCGATCGTTCCCCTTGTGCGTAAGTGTTTCTCCGTAATCATATTGTTTCTCTCTTGTTATTATGGGCCATATCTTTCTCTCTCTCTCTTCCCTTTCTCTCATTTTCTCTTAAACGTAATTGTATTGTATTTACTGTGTAGTTACCTGGTTAGTTAGTCTATGTTATATTGTAGTGTATGACTTGTATTGTGTTAAATTCTTTTGCAAGTATATCATTCATAATATATATATGTTAGGCGTTGGACCCTAAGCACGGTATCTGTGTATTTCTTATAGTACTAAGTATTCTCAGAGCGTCGGTGACGCTCAAACAGCTTTTTAAGTTAATAAGGTTACACTAGGTTGCATCTACACCCTATCTCTACACTAAGGTTTTACAGCATATTATATTGTTTATGGTTTAAACACAAAGGTTTAACATTGTGAGCGTCTGCACCGCTGGTGATCTCCTCGTGGTCTCGAGCGTTCGCATTCGCTATAGCGAATCATTACGGTAGTCGGCAGCCAATAGCGTGCCTGCCTGTGATCTCTTGGCCGTGAGCGAACGTGACGCTTGAGCGTCTCGACCACGGCTAAGCGATTGCTACGCTACGAGCGTACCCTTTACGGTACTCCATACGTAAATAGCGTACAGTGTTCTTAGACCTCATAAAGGGATTTATATAAGATAAATATTTAGCTTTACCAATTGGCGGCTCGTCCTGTCCTTCACATACCTCTGCTAGGTAATTTCAGCAGACATTATCCATCAGCAAAGGGCGGGAGATCATATTCTTCGCAGTGCTGACGGGATAAGCGTCTGCTTCTCTTAGTAAAGGGTGCTGAAGGAATCCGGGAACCGGAGGTAAGAACAAAACGATAGTGTCTTTTTAAAACTGTTTATTTCTGTCTTGCGTACACACGCACGCATATCTGCATTTCTTTTTCATTTTGTGTATTTTCATATATCACTCTCCTGTTTGCCATTGTATAATTGATAAACGTACCAAGAGAGATTTGCCGCTATTTCATAGTTAAAGAGTAAAAGTAATACAGTTAAGGTATAGAAATACACACAGCTCTACCTAAAGGTAAAAGGAGAGATTGGTGTGGTGTGCGGTAGACGATCAAGGATTATCTACATTGATAAAACGTGTTAGTTGTGTTACGGTGGACATTGGTTTTGTGTACACGTGTCTCTAACAAAAGACTGGGACTCGTGTACGCAAAGGCCGACGCACGCAGCGTAAATTACGCAACGGAGCGTCTGGGTACGCCCACGTAACTCAGGTCACACGATAGTGTTGATTTTTAAGTAGCGCAACAAGCGATAAGTAGCGCAACAAGCGATAAATAGCGCATCAGGCGATAAGTAGCGCAAATCTATTTTAAATTCGAAATTTAAATTAATAGATCCTTCTCCTAATTTGTAACACATCTGGTCTAAAGAGAAATTTCTGCGCAGAAATAGAAATAGAAACAAAAGTGTATATGTGGTGAGTGAGTGTTTTTACATTTATACAATTTTGAGGTTGAACCAAAAGAAGTCGAGTTCTCGCAGAGGTACATACGTGTAAGTGACATGCACGGTGGCTAGGGAGGCATCCTTGGTTAAACATAAAATTTGAGCATTAGAGTGTAGCAGACCAGGAGGTCATACTGTAACAGACCAGGAGGTCTAGGTACAGCAGACAAGGAAGTCCGCTATAGAGTCCACAGGCACAACACCAAAGAAGGGTTGGTGCAAACACCCATATAGGCCATACAAGCTCGCTGAAGGAATTCGCAGCCGCAATTTTCGATTCCACTGGTCGCTCCGTACATAAGATTAGTTGCTTATGTGCTGAACGATTGTACCGCACGTAATTGTGTGCATTAGTAAACCTGACCGGTACTATTTGTGTACGAAGGTCATAAACGCTATTTGTACATTCTAAAGTGATTTGTGTAATTTTTTATTTTCTGAAGGGAAGTTCGCTGGTCACTCAGGAACTATCTAACGACCACACCTTTACTGGAAAGGGTTAATGCTCTGCGGATCACACTCACATGTTCCAGTAAACAAAGGTTAATAGGTGCCCTGGGTCGAGTACGCCAGCACCATATCGGTGTGATCAGGTCGTATTGGTCGGCGTGGGCAGAGTGAGTGAGGTGCTCGGTAAACTTCACCGTCAGCCTATCCTTGAATATTTTGTTTTTTTGTAAGGGTTCGCTGAAGACCCTGATATAAAGGTCAGAGGTAGAGCAAGCAACGCCTGCAAATTATGGGGGCCAGTTGTTCAGGAAGGGGGCGATCAACCTCGGTTCGGGTTGATTCCATAAACCGACCAGTCGGGTCGGCAAGGTACGTAATGTGTGAAAAATACGGAAGTCACACAGAAGCTTTATGTGATGAATGGGAGAGAATGACAGTACATGACGGGGAGAAATTCCCAAGAGTAGGTAGCTTCAGCACAGAAGTGTTAACGAATTTAAGGAGAAGGATATGTCTTATTAAATCAGCAAAGAGACGAATCAAGCATTATGATTATTTGCAGTTGTGGCAACAGGAGGGTGACATACAGAGAGGATTGGCTCAGGCGGCGGGATCTGGCTCAATCAGGAAACTGATAGCCACGGCCCCACCGCCACCATACATACCGGGAGAGAAATTGGTTGCGGAGAATGACGCACTAAGGTGTAACAAACAAACACTTAGCAACTGTGTAAATGTTAAAGATAATGTTAACCAATTAACCAATGCAAGTATTAACCCGTGCAAGTTGTACCCTGTTTTGAACTTTCCCCAGGAGTGTGATCAAGAGGACGAATCGGCAACAATATCAGCACTCTCTCTAGCAGCCACCATAGCAGAGACCACAGTGGGCCCAGCTCCACCCACGAGATTAGGAACAAAGGCCCCTAGCGGAGGGATAGGTGAGGTCGTATCTACAGGTAAGTACGGCACCATACACTATGCTGAAGCCATTTCACCACAGACTGTAGAATCTACACAGAATGAGGTTGTTAGAGTTAATCCTGTTAGGGTAATAGCTGTTCCTAATGGGAAAACTGACACATCAGGAGTCACTCCTATCAGGAACATTGCCATGTACAGCCCATTTTCCCGAATGGAATTAAGGACCATAGTGTCTGAATTCCCTGACCCTAGAAAAGACTTAGTTGCCAGCCAAAAATACATCAGAGACCTAGGTAACACGTTAGAGCCCAACAACAAAGACTGGCAGATATTGCTGAGAGCATGTTTACCCTCCAATGTTGACGCAACTCAATTTTTAGCTGACTGTGGATTGGATCTGGATGTACCTCTTACAGATGTGTACAACAAAGATAACGTAAAAAGAATAAGCTTACAGTTAAAAGAGTATTTCCCAGCGGTAGTTAAATGGAACAGGATATTCTCCATTAAACAAAAGGAGTCAGAAACAGCTGCAGAGTATTTTCACAGAGCATTATCAGAAATGGCAAAATACACAGGCATAGAGGACATTAAAACAAACATAAACCATCGAGAAGTAGCAGTATCGGTACTGATGGATGGTTTAAAAGAGTCATTGAAAACTAGGGTACAGACCACACAACCATGTTGGCGAGGTCTGTCTGTGGCTACTTTGAGAGAGGCTGCTATTGATCACGATAGGAACATCACCAGACACAGGGAACAACAAAGTGATAAGTTAATGGAGGTAAGTATACAGGCCCTGACCACAAAACAGCCTGTGTTAGTATCACCAAACCCTGTGGGTAAGTCAAATATGGTAACATGTTATTTTTGTCACAAACAAGGACACTTTGCACGAGACTGTAAATCGAGAAATGTACAAAAATATTATCAACCCCCTAGACAACGACACGACACACGACATTGGGATCAGGGTCCACAGAGGCGGAGTTATGAGCCACATACAGGGGAAACAAAAAGATACCCCCCGAACAGAGATTGGCAAGTCTCTGGCAGTTCCCATTTAACCCCTTCACAGGTAGTTGCTGCCAGCGGGATTCAGGGAGGTCACCATACCCAATAGGGGTGTGGCCATACCTGTAATCTGCAGCCAGTAAAATTGATTGCTAGCCTTGGAAGTGAACCCGAAGTTGCAATCAATGTAGCTGGTAAATCATTAAACTTCCTAGTAGACACAGGGGCGGCCAAATCAGTGATAAATTCGACAGTGGGCATGAGAACCACTGGTAGGACAATTCCAGCCATGGGAGTAACAGGAGTAGTCCAGCATTACCCTGTTAGCAAGCCAGCCGAGATTACAATAGGGCCTTTACATACCAAGCATTCCTTTTTGCTGGCTGCATCGGCACCGACTAATCTCCTGGGGAGAGACTTATTGTGTAAAATGGGGTGCGTCATTTATTTCACTCCTGAAGGTGTATTCTTGGACATACCTGAGAATCACGCTCAGGAAGTGCGAGACATGTTAGACTCCCCATCAAAATTAATGTCACATACCATTATGACAAATAGGACTCCATCCCAAGTAGAAGAAATGACATCTCAGATACCAGAGTCACTTTGGACTAAAGATGGACAGGACACTGGATTAATGGCAAACGTAGCTCCGGTAGTTGTACAAGTAAAAGATGGTAGGATAGCTCCAAAAATCCCACAGTACCCTCTGAAGCCAGAGGTGGAGTTAGGAGTTTACCCAGTAATAGAGCGCTTGCTACAACAGGGCATTCTGGTAAGAACGTCCAGCACTGCCAATAGTCCCATCTTCCCTGTGAAAAAGAGTGGGGGGAGGGGTTACCGGCTAGTGCAGGATCTAAGGGGGATTAACAAAATAGTTGAGAGTCAGTTCCCCGTAGTGCCAAATCCAGCTGTCATCCTTATGCAAATCCCTCCCACTGCGAAATTTTTCACTGTTATTGACCTCTGCTCCGCTTTCTTTTCGGTACCTCTACACCCTGACAGCCAATATTTGTTCGCATTTACATACAGAGGAGTCCAATACACATGGACTCGATTACCACAAGGATTCATAGATAGTCCAAGTATATTTTCTCAGGCTTTGCATGATTGTTTACAGTCTTTCCAACCAGTGAGTGGATCAGTATTAATACAATACGTGGATGATCTACTACTGTGTTCTGATTCATTGGAAGCATCCCTGAAGGATACGAAACAGCTCCTGTTTCATCTTTCAGACACAGGACACAAGGTTTCCAAAGACAAGTTGCAATTATGCCAAACTAAGGTAAAATATTTGGGACACTGTCTAACACAAGGACTGAGACACCTGACCGCTGATAGAATTCAAGCAATTAGAGACATGACTCTGCCACAAACCCAGCAACAGATCAGAAAATTTTTAGGAATGTGTGGGTATTGCCGTAATTGGATCCCAGGGTTTTCCATTCTAGCGTTACCTCTGCAGGAGATGGTCTCCTCAAACAAACCTGATCGGATTTCGCATACAGACGAGTCTGAGACAGCATTTGAGAGACTTAAGCAGTGCCTAACGCAGGCACCAGCATTAGGTATGCCAGACTATGGGAAACCCTTTGAGCTATACGGAACAGAAAGTGCTGGTTGCGCGGCAGGCGTACTAACCCAAAAACACGGTGATGCCAGCAGGCCAGTAGCATATTACAGCGCTCAGCTAGACACGGTAGCGCGATCCCTCCCCACATGCTTGCGAAGCGTTGCTGCGATAGCATTGCTAGTAACGAAAAGCGAAGACGTCGTGCTAGGTCACAACCTCACAATTCATACACCACATGCAGTGTCAGCCTTGTTAAATTCTGCCCAAACCAGACACGTCTCATCAGCGCGGTTTACAAGATGGGAATTGGCACTAATGGCCCCCGTAAACATCACCATAAGGAGATGCAGTGCATTAAATCCTGCAACATATCTACCAGGTGTGCCTGGACAGGCACAAAGGGTGGGGGATGAGAGTGGTGGGGAAGGAGAATTTAACACAAAGGAAGACACTCATGATTGTATGGAATATTTGACCCAAAATTTTACCGCAAGGCCTGACATCAGTGACAACCCACTGGAAGATGTAGAACTTACGTTCTACACGGACGGTAGTTGTCATAGACAGTCAGACTCGGGAGACTTGTGTACTGGATACGCAGTCGTAGATGACCAAGGCACCATAGAAGCGGAACCGCTAGGCCCACCTCACTCAGCCCAGGTTGCTGAACTGGTCGCCCTAACCAGAGCATGTGAATTGGCTAAGGGCAAATCAGCCAATATCTACACCGACTCTAGATACGCATTCGGGGTAGTCCATGATTTCGGAGCCCTATGGCGCCTCAGAAATTTCATGACGGCAGCTGGTACACCGGTAGCGCATGCAGCTCACATCAAAAGGCTTCTAACAGCGATACAGGAACCCGACAGAGTGGCTGTTATCAAGTGTAAAGCACACACATATAGCCAAGACCCAGTATCACTTGGTAACAGCCGAGCAGACGAAGCAGCTAAGTTAGCAGCTGGTACCCCCAGACAGACAGACACCACACAACTGATGGTATTTAATACCATCAACACACAGAAGTTGTGTGAAATGCAAAATTTGTGTTCCACACAGGAAAAGGCAGTCTGGAAGGCAAAAGGATATGGCCAGGAGTCCTCAGGACTCTGGACGGATGGACATGGTAAACCAGTGGCCCCCAGAGCATACCTTCCATGTTTGGCTGAAGCAGCTCACGGGCTGACTCACCTGGGCAAGGAAGGGATGTGCAAGTTGGTAAGAGCATATTGGTGCGCCCCAGGATTTTCATCTCATGCGAGTAAGAGAGCAATGTCATGTCTTACCTGTTTGAGAAAGAACATCGGAAAGGCAATACCAACAGAACCATCCCATATCCCACCTGCAGGCGGTCCTTTCCAGGTAATACAGATTGACTTCATTCAATTACCCCCTTGTCGAAATTTGAAATATGTACTTGTCTGTATAGATGTTTTCTCAAATTGGGTTGAAGCATTTCCTGCGGCCACAAATACCGCTATGTTTACTGCTAAGAAAATTGTGCAGGAATTTGTATGTAGATATGGTATCCCTAGAATAATTGAGAGTGATAGGGGTACCCATTTTACAGGTGATGTCTTTCAAGGAATGTGTAAGTTGATGGGAATTGATAGCAAGCTGCACACTCCATACCGTCCACAGGCGAGTGCGAAAGTGGAAAGAGTGAACAGCACTATTAAAAATAAACTGAGTAAAGTGATGGCAGAGACAGGATTGACATGGCCAGAAGCTTTACCAATTGTACTGTACAGCATCAGAACCACTCCCAGGTCCCCTCTTAATCTGTCTCCCTTTGAAATCTTGTTTGGTCGACAACCGCATGTTATGATTAACCCTCAGGATGATTTGAAGTGTAACAATGAAGTGACTGTAAAATACTTGATTAACATGAGTAAACAGTTAAGGAATCAAAATGATAATCTGAAGTTAGTGATTCCTGATTTACCAGATAGTAATTGTCATGACATTGAACCTGGGGATTATGTAATGATACGGAATTTTCTACGCTCAGGTTGCCTTATTGACAGATGGGAAGGACCATACCAGGTCTTATTGACTAGCACTACAGCATTGAAGGTTGCTGAGAGAGAGACTTGGGTTCATTCGTCCCACTGTAAGAAGGTTGCTGATCCAGAGAGGTCCCGTGATAAGGAACAGACGGTAGAGGTTGTATCACTAGAGTGTCTGTTCCAAGAGGACTGAGGCGGCATCTGAGCATCGAGAATCACAAGATCAAAAGCAGTTGTCGATTCCCTGTTCCCTTTTATTGTTTTTCTCCACTCCCCATCCCCTCTCCCTCAAATTATTTTTTCCCCCTTCTCATTCTTCTTCGTCTCCTCCTAAGATGGACTTGCCTCAAGAGACTGTGATCCGGATTTTCCTGTTGACCATGATGTTGACCAGAGCAGTCTGTTCCGGCAAGAGTACCATGGAGTTCGAGAGAGGTTCTGGAATGGGTTCTGATGACAGAGATGGAGGCGTAGTTTTCCGAGAACAACATAATCAACAAGCAAAGGCGAGTATCAGAAAACGATCCGATAGCATTGACCATAGAAGGAATTGTGAAGGATTGTTAGCTGAAGAAAACTGTATCTGTAGGCTCTGTGACAACGTAGTGGAGGATGGGTGCATTAAGAAATGCCAATCCAGTTTTAATATCCATATGGACCGGCATCCATTGAGTGACTATCACTCCTTAGTGGGTAGTGTGTTAAATAAAACAGATTGTTGGGTATGCTCTCAAGTACCTCAAGGTCATAGCAAATCAGGGCTAGTACCATTTCCTTTAACGTTAGGGGAGGTACTTGAGCTAAGTAGTGGGAGGCCGGTGGACAGGAGGTTTAATATCTCCAGCCCTCCTAGTTTGAAGCTCCACCAATACCATGTGGATAGGTCCCTATTATGTTTTAACATCTCCAATCCCCGAAAGCCGGGAAATTGGGAAGTGTCATGGAGTAACCAAACCATGACCTTTTCGCATAGAGCAGATAGAATGCCTACAGATACAGAGCTTATACGCCACATAGCCAGTAGAGGAAAATTTTTCCGGTATAGGTATACCTTAGGAAATAGGATTACGAGAGTTGGAGAGGTATCACCAGGATACTGTGCACATATCGTACAACCTGATACGTGTACTAAGCAGATGGAAGAATTAGGGTTAGGAGATTTCACATGGAAGGTGTGTAATATGGTTATGTCCTACTCCGTCCCATATGTTCTCCCCGATGATGCATATTTCATATGCGGGAGAAAGGCGTATAAGTGGCTTGCCCCAAACTCTGAAGGATTGTGTTATATCGGAAAAGTACTGCCTGAAGTAATGACTGTATCACATGACAAAATGAAAGACATACACCGTAGTGCCCAAGCTCCTTATACTCATACTCATTACGAGCACATCGTTAAGCGGCACCTGATAGAGAGAACAGAGCATCCGGCCTCTGACATGATCCATGAATCCACCGGGATTCAGTTTCTACTCGCGTTAGACATCACTCGCACCGCCAGAGGAGTGTTGAATTATAAATACATATCTGCGCTCGCAAATTTGTTAGATAATATCACTGAAATGTATGATGACACGTTTAGGTATACTGGAAGAGAACTTCAAGCTTACAAAACAGAACTGGTACAGCATAGAATGGTTCTTAATTACCTCACAGCAGTGACAGGCGGATATTGTGTCACACTGGCAACACAATACGGCGTGAAATGTTGCACATATATTACGAATAGCACCGAGGACCCGGTCGAGGTCATAGACCAAAAGATGGACGATATTCTCCAACTGAAGTGGGAATTTCGCAGGAGACACAATCTCACTCTTGCTGCTGTAGGTAATGAGCTGACTGGTTGGGTGTCATGGTTGAACCCGCGAAATTGGTTCTCCGGTTTGGGAGACTGGGCTCAAGGAGTCATAATGGATGTTGGGAAGTTTCTCCTATGTATCTTAGGTGTTATCATAACGATTGGCTTGATATTTAGATGCGGTCAGGCTTTAACGAAGTGCAAACGAAGTACCAGGGTGATGAGTTTAAGGAGTGAGGAAACTGTAATTCCAATGGATGTGATTTATGACCCAAATGTAGAAACAATGATGTAATGAAAATGCGATTTCTACGGTCCGTTTCTTTCACTTGTTTTTCCGTTTCCTCCAAGGTAAAAAGACCCACTTGGACGAGGAATTTGATGACCACGTATACAGACAACAGATGGATTAAAGAAGAAGTTTTGACAACCTTATACACAGATTTGATGAACTTTGCCATAGATCCCCAGTTTCCCTAGAAATCTTGAAATCACGCTAGCCCAACATTTTTTGTAAATCTATGGACATTGACAAAGCTTTTGCTCACACCTTATGGGCAAAAGTACAAAGAAGACTGCATTCAACAGACACCAAACAAGACCTCAATCGACGAATGTTCATTAACCTGACATAGAACACCACTGCATTTTCCGTAATTATGTCTTTTCTTCATCTCTACAACCCTCAGGTAATTACACACATAGTATAGGGAATACAGGCACAGATATCAGCAATCACATATTCCCCCATTCATGTATCATCAACTAAAATGTGCTCCCCATTTTGTTACAACCAAAAGCCAAAAAGAGCTCGGTAAAGTTTGACAGCCCATCCACAGACCCGTACCGCGGGATAAGAAGGAATTCAAATGTATACTTCGCAATGCCTCGAAGCTTGATGTACAACACGTACGGCACGATGATACATGACCCCCCCAAACATGGATTCAAACACATGCTTCTACTATCTCACTAGGTCATACCCTTTTCCTACCTTCTCCTCTCCTCCCCTACCCAACCATGTAAATGTATTAACCCCTGACATATATTTTTCTCTCCTTTTGAAATGTTTTAGAAGGTGGCAGTTATTATTGACTGCCAAAGGGTGGACTGTCAAAGTCAGAAAAATATCTCTATGCACACTGCCATATTTGCACCTCACACAGGTCTGCGCTGCGCATGCGTACGCTCTCCCGTACGTGCGCATACTCACAGTCGCGGGCACCCGCAGGCGCACGGTATGCGTATTTACGGTAGAGTTTATGTGATCGTAGCGTGCGACTCAATCGTTACATACTTTCACTATATAATGTATTTTGTAGATCATGGTCCCTTTGATAGATTCTGAAAGTTTAGTTAAGATAGCATGTTCCTGGACAGAGAGATCCCTCTTTGTTTGATACGAAGGGTCAGACAGGAGTAATACAGTGGTGTTTAGTACCCATCGGAAGAGTATTTAATTAGCAATATTCCGGTGTTGGTTTGAAGCGGATCAATCGCTCGTGCGAATAGTTATGGACATAAGAAGTTTATGAACATTTACTGTATTTGCACTTTATTACCCATGCGGCGGGAAAACCAGTTTCCCTCCCACCTGAGCTGTTGGAAATAGTCACAGCCCACCTGTATGAATCAACCTATGACCTTTTGTTATAATGCGAAGCCGAATTCCTGTGTCCAATGAACAATGAGATTGTAGGGACCATTGAATTGTATTGTGTGTGGGGCATAAATAGAGAAGCCGATCGCATCCAGCTCTCACTCTTCAACGGTTATCATTGCTGAAAATCGGGAGCTGGATGTCCAGAGGCGCATGCGATCGTTCCCCTTGTGCGTAAGTGTTTCTCCGTAATCATATTGTTTCTCTCTTGTTATTATGGGCCATATCTTTCTCTCTCTCTCTTCCCTTTCTCTCATTTTCTCTTAAACGTAATTGTATTGTATTTACTGTGTAGTTACCTGGTTAGTTAGTCTATGTTATATTGTAGTGTATGACTTGTATTGTGTTAAATTCTTTTGCAAGTATATCATTCATAATATATATATGTTAGGCGTTGGACCCTAAGCACGGTATCTGTGTATTTCTTATAGTACTAAGTATTCTCAGAGCGTCGGTGACGCTCAAACAGCTTTTTAAGTTAATAAGGTTACACTAGGTTGCATCTACACCCTATCTCTACACTAAGGTTTTACAGCATATTATATTGTTTATGGTTTAAACACAAAGGTTTAACATTGTGAGCGTCTGCACCGCTGGTGATCTCCTCGTGGTCTCGAGCGTTCGCATTCGCTATAGCGAATCATTACGGTAGTCGGCAGCCAATAGCGTGCCTGCCTGTGATCTCTTGGCCGTGAGCGAACGTGACGCTTGAGCGTTCCGACCACGGCTAAGCGATTGCTACGCTACGAGCGTACCCTTTACGGTACTCCATACGTAAATAGCGTACAGTGTTCTTAGACCTCATAAAGGGATTTATATAAGATAAATATTTAGCTTTATCACTACGTACACTGTACTCCAATTCGACCTACCAGATACATTGTAATGGAATGTTATCTAAAGGTTTCCCCATTTTGAGAGGCACCGGGCAGGGATGTCCTTTATCCCCACTCCTATTTGCCCTGGCCCTAGAACCCTTGGCGACATCATTGAGACAGTCCCCTCTTTTCCAAGGTATACAAATAGGAAATATAGATTTACGTTTGGCGTTATACGCGGATGTCATGCTTTTGTTCCTCTCCTACCAGGAACAATCTATCCCCATTGCTTTTGATATAATACGAAAAATTAGTAGTTTTTCAGGTTATAGAATAAATGTTAATAAATCAGAACTACTAGTTTTAAAAGACCCACCTCCTACTCTCCCGGTGCAAGATCACTTGAACACGATAAAAGTCACACCTTCCCATATTAAATATCTAGGAATAAATGTCCCCAGTAACCCTAAACATGTCTACAAACATAACATTACTCCAGCTTTGTCTCATGCAGCTAGGTCCCTATATAACTGGGAGAATCTACTCCTTTCCCTCCTGGGAAGTATTGACGTGGTAAAGTCTATAATTTTCCCCAAACTTACATACATAATGCAAATGTTACCAATCCGTCTCCCCAACACTGATATTAAGGCAGCTACGAAAATGTTCCAGAGAGTTATATGGAATGTTAGAAAATCCAGAATATCCCATTCTAAATTACAGGTGGCAACAAGGGATGGAGGTTTGGATATATATGAGGCCTGGAGATAGGTTAATAAAATTATAGATAAAGACCATGGCACCTCACCGTGGATTCCCTTGTGGGGAAACCCTACGTTCCTACCAGGCTTGGAAAGCTCGCTCCTTCACAGGTTGAGACTCAAGGGCCTTAGATCTACTTCCCAAGTTTATGGCCCAGGTGGAGGAATTGACTCTTTTTCAGACATTCAGAAACAATATGGGATTTCGTCATATTATATGTTTGCATATATGCAGATTACACATTATGTTACCTCTCTTCCTCAAACTATGTCTGATCCGTCTATTGCTGAACCCTCCTTCCCTTGCTTGCCAGACTTACAAAGTCTCAATATAAAACCAGACATGTGTACACTGTCCTGATGGATCCTGCCACCCCTGGTATTTAGGAAACTACAGACTCCTTTTGGAGAAATGATATTCCCTCACTGTTGCAGGGTGATGCTCTCTTTAAATATTATCGCAAGGTGATGAGAATACTCCAATCCTCATTGCTCCAAGAGGTACATGTTAAGACAATATAACGAGCCTACATCTCGCAGAAACAGAGGAGTTTTTATGTTGATAGAGAACAGGGTGTGTGTCCGAAATGTTCCCAAACCTCTTCAAGGCTGCTCCACAATCTATGGGAATGTGGACATGTCAAGTGTTTTTGGAACAAAATTCTCCAGTCTCTTTTTCTGTGAGATTTCCTCTTGACCCCATTCCGTTTCTCTTTGCCAACTTTGATAGATGGGACCTATCGCCCTCCCAAAAGGCGTTAATTCCCTTTTTGACTATTCTAGTGACGGTAGCAAAGGAATTGCTTCTCAACGCATGGATCTCTATATTTTCTCCCTCCCTAAATGCAGTACATGGAATGTTGATGAAATTTATGTATTTTGACCGCTTTTCCTCCTCCACCGCTTCACATCGAGGGGTGAATAGTCTCCTCCGTAAATGGGGTGCCTACATCACTACAAAAGCAGATACAGTACAAGCGGATGCTAAGTTGCAACATGACTCTTTATAAGCTATTTGGGTCCTTCCCCCCCACTCTTTTCCTGCCCTATTTCTTCTGTAATGTTTTAACTGTTTTCTTGATATTGGCTGAACACACAATGTAAACTATCCTGTAGCGGATCTTGCTAAGGGCAAGCAGGATTTTTGCCCGGGGCGCCGCCACCACCCGGAGGTCGACGCCGCTGTGGCTAGATCCGCTACTGGTGCCGGTGCTGTGCACGATGAAGTCATCACGTACCCGCACTGCATTGTGGGACCGGCACATAGACGGTAGAGGTCATAATTGACCTCTAGTGTCTATGCGGTGCTATGGGAGAGACATCATGATGTCTCTCCCATAGATCAGAGGAGCGGCGCCGGTGGCCGGAGATGGAGGGCAGCAGCGGTCGGGAAGCAGGAGCGGGGATTGTAAGTATTCATTTTTTATTTTTTTGTAAGCAGCGCAACTAGGGGGCAATACTACTGGGGGCACAACTCTACGAGGGGCACAGTACTGGGGGCAGTACTACTGTGGGCACAGCTACAGGGGGCACAGTACTCGGGGCATAACTACTGAGGGCACAGCTACAGGGGGCATAACTGACCACACCCCTTCTCCATGAAGCCACGCCCCTGTTTTTTCACCCTGGGCGCCACAAGGTCTAGAGCCGTCCCTGAAACTACCATTTGATAAGCCAGACATAGATGTTTTACTGTGTATAAGAAACAGACGGACACTGTGTTTTCACTGCTGGATCTCTTTTATTGATTGTCACGATACTAGCTCAATCCTCTAGGTTACTGTGTATGTTCATCTTCTTGATACATCTTTATATCATCTATATTTTGTAAACAAGCCAATTCATCTCACTTTTGCTCTTGTTTTATATATAATGTTTGCAAAAAATTCAATAAAATATATTTGTAAAACTGTTTTGGGTAAATTGGAGACAACTTAATGTAAGTAAATATTAATCCATGGTTCTTGGCGTTACACGAGGAGCACCCGTAGCAGATACGGTAAAAAGTGACAAGATCATTTTTGTAGTTTATTACATTCTACACACCGGAGGTGCAATCCAAATTTTGATTCGATTGGCCGTTTGGGCGTTATCATTCACGCAACGCAAGACATGCATTGGTAATGACGTCATTATTTCAACCTCCTTTTCATCCCCTTAGGGGAGATTTATTAAAATTCTATGTAGTTTTCCTTTTTCCCACCTGAATTATACCTATGTTCCGTGGCGTGGGCTGCAAGCTTACATGCATTGTACAATTCATAAATCAAAACCCCATTGTTTATCTAGTTGTATATTAAAGCATTAAGGTTAATGAAACTGCTAAGGAGAGTGCAGGGTTCTCCGTATATGTATGTATGTATGTATGTATTTATGTACATATATAGATGTACAGTACAGGCACATATCCACCTTCTGAAAATCTAAAAGTATGGAAAATAATCAGATCTAAGCCACTTGCATAGGATTCTGATGTGGTCTTGCCGAGCTGAGCTGAAACAATGGGTCAAAATAGAATGGACCTCGGTCAGTAATTTGATGGCTCCCAGACATTTCCTGTTCTATTATATATTTCATATTTATTATAGGTGGATTGTTGTATGATAAATGTGCCAATGTTTTGTCTACTAATGGCAATGTGTATTGGGGGTCATTCCGAGTTGATCGCTCGCCAGCAGTTTTTAGCAGTCGTGCAAACGCTATGCCGCCCCCCACTGAAAGTGTATTTTAGCTTAGCAGAAGTGTGAACGGTTGTATCGCAGAGCGCATGCAAAAAATTTTTGTGTAGCTCAAAACCTACTCAGCGCTTGCGATCACTTCAGCCTATTCAGTTCCGGATTTGACGTCACACACCCGCCCAGCCACGCCTGCATTTTTCCTGGCACGCCTGCATTTTCCAAACACTCCCTGAAAACGGTCAGTTGCCACCCAGAAACGCCCACTTAATGTCAATCACTCTGTGGCAACCAGTGCGACTGAAATGCACTGTGCAAAACGGCATCATTCGTTTGTGCCCGTACGTCTCGCGTGCGCATTTGCGCCGCATACGCATGTGCAGAACTGCCGATTTTTAGCCTGATCGCTGCGCTGCGAACAAATGCAGCTAGCGATCAACACGGAATGACCCCCATTGTCCATTCTTCTATTGTTTATACTCAAAATCTGAGATTAGCCCAGACATTAGCAGTGTTTACAATACTTAAAGTATTTCATTTCATGTCTTTCAGCTCATCTTCTTTTATGTATTTTTTGATGTCCATGAAGATGTGATTTCCGTAAAAAACATTTCCCACACTCAGAACATGAAAATGGTCTCTCACTTGTGTGACGTCTCTGATGTTTAACTAGAACTGATTTCCGTGTAAAACATTTCCCACACTCCGAACACGGAAATGGTCTTTTACCTGTGTGACACCTCTCATGCATAACCAGAACTGATTTCTCTGTAAAACATTTCCCACACTCAGAACATGAAAATGGTCTCTCACCTGTGTGACTTCTCTGATGTCTAACAAGATGTGAATTCCGGGTATACCATTTCCCACATTCAGAACATGGAAATGATTTCTCACCTGTATGACTTCTCTGATGTGTAACAAGAATTGATCTCTCTGTAAAACATTTCCCACACTCAGAGCAGGAAAATGGCTTCTCACCTGTGTGAATTCTCTGATGTCTAGCAAGATGTGATTTGTGTGTAAAACATTTACCACACTTAGAGCATGGAAATGGTTTCTCCCCTGTGTGACTTCTCTGATGTGTGACAAGGTCTATTTTCTGTGTAAAACATTTCCCACACTCAGAGCATGGAAATGGCTTCTCACCTGTGTGACTTCTCTCATGTAAAACAAGATGTGACTTCTGTGTAAAACATTTCCCACACTCAGAACATGGAAATGGCTTCTCACCTGTGTGACTTCTGTCATGTCTAAAAAGATCTGATTTATGTGTAAAACATTTCCCACACTCAGAGCACGTAAATGGTCTCTCGCCTGTGTGAATTCTCTCATGTAAAACAAGACTTGGATTCCTTGTGAAACATTTCCCACACTCAGAACAGATAAAGAGTTTATCACTTCTGTGAGCTGCACTGTGTGTGGCAATATTGGAGGTATCAGAGGAACCGTTCTCACAATCAGAGGGATCAGATGATATATCTGCGCTGTGTGGTACTGGGTGCAGAGTTACTGTGATGGAGTTGTCTCCTGGAGAATCCTGTGTGATGTTATCTTCTGTTTCAAAATGTGGAGACAAGATGAGATCTCCCTCCGAGGTATTCCTGCTTGTGCCTCCATCTGCTGGAAATAAAATAAAATATATGGAAAAATAATCTTTTCATTTGTTTTAAGTAAGTACAAAACTTCATACTATTACTAAGTTCACAATGATAAGTGGTTGTGTCTATTACAAATAATTATGATACAATTACAAAATAACAAAGATGACTCTTATCTTACTATATAAAGACAATGCATCACCCAGATGTGACAGCATTCATCAGATGGAACTGGATATATCATGGATTTTACGCATACGCAGTATAGATTGTGGGTGAGGGGTATACACGGCACATAAGGGAGTGTATAGCGGTAGTGTGGGTGAGGTGTACAGATGGCACATAAGGGAGTGTATAGCGGTAGTGTGGGTGAGGGGTACAGATGGCACATAAGGGAGTGTATAGCGGTAGTGCGGGTGAGGGGTACAGATGGCACATAAGGGAGTGTATAGCTGTAGTGTGGGTGAGGGGTACAGATGGCACATAAGGGAGTGTATAGCGGTAGTGTGGGTGAGGGGTACAGACGGCACATAAGGGAGTGTATAGCGGTAGTGTGGGTGAGGGGTACAGACGGCACATAAGGGAGTGTAGAGCGGTAGTGTGGGTGAGGGGTACAGACGACACATAAGGGAGTGTATAGCGGTAGTGCGGGTGAGGGGTACAGACGGCACATAAGGGAGTGTATAGTGGTAGTGCGGGTGAGGGGCACAGATGGCACATAAGGGAGTGTATAGTGGTAGTGTGGGTGAGGGGTACAGATGGCACATAAGGGAGTGTATAGCGGTAGTGTGGGTGAGGTGTACAGACGGCACATAAGGGAGTGTATAACGGTAGTGTGGGTGAGGGGTACAGATGGCACATAAGGGGGTGTATAGCGGTAGTGCGGGTGAGAGGTACAGACGGCACATAAGGGGGTGTATAGCGGTAGTGCGGGTGAGAGGTACAGACGGCACATAAGGGAGTGTATAGCGGTAGTGCGGGTGAGGGGTACAGATGGCACATAAGGGAGTGTATAACGGTAGTGTGGGTGAGGGGTACAGATGGCACATAAGGGGGTGTATAGCGGTAGTGCGGGTGAGAGGTACAGACGGCACATAAGGGGGTGTATAGCGGTAGTGCGGGTGAGAGGTACAGACGGCACATAAGGGAGTGTATAGCGGTAGTGTGGGTGAGGTGTACAGACGGCACATAAGGGAGTGTATAGCGGTAATGCGGGTGAGGGGTACAGACGGCACATAAGGGAGTGTATAGCGGTAGTGCAGGTGAGGGGTACAGATGGCACATAAGGGAGTGTAAAGCGGTAGTGTGGTGTGAGGGGTACAGATGGCACATAAGGGAGTGTATAGCGGTAGTGTGGGTGAGGGGTACAGACAGCACATAAGGGAGTGTATAGAGGTAGTGTGGGTGAGAGGTAGAGACGGCACATAAGGGAGTGTATAGAGGTAGTGCAGGTGAGGGGTACAGATGGCACATAAGGGAGTGTATAGAGGTAGTGTGGGTGAGGGGTACAGACGGCACATAAGGGAGTGTATAGCGGTAGTGCGGGTGAGAGGTACAGACGGCACATAAGGGAGTGTATAGCGGTAGTGCGGGTGAGAGGTAGAGACGGCACATAAGGGAGTGTATAGCGGTAGTGCAGGTGAGGGGTACAGATGGCACATAAGGGAGTGTATAGCGGTAGTGTGGGTGAGGTGTACAGACGGCACATAAGGGAGTGTATAGCGGTAGTGTGGGTGAGGTGTACAGACGGCACATAAGGGAGTGTATAGCGGTAGTGCGGGTGAGGGGTACAGATGGCACATAAGGGAGTGTATAGCGGTAGTGTGGGTGAGGTGTACAGACGGCACATAAGGGAGTGTATAGCGGTAGTGCGGGTGAGGGGGTATAGATGGCACATAAGGGAGTGTATAGCGGTAGTGTGGGTGAGGGGTACAGACGGCACATAAGGGAGTGTATAGCGGTATTGTGGGTGAGGTGTACAGACGGCACATAAGGGAGTGTATAGCGGTAGTGCGGGTGAGGGGTACAGATGGCACATAAGGGAGTGTATAGCGGTAGTGTGGGTGAGGGGTACAGACAGCACATAAGGGAGTGTATAGCGGTAGTGTGGGTGAGGTGTACAGACGGCACATAAGGGAGTGTATAGCGGTAGTGCGGGTGAGGGGTACAGACGGCACATAAGGGAGTGTATAGCGGTAGTGTGGGTGAGGTGTACAGACGGCACATAAGGGAGTGTATAGCGGTAGTGCGGGTGAGGGGGTATAGATGGCACATAAGGGAGTGTATAGCGGTAGTGTGGGTGAGGGGTACAGACAGCACATAAGGGAGTGTATAGCGGTAGTGCGGGTGAGGGGTACAGATGGCACATAAGGGAGTGTATAGCGGTAGTGTGGGTGAGGTGTACAGACGGCACATAAGGGAGTGTATAGCGGTAGTGCGGGTGAGGTGTACAGACGGCACATAAGGGAGTGTATAGCGGTAGTGCGGGTGAGCGGTACAGACGGCACATAAGGGAGTGTATAGCGGTAGTGCGGGTGAGGTGTACAGACGGCACATAAGGGAGTGTATAGCGGTAGTGTGGGTGAGGGGTACAGACAGCACATAAGGGAGTGTATAGCGGTAGTGCAGGTGAGGGGTACAGATGGCACATAAGGGAGTGTATAGCGGTAGTGCAGGTGAGGGGTACAGATGGCACATAAGGGAGTGTATAGCGGTAGTGCGGGTGAGGGGTACAGATGGCACATAAGGGAGTGTATAGTGGTAGTGCGGGTGAGGGGTACAGATGGCACATAAGGGAGTGTATAGCGGTAGTGTGGGTGAGGGGTACAGACGGCACATAAGGGAGTGTATAGCGGTAGTGTGGGTGAGGGGTACAGACGGCACATAAGGGAGTGTAGAGCGGTAGTGTGGGTGAGGGGTACAGACGACACATAAGGGAGTGTATAGCGGTAGTGCGGGTGAGGGGTACAGACGGCACATAAGGGAGTGTATAGTGGTAGTGCGGGTGAGGGGCACAGATGGCACATAAGGGAGTGTATAGTGGTAGTGTGGGTGAGGGGTACAGATGGCACATAAGGGAGTGTATAGCGGTAGTGTGGGTGAGGTGTACAGACGGCACATAAGGGAGTGTATAACGGTAGTGTGGGTGAGAAGTACAGATGGCACATAAGGGGGTGTATAGCGGTAGTGCGGGTGAGAGGTACAGACGGCACATAAGGGGGTGTATAGCGGTAGTGCGGGTGAGAGGTACAGACGGCACATAAGGGAGTGTATAGCGGTAGTGCGGGTGAGGGGTACAGATGGCACATAAGGGAGTGTATAGCGGTAGTGTGGGTGAGGTGTACAGACGGCACATAAGGGAGTGTATAGCGGTAGTGCGGGTGAGGGGGTATAGATGGCACATAAGGGAGTGTATAGCGGTAGTGTGGGTGAGGTGTACAGACGGCACATAAGGGGGTATATAGCGGTAGTGTGGGTGAGGGGTACAGACAGCACATAAGGGAGTGTATAGCGGTAGTGCAGGTGAGGGGTACAGATGGCACATAAGGGAGTGTAAAGCGGTAGTGTGGTGTGAGGGGTACAGATGGCACATAAGGGAGTGTATAGCGGTAGTGTGGGTGAGGGGTACAGACAGCACATAAGGGAGTGTATAGAGGTAGTGTGGGTGAGAGGTAGAGACGGCACATAAGGGAGTGTATAGAGGTAGTGCAGGTGAGGGGTACAGATGGCACATAAGGGAGTGTATAGAGGTAGTGTGGGTGAGGGGTACAGACAGCACATAAGGGAGTGTATAGAGGTAGTGTGGGTGAGAGGTAGAGACGGCACATAAGGGAGTGTATAGTGGTAGTGTGGGTGAGGGGTACAGATGGCACATAAGGGAGTGTATAGCGGTAGTGTGGGTGAGGTGTACAGACGGCACATAAGGGAGTGTATAACGGTAGTGTGGGTGAGGGGTACAGATGGCACATAAGGGGGTGTATAGCGGTAGTGCGGGTGAGAGGTACAGACGGCACATAAGGGGGTGTATAGCGGTAGTGCGGGTGAGAGGTACAGACGGCACATAAGGGAGTGTATAGCGGTAGTGCGGGTGAGGGGTACAGATGGCACATAAGGGAGTGTATAGCGGTAGTGTGGGTGAGGTGTACAGACGGCACATAAGGGAGTGTATAGCGGTAGTGCGGGTGAGGGGGTATAGATGGCACATAAGGGAGTGTATAACGGTAGTGTGGGTGAGGGGTACAGACGGCACATAAGGGAGTGTATAGCGGTAGTGTGGGTGAGGTGTACAGAGGGCACATAAGGGAGTGTATAGCGGTAGTGCGGGTGAGGGGTACAGATGGCACATAAGGGAGTGTATAGCGGTAGTGCGGGTGAGGGGTACAGATGGCACATAAGGGAGTGTATAGCGGTAGTGTGGGTGAGGGGTACAGACGGCACATAAGGGAGTGTATAGCGGTAGTGTGGGTGAGGGGTACAGACGGCACATAAGGGAGTGTAGAGCGGTAGTGTGGGTGAGGGGTACAGACGACACATAAGGGAGTGTATAGCGGTAGTGCGGGTGAGGGGTACAGACGGCACATAAGGGAGTGTATAGTGGTAGTGCGGGTGAGGGGCACAGATGGCACATAAGGGAGTGTATAGTGGTAGTGTGGGTGAGGGGTACAGATGGCACATAAGGGAGTGTATAGCGGTAGTGTGGGTGAGGTGTACAGACGGCACATAAGGGAGTGTATAACGGTAGTGTGGGTGAGGGGTACAGATGGCACATAAGGGGGTGTATAGCGGTAGTGCGGGTGAGAGGTACAGACGGCACATAAGGGGGTGTATAGCGGTAGTGCGGGTGAGAGGTACAGACGGCACATAAGGGAGTGTATAGCGGTAGTGCGGGTGAGGGGTACAGATGGCACATAAGGGAGTGTATAGCGGTAGTGTGGGTGAGGTGTACAGACGGCACATAAGGGAGTGTATAGCGGTAATGCGGGTGAGGGGTACAGACGGCACATAAGGGAGTGTATAGCGGTAGTGCAGGTGAGGGGTACAGATGGCACATAAGGGAGTGTAAAGCGGTAGTGTGGTGTGAGGGGTACAGATGGCACATAAGGGAGTGTATAGCGGTAGTGTGGGTGAGGGGTACAGACAGCACATAAGGGAGTGTATAGAGGTAGTGTGGGTGAGAGGTAGAGACGGCACATAAGGGAGTGTATAGAGGTAGTGCAGGTGAGGGGTACAGATGGCACATAAGGGAGTGTATAGAGGTAGTGTGGGTGAGGGGTACAGACGGCACATAAGGGAGTGTATAGCGGTAGTGCGGGTGAGAGGTACAGACGGCACATAAGGGAGTGTATAGCGGTAGTGCGGGTGAGGGGTACAGACGGCACATAAGGGAGTGTATAGTGGTAGTGCGGGTGAGGGGCACAGATGGCACATAAGGGAGTGTATAGTGGTAGTGTGGGTGAGGGGTACAGATGGCACATAAGGGGGTGTATAGCGGTAGTGCGGGTGAGAGGTACAGACGGCACATAAGGGGGTGTATAGCGGTAGTGCGGGTGAGAGGTACAGACGGCACATAAGGGAGTGTATAGCGGTAGTGCGGGTGAGGGGTACAGATGGCACATAAGGGAGTGTATAGCGGTAGTGTGGGTGAGGTGTACAGACGGCACATAAGGGAGTGTATAGCGGTAGTGCGGGTGAGGGGGTATAGATGGCACATAAGGGAGTGTATAGCGGTAGTGTGGGTGAGGTGTACAGACGGCACATAAGGGGGTATATAGCGGTAGTGTGGGTGAGGGGTACAGACAGCACATAAGGGAGTGTATAGCGGTAGTGCAGGTGAGGGGTACAGATGGCACATAAGGGAGTGTAAAGCGGTAGTGTGGTGTGAGGGGTACAGATGGCACATAAGGGAGTGTATAGCGGTAGTGTGGGTGAGGGGTACAGACAGCACATAAGGGAGTGTATAGAGGTAGTGTGGGTGAGAGGTAGAGACGGCACATAAGGGAGTGTATAGAGGTAGTGCAGGTGAGGGGTACAGATGGCACATAAGGGAGTGTATAGAGGTAGTGTGGGTGAGGGGTACAGACGGCACATAAGGGAGTGTATAGCGGTAGTGCGGGTGAGAGGTACAGACGGCACATAAGGGAGTGTATAGCGGTAGTGCGGGTGAGAGGTAGAGACGGCACATAAGGGAGTGTATAGCGGTAGTGCAGGTGAGGGGTACAGATGGCACATAAGGGAGTGTATAGCGGTAGTGTGGGTGAGGTGTACAGACGGCACATAAGGGAGTGTATAGCGGTAGTGTGGGTGAGGTGTACAGACGGCACATAAGGGAGTGTATAGCGGTAGTGCGGGTGAGGGATACAGATGGCACATAAGGGAGTGTATAGCGGTAGTGTGGGTGAGGTGTACAGACGGCACATAAGGGAGTGTATAGCGGTAGTGCGGGTGAGGGGGTATAGATGGCACATAAGGGAGTGTATAGCGGTAGTGTGGGTGAGGGGTACAGACGGCACATAAGGGAGTGTATAGCGGTATTGTGGGTGAGGTGTACAGACGGCACATAAGGGAGTGTATAGCGGTAGTGCGGGTGAGGGGTACAGATGGCACATAAGGGAGTGTATAGCGGTAGTGTGGGTGAGGGGTACAGACAGCACATAAGGGAGTGTATAGCGGTAGTGTGGGTGAGGTGTACAGACGGCACATAAGGGAGTGTATAGCGGTAGTGCGGGTGAGGGGTACAGATGGCACATAAGGGAGTGTATAGCGGTAGTGTGGGTGAGGTGTACAGACGGCACATAAGGGAGTGTATAGCGGTAGTGCGGGTGAGGGGGTATAGATGGCACATAAGGGAGTGTATAGCGGTAGTGTGGGTGAGGGGTACAGACAGCACATAAGGGAGTGTATAGCGGTAGTGCGGGTGAGGGGTACAGATGGCACATAAGGGAGTGTATAGCGGTAGTATGGGTGAGGTGTACAGACGGCACATAAGGGAGTGTATAGCGGTAGTGCGGGTGAGGTGTACAGACGGCACATAAGGGAGTGTATAGCGGTAGTGCGGGTGAGCGGTACAGACGGCACATAAGGGAGTGTATAGCGGTAGTGCGGGTGAGGTGTACAGACGGCACATAAGGGAGTGTATAGCGGTAGTGTGGGTGAGGGGTACAGACAGCACATAAGGGAGTGTATAGCGGTAGTGCAGGTGAGGGGTACAGATGGCACATAAGGGAGTGTATAGCGGTAGTGTGGGTGAGGTGTACAGACGGCACATAAGGGAGTGTATAGCGGTAGTGTGGGTGAGGTGTACAGACGGCACATAAGGGAGTGTATAGCGGTAGTGCGGGTGAGGGGTACAGATGGCACATAAGGGAGTGTATAGCGGTAGTGTGGGTGAGGTGTACAGACGGCACATAAGGGAGTGTATAGCGGTAGTGCGGGTGAGGGGGTATAGATGGCACATAAGGGAGTGTATAGCGGTAGTGTGGGTGAGGGGTACAGACGGCACATAAGGGAGTGTATAGCGGTATTGTGGGTGAGGTGTACAGACGGCACATAAGGGAGTGTATAGCGGTAGTGCGGGTGAGGGGTACAGATGGCACATAAGGGAGTGTATAGCGGTAGTGTGGGTGAGGGGTACAGACAGCACATAAGGGAGTGTATAGCGGTAGTGTGGGTGAGGTGTACAGACGGCACATAAGGGAGTGTATAGCGGTAGTGCGGGTGAGGGGTACAGATGGCACATAAGGGAGTGTATAGCGGTAGTGTGGGTGAGGTGTACAGACGGCACATAAGGGAGTGTATAGCGGTAGTGCGGGTGAGGGGGTATAGATGGCACATAAGGGAGTGTATAGCGGTAGTGTGGGTGAGGGGTACAGACAGCACATAAGGGAGTGTATAGCGGTAGTGCGGGTGAGGGGTACAGATGGCACATAAGGGAGTGTATAGCGGTAGTGTGGGTGAGGTGTACAGACGGCACATAAGGGAGTGTATAGCGGTAGTGCGGGTGAGGGGGTATAGATGGCACATAAGGGAGTGTATAGCGGTAGTGTGGGTGAGGGGTACAGACGGCACATAAGGGAGTGTATAGCGGTATTGTGGGTGAGGTGTACAGACGGCACATAAGGGAGTGTATAGCGGTAGTGCGGGTGAGGGGTACAGATGGCACATAAGGGAGTGTATAGCGGTAGTGTGGGTGAGGGGTACAGACAGCACATAAGGGAGTGTATAGCGGTAGTGTGGGTGAGGTGTACAGACGGCACATAAGGGAGTGTATAGCGGTAGTGCGGGTGAGGGGTACAGATGGCACATAAGGGAGTGTATAGCGGTAGTGTGGGTGAGGTGTACAGACGGCACATAAGGGAGTGTATAGCGGTAGTGCGGGTGAGGGGGTATAGATGGCACATAAGGGAGTGTATAGCGGTAGTGTGGGTGAGGGGTACAGACGGCACATAAGGGAGTGTATAGCGGTATTGTGGGTGAGGTGTACAGACGGCACATAAGGGAGTGTATAGCGGTAGTGCGGGTGAGGGGTACAGATGGCACATAAGGGAGTGTATAGCGGTAGTGTGGGTGAGGGGTACAGACGGCACATAAGGGAGTGTATAGCGGTATTGTGGGTGAGGTGTACAGACGGCACATAAGGGAGTGTATAGCGGTAGTGCGGGTGAGGTGTACAGACGGCACATAAGGGAGTGTATAGCGGTAGTGCGGGTGAGGTGTACAGACGGCACATAAGGGAGTGTATAGCGGTAGTGCGGGTGAGGGGTACAGACGGCACATAAGGGAGTGTATAGCGGTAGTGTGGGTGAGGGGTACAGATGGCACATAAGGGAGTGTATAGCGGTAGTGCGGGTGAGGGGTACAGACGGCACATAAGGGAGTGTATAGCGGTAGTGCGGGTGAGGGGTACAGACGGCACATAAGGGAGTGTATAGTGGTAGTGTGGGTGAGGTGTACAGACGGCACATAAGGGAGTGTATAGCGGTAGTGCGGGTGAGGGGTACAGACGGCACATAAGGGAGTGTATAGCGGTAGTGCGGGTGAGCGGTACAGACTGCACATAAGGGAGTGTATAGCGGTAGTGCGGGTGAGGTGTACAGATGGCACATAAGGGAGTGTATAGCGGTAGTGTGGGTGAGGGGTACAGACGGCACATAAGGGAGTGTATAGCTGTAGTGCGGGTGAGGGGTACAGACGGCACATAAGGGAGTGTATAGCGGTAGTGTGGGTGAGGGGTAAAGACGGCACATAAGGGAGTGTATAGCGGTAGTGCGGGTGAGGGGTACAGACGGCACATAAGGGAGTGTATAGCGGTAAAGCGGGTGAGGAGTACAGACGGCACATAAGGGAGTGTATAGCGGTAGTGAGGTGTACAGACGGCACATAAGGGAGTGTATAGCGGTAGTGCGGGTGAGGTGTACAGACGGCACATAAGGGAGTGTATAGCGGTAGTGCGGGTGAGGGGTACAGACGGCACATAAGGGAGTGTATAGCGGTAGTGTGGGTGAGGGGTACAGATGGCACATAAGGGAGTGTATAGCGGTAGTGCGGGTGAGGGGTACAGACGGCACATAAGGGAGTGTATAGCGGTAGTGCGGGTGAGGGGTACAGACGGCACATAAGGGAGTGTATAGTGGTAGTGTGGGTGAGGTGTACAGACGGCACATAAGGGAGTGTATAGCGGTAGTGCGGGTGAGGGGTACAGACGGCACATAAGGGAGTGTATAGCGGTAGTGCGGGTGAGCGGTACAGACTGCACATAAGGGAGTGTATAGCGGTAGTGCGGGTGAGGTGTACAGATGGCACATAAGGGAGTGTATAGCGGTAGTGTGGGTGAGGGGTACAGACGGCACATAAGGGAGTGTATAGCTGTAGTGCGGGTGAGGGGTACAGACGGCACATAAGGGAGTGTATAGCGGTAGTGTGGGTGAGGGGTAAAGACGGCACATAAGGGAGTGTATAGCGGTAGTGCGGGTGAGGGGTACAGACGGCACATAAGGGAGTGTATAGCGGTAAAGCGGGTGAGGAGTACAGACGGCACATAAGGGAGTGTATAGCGGTAGTGAGGTGTACACACGACACATAACGGGAGTGTATAGCGGTAGTGTGGGTGAGGGGAACAGACGGCACATAATGGAGTGTATAGCGGTAGTGCGGGTGAGGGGTATAGACGGCACATAAGGGAGTGTATAGCGGTAGTGTGGGTGAGGGGTACAGATGGCACATAAGGGAGTGTATAGTGGTAGTGCGGGTGAGGGGTACAGATGGCACATAAGGGGGTGTATAGCGGTAGTGTGGGTGAGGGGTACAGATGGCACATAAGGGAGTGTATAGCGGTAGTGTGGGTGAGGGGTACAGATGGCACATAAGGGAGTGTATAGCGGTAGTGCGGGTGAGGGGTACAGACGGCACATAAGGGAGTGTATAGCGGTAGTGCGGGTGAGGGGTACAGACGGCACATAAGGGAGTGTATAGTGGTAGTGTGGGTGAGGTGTACAGACGGCACATAAGGGAGTGTATAGCGGTAGTGCGGGTGAGGGGTACAGACGGCACATAAGGGAGTGTATAGCGGTAGTGCGGGTGAGCGGTACAGACTGCACATAAGGGAGTGTATAGCGGTAGTGCGGGTGAGGTGTACAGATGGCACATAAGGGAGTGTATAGCGGTAGTGTGGGTGAGGGGTACAGACGGCACATAAGGGAGTGTATAGCTGTAGTGCGGGTGAGGGGTACAGACGGCACATAAGGGAGTGTATAGCGGTAGTGTGGGTGAGGGGTAAAGACGGCACATAAGGGAGTGTATAGCGGTAGTGCGGGTGAGGGGTACAGACGGCACATAAGGGAGTGTATAGCGGTAAAGCGGGTGAGGAGTACAGACGGCACATAAGGGAGTGTATAGCGGTAGTGAGGTGTACACACGACACATAACGGGAGTGTATAGCGGTAGTGTGGGTGAGGGGAACAGACGGCACATAATGGAGTGTATAGCGGTAGTGCGGGTGAGGGGTATAGACGGCACATAAGGGAGTGTATAGCGGTAGTGTGGGTGAGGGGTACAGATGGCACATAAGGGAGTGTATAGTGGTAGTGCGGGTGAGGGGTACAGATGGCACATAAGGGGGTGTATAGCGGTAGTGTGGGTGAGGGGTACAGATGGCACATAAGGGAGTGTATAGTGGTAGTGCGGGTGAGGGGTACAGACGGCACATAAGGGAGTGTATAGGGGTAGTGTGGGTGAGGGGTACAGACGGCACATAAGGGAGTGTATAACGGTAGTGCGGGTGAGGGGTATAGACGGCACATAAGGGAGTGTATAGCGGTAGTGTGGGTGAGGGGTACAGACGGCACATAAGGGAGTGTATAACGGTAGTGCGGGTGAGGGGTATAGACGGCACATAAGGGAGTGTATAGCGGTAGTGTTGGTGAGAGGGAAAAGACGGCACATAAGGGAGTGTATAGCGGTAGTGTGGGTGAGGGGTACAGGTGGCACATAAGGGAATGTATAGCGGTAGTGTCGGTGAGGGAAACAGACGGCACATAAGGGAGTGTATAGCGGTATTGTGGGTGAGGGGTACGGACGGCACATAAGGGAGTGTATAGCGGTAGTGCGGGTGAGCGGTACAGGCAGCACATAAGGGAATGTATAGCGGTAGTGTCGGTGAGGGAAACAGACGGCACATAAGGGAGTGTATAGCGGTATTGTGGGTGAGGGGTACGGACGGCACATAAGGGAGTGTAGAGCGGTAGTGTGGGTGAGGGGTACAGATGGCACATAAGGGAGTGTATAGCGGTAGCGCGGGTGAGGGGTACAGACGGCACATAAGGGAGTGTATAGCGGTAGTGTGGGTGAGGGGTAAAGATGGCACATAAGGGAGTGTATAGCGGTAGTGTTGGTGAGGGGTACAGACGGCACATAAGGGAGTGTATAACGGTAGTGCGGGTGAGGGGTATAGACGGCACATAAGGGAGTGTATAGCGGTAGTGTGGGTGAGGGGTACAGACGGCACATAAGGGAGTGTATAGCGGTAATGCAGGTGAGGGGTACAGACGGCACATAAGGGAGTGTATAGCGGTAGTGCGGATGAGGGGTACAGACGGCACATAAGGGATTGTATAGCAGTAGTGCAGGGTACAGATGGCACATAAGGGAGTGTATAGCGGTAGTGCTGGTGAGGGGTATAGACGGCACATAAGGGAGTGTATAGCGGTAGTGCGGGTGAGGGGTACAGATGGCACATAAGGGAGTGTATAGCGGTAGTGTGGGTGAGAGGTACAGACGGCACATAAGGGAGTGTATAGCGGTAGTGTCGGTGACGGGTACAGACGGCACATAAGGGAGGGTATAGCGGTAGTGTGGGTGAGGGGTACAGACGGCACATAAGGGAGTGTATAGCGGTAGTGCGGGTGAGGGGTATAGACGGCACATAAGGGAGTGTATAGCGGTAGTGTGGGTGAGGGGTACAGACGGCACATAAGGGAGTGTATAGCAGTAGTGCGGATGAGAGGTACAGACAGTACATAAGGGAGTGTATAGCGGTAGTGTGGGTGAGGGGTACAGACAGCACATAAGGGAGTGCATAGCGGTAGTGCGGGTGAGGGGTACAGACGGCACATAAGGGAGTGTATAGCGGGTGAGCGGTACAGGCAGCACATAAGGGAGTGTATAGCGGTAGTGTGGGTGAGGGGTACAGACGGCACATAAGGGAGTGTATAGCGGTAGTGTGGGTGAGGGGTACAGACGGCACATAAGGGAGTGTATAGTGGTAGTGTGGGTGAGGTGTACAGACGGCACATAAGGGAGTGTATAGCGGTAGTGCGGGTGAGCGGTACAGGCAGCACATAAGGGAGTGTATAGCGGTAGTGCGGATGAGGGGTACAGACGGCACATAAGGGATTGTATAGCGGTAGTGCAGGGTACAGATGGCACATAAGGGAGTGTATAGCGGTAGTGCTGGTGAGGGGTATAGACGGCACATAAGGGAGTGTATAGCGGTAGTGTGGGTGAGGGGTACAGACGGCACATAAGGGAGTGTATAGCGGTAGTGCGGGTGAGGGGTACAGATGGCACATAAGGGAGTGTATAGCGGTAGTGTGGGTGAGAGGTACAGACGGCACATAAGGGAGTGTATAGCGGTAGTGTCGGTGACGGGTACAGACGGCACATAAGGGAGGGTATAGCGGTAGTGTGGGTGAGGGGTACAGACGGCACATAAGGGAGTGTATAGCGGTAGTGCGGGTGAGGGTTATAGACGGCACATAAGGGAGTGTATAGCGGTAGTGTGGGTGAGGGGTACAGACGGCACATAAGGGAGTGTATAGTGGTAGTGTGGGTGAGGTGTACAGACGGCACATAAGGGAGTGTATAGCGGTAGTGCGGGTGAGGGGTACAGACGGCACATAAGGGAGTGTATAGCGGTAGTGCGGGTGAGCGGTACAGACTGCACATAAGGGAGTGTATAGCGGGTGAGCGGTACAGGCAGCACATAAGGAAGTGTATAGCGGTAGTGTGGGTGAGGGGTACAGACGGCACATAAGGGAGTGTATAGCGGTAGTGTGGGTGAGGGGTACAGACGGCACATAAGGGAGTGTATAGCGGTAGTGTGGGTGAGGGGTACAGACGGCACATAAGGGAGTGTATAGTGGTAGTGTGGGTGAGGTGTACAGACGGCACATAAGGGAGTGTATAGCGGTAGTGCGGGTGAGGGGTACAGACGGCACATAAGGGAGTGTATAGCGGTAGTGCGGGTGAGCGGTACAGACTGCACATAAGGGAGTGTATAGCGGTAGTGCGGGTGAGGTGTACAGATGGCACATAAGGGAGTGTATAGCGGTAGTGTGGGTGAGGGGTACAGACGGCACATAAGGGAGTGTACAGCGGTAGTGCGGGTGAGGGGTACAGACGGCACATAAGGGAGTGTATAGCGGTAGTGTGGGTGAGGGGTAAAGACGGCACATAAGGGAGTGTATAGCGGTAGTGCGGGTGAGGGGTACAGACGGCACATAAGGGAGTGTATAGTGGTAAAGCGGGTGAGGAGTACAGACGGCACATAAGGGAGTGTATAGCGGTAGTGAGGTGTACAGACGACACATAACGGGAGTGTATAGCGGTAGTGTGGGTGAGGGGAACAGACGGCACATAATGGAGTGTATAGCGGTAGTGCGGGTGAGGGGTATAGACGGCACATAAGGGAGTGTATAGCGGTAGTGTGGGTGAGGGGTACAGATGGCACATAAGGGAGTGTATAGTGGTAGTGCGGGTGAGGGGTACAGATGGCACATAAGGGGGTGTATAGCGGTAGTGTGGGTGAGGGGTACAGATGGCACATAAGGGAGTGTATAGTGGTAGTGCGGGTGAGGGGTACAGACGGCACATAAGGGAGTGTATAGGGGTAGTGTGGGTGAGGGGTACAGACGGCACATAAGGGAGAGTATAACGGTAGTGCGGGTGAGGGGTATAGACGGCACATAAGGGAGTGTATAGCGGTAGTGTGGGTGAGGGGTACAGACGGCACATAAGGGAGTGTATAACGGTAGTGCGGGTGAGGGGTATAGACGGCACATAAGGGAGTGTATAGCGGTAGTGTTGGTGAGGGGTACAGACGGCACATAAGGGAGTGTATAGCGGTAGTGTGGGTGAGGGGTACAGGTGGCACATAAGGGAATGTATAGCGGTAGTGTCGGTGAGGGAAACAGACGGCACATAAGGGAGTGTATAGCGGTATTGTGGGTGAGGGGTACGGACGGCACATAAGGGAGTGTATAGCGGTAGTGAGGTGTACAGACGACACATAACGGGAGTGTATAGCGGTAGTGTGGGTGAGGGGAACAGACGGCACATAATGGAGTGTATAGCGGTAGTGCGGGTGAGGGGTATAGACGGCACATAAGGGAGTGTATAGCGGTAGTGTGGGTGAGGGGTACAGATGGCACATAAGGGAGTGTATAGTGGTAGTGCGGGTGAGGGGTACAGATGGCACATAAGGGGGTGTATAGCGGTAGTGTGGGTGAGGGGTACAGATGGCACATAAGGGAGTGTATAGTGGTAGTGCGGGTGAGGGGTACAGACGGCACATAAGGGAGTGTATAGGGGTAGTGTGGGTGAGGGGTACAGACGGCACATAAGGGAGTGTATAACGGTAGTGCGGGTGAGGGGTATAGACGGCACATAAGGGAGTGTATAGCGGTAGTGTGGGTGAGGGGTACAGACGGCACATAAGGGAGTGTATAACGGTAGTGCGGGTGAGGGGTATAGACGGCACATAAGGGAGTGTATAGCGGTAGTGTTGGTGAGGGGTACAGACGGCACATAAGGGAGTGTATAGCGGTAGTGTGGGTGAGGGGTACAGGTGGCACATAAGGGAATGTATAGCGGTAGTGTCGGTGAGGGAAACAGACGGCACATAAGGGAGTGTATAGCGGTATTGTGGGTGAGGGGTACGGACGGCACATAAGGGAGTGTATAGCGGTAGTGCGGGTGAGCGGTACAGGCAGCACATAAGGGAATGTATAGCGGTAGTGTCGGTGAGGGAAACAGACGGCACATAAGGGAGTGTATAGCGGTATTGTGGGTGAGGGGTACGGACGGCACATAAGGGAGTGTAGAGCGGTAGTGTGGGTGAGGGGTACAGATGGCACATAAGGGAGTGTATAGCGGTAGCGCGGGTGAGGGGTACAGACGGCACATAAGGGAGTGTATAGCGGTAGTGTGGGTGAGGGGTAAAGATGGCACATAAGGGAGTGTATAGCGGTAGTGTTGGTGAGGGGTACAGACGGCACATAAGGGAGTGTATAACGGTAGTGCGGGTGAGGGGTATAGACGGCACATAAGGGAGTGTATAGCGGTAGTGTGGGTGAGGGGTACAGACGGCACATAAGGGAGTGTATAGCGGTAATGCAGGTGAGGGGTACAGACGGCACATAAGGGAGTGTATAGCGGTAGTGCGGATGAGGGGTACAGACGGCACATAAGGGATTGTATAGCGGTAGTGCAGGGTACAGATGGCACATAAGGGAGTATATAGCGGTAGTGCTGGTGAGGGGTATAGACGGCACATAAGGGAGTGTATAGCGGTAGTGTGGGTGAGGGGTACAGACGGCACATAAGGGAGTGTATAGCGGTAGTGCGGGTGAGGGGTACAGATGGCACATAAGGGAGTGTATAGCGGTAGTGTGGGTGAGAGGTACAGACGGCACATAAGGGAGTGTATAGCGGTAGTGTCGGTGACGGGTACAGACGGCACATAAGGGAGGGTATAGCGGTAGTGTGGGTGAGGGGTACAGACGGCACATAAGGGAGTGTATAGCGGTAGTGCGGGTGAGGGGTATAGACGGCACATAAGGGAGTGTATAGCGGTAGTGTGGGTGAGGGGTACAGACGGCACATAAGGGAGTATATAGCAGTAGTGCGGATGAGAGGTACAGACAGTACATAAGGGAGTGTATAGCGGTAGTGTGGGTGAGGGGTACAGACGGCACATAAGGGAGTGCATAGCGGTAGTGCGGGTGAGGGGTACAGACGGCACATAAGGGAGTGTATAGCGGGTGAGCGGTACAGGCAGCACATAAGGGAGTGTATAGCGGTAGTGTGGGTGAGGGGTACAGACGGCACATAAGGGAGTGTATAGCGGTAGTGTGGGTGAGGGGTACAGACGGCACATAAGGGAGTGTATAGTGGTAGTGTGGGTGAGGGGTACAGACGGCACATAAGGGAGTGTATAGCGGTAGTGCGGGTGAGCGGTACAGGCAGCACATAAGGGAGTGTATAGCGGTAGTGTGGGTGAGGGGTACAGACGGCACATAAGGGAGTGTATAGCGGTAGTGCGGGTGAGGGGTACAGACGGCACATAAGGGAGTGTATAGTGGTAGTGTGGGTGAGCGGTATAGACGGCACATAAGGGAGTGTATAGCGGTAGTGCGGGTGAGGGGTATAGACGGCACATAAGGGAGTGTATAGCGGTAGTGTGGGTGAGAGGTATAGATGGCACATAAGGGAGTGTATAGCGGTAGTGCGGGTGAGGGGTACAGACGGCACATAAGGAAGTGTATAGCGGTAGTGTGGGTGAGCGGTACAGGCAGCACATAAGGGAGTGTATAGCGGTAGTGCGGGTGAGGGGTACAGATGGCACATAAGGGAGTGTATAGCGGTAGTGTGGGTGAGAGGTACAGATGGCACATAAGGGAGTGTATAGCGGTAGTGTGGGTGAGGGGTACAGACGGCACATAAGGGAGTGTATAGCGGTAGTGCGGGTGAGCGGTACAGGCAGCACATAAGAGAGTGTATAGCGGTAGTGTGGGTGAGGGGTACAGACGGCACATAAGGGAGTGTATAGCGGTAGTGCGGGTGAGGGGTACAGATGACACATAAGGGAGTGTATAGCGGTAGTGTGGGTGAGTGGTACAGATGGCACATAAGGGAGTGTATAGCGGTAGTGCGGGTGAGAGGTAGAGATGGCACATAAGGGAGTGTATAGCGGTAGTGCGGGTGAGAGGTACAGATGGCACATAAGGGAGTGTATAGCGGTAGTGTGGGTGAGGGGTACAGACGGCACATAAGGGAGTGTATAGCGGTAGTGTCGGTGACGGGTACAGACAGCACATAAGGGAGTGTATAGCGGTAGTGCGGTTGAAAGGTACAGGCGGCTCATAAGGGAGGGTATAGCGGTAGTGAGCGTGAGAGGTACAGACAGCACATAAGTGAGTGTATAGTGGTAGTGTGGGTGAGAGGTACAGACTGCACATAAGGTAGTGTATAGCGGTAGTGTCGGTGACGGGTACAGACGGCACATAAGGGAGGGTATAGCGGTAGTGCGGGTGAGCGGTACAGGCAGCACATAAGGGAGTGTATAGCGGTAGTGTGGGTGAGGGGTACAGATGGCACATAAGGGAGTGTATAGCGGTAGTGTGGGTGAGAGGTACAGATGGCACATAAGGGAGTGTATAGCGGTAGTGCGGGTGAGGGGTACAGACGGCACATAAGGGAGTGTATAGCGGTACTGTGGGTGAGGGGTACAGATGGCACATAAGGGAGTGTATAGCGGTAGTGTGGGTGAGGGGTACAGATGGCACATAAGGGGGTATATAGCGGTAGTGCATATGAGAGGTACAGACTGAACATAAGGGAGTGTATAGCGGTAGTGAGGGTGACGGGTACAGACGGCACATAAGGGAGTGTATAGCGGTAGTGAGGGTGACGGTACAGACGGCACATAAGGGAGTGTATAGCGGTAGTGCGGGTGAGGGTTACAGACGGCACATAAGGGAGTGTATAGTAGTAGTGTGGGTGAGGGGTACAGACGACACATAAGGGAGTGTATAGCGGTAGTGCCGGTGAGGGGTACAGGCAGCACATAAGGGAGTGTATAGCGGTAGTGCTGGTGAGGGGTACAGACGGCACATAAGGGAGTGTATAGCGGTAGTGTGGGTGAGAGGTATAGATGGCACATAAGGGAGTGTATAGCGGTAGTGTGGGTGAGGGGTACAGACGGCACATAAGGGAGGGTATAGCGGTAGTGCGGGTGAGCGGTACAGACTGCACATAAGGGAGTGTATAGCGGTAGTGTGGGTGAGGGGTACAGACGGCACATAAGGGAGTGTATAGCGGTAGTGTGGGTGAGGGGAACAGACGGCACATAAGGGAGTGTATAGCGGTAGTGTGGGTGAGGGGTACAGACGGCACATAAGGGAGTGTATAGCGGTAGTGTGGGTGAGAGGTACAGATGGCACATAAGGGAGTGTATAGCGGTATTGTGGGTGAGGGGTACAGACGGCACATAAGGGAGTGTATAGCGGTAGTGAGGGTGAGGGGTACAGATGGCACATAAGGGAGTGTATAGCGGTAGTGTGGGTGAGGGGAACAGACGGCACATAAGGGAGTGTATAGCGGTAGTGTGGGTGAGGGGTATAGACGGCACATAAGGGAGTGTATAGCGGTAATGCGGGTGAGGGGTACAGACGGCACATAAGGGAGTGTATAGCAGTAGTGCTGGTGAGGGGTACAGACGGCACATAAGGGAGTGTATAGCGGTAGTGTGGGTGAGGGGTACAGATGGCACATAAGGGAGTGTATATCGGTAATGCGGGTGAGGGGTACAGATGGCACATAAGGGAGTGTATAGTGGTAGTGTGGGTGAGAGGTAAAGACGGCACATAAGGGAGTGTATAGTGGTAGTGCGGGTGAGGGGTACAGGCAGCACATAAGGGAGTGTATAGCGGTAGTGAGGGTGAGGGGTACAGACGACACATAAGGGAGTGTATAGCGGTAGTGTGGGTGAGGGGAACAGACGGCACATAAGGGAGTGTATAGCGGAAGTGCGGGTGAGGGGTATATACGGCACATAATGGAGTGTATAGCGGTAGTGCGGGTGAGGGGTATAGACGGCACATAAGGGACTGTATAGCGGTAGTGCAGGTGAGGGGTACAGACGGCACATAAGGGAGTGTATAGCGGTAGTGTGGGTGAGAGGTACAGACTGCACATAAGGGAGTGTATAGTGGTAGTGCGGGTGAGGGGTACAGATGGCACATAAGGGAGTGTATAGCGGTAGTGCGGGTGAGCGGTACAGGCAGCACATAAGGGAATGTATAGCGGTAGTGTCGGTGAGGGAAACAGACGGCACATAAGGGAGTGTATAGCGGTATTGTGGGTGAGGGGTACGGACGGCACATAAGGGAGTGTAGAGTGGTAGTGTGGGTGAGGGGTACAGACGGCACATAAGGGAGTGTATAGCGGTAGCGCGGGTGAGGGGTACAGACGGCACATAAGGGAGTGTATAGCGGTAGTGTGGGTGAGGGGTAAAGATGGCACATAAGGGAGTGTATAGCGGTAGTGCGGGTGAGGGGTACAGACGGCACATAAGGGAGTGTATAGCGGTAGTGCGGGTAAGGGGTACAGACGGCACATAAGGGAGTGTATAGCGGTAGTGCGGATGAGGGGTACAGACGGCACATAAGGGAGTGTATAGCGGTAGTGCGGGTAAGGGGTACAGACGGCACATAAGGGAGTGTATAGCTGTAGTGTGGGTGAGGGGTACAGACGGCACATAAGGGAGTGTATAGCGGTAGTGTGGGTGAGGGGTACAGACGGCACATAAGGGAGTGTATAGCGGTAGTGTGGGGGAGGGGTACAGACGGCACATAAGGGAGTGTATAGCGGTAGTGTGGGGGAGGGGTACAGACGGCACATAAGGGAGTGTATAGCGGTAGTGCAGGGTACAGACGGCACATAAGGGAGTGTATAGCTGTAGTGTGGGTAAGGGGTACAGACGGCACATAAGGGAGTGTATAGCGGTAGCGCGGGTGAGGGATACAGATGGCACATAAGGGAGTGTATAGCTGTAGTGCGGGTGAGGGGTACAGACGGCACATAAGGGAGTGTATAGTGGTAGTGTGGGTGAGGGGTATAGACGGCACATAAGGGAGTGTATAGCGGTAGTGCGGGTGAGGGGTACAGACGGTACATAAGGGAGTGTATAGCGGTAGTGCGGGTGAGCGGTACAGACGGCACATAAGGGAGTGTATAGCGGTAGTGCGGGTGAGGGGTACAGATGGCACATAAGGGAGTGTATAGCGGTAGTGTGGGTGAGGGGTACAGACGGCACATAAGGGAGTGTATAGCGGTAGTGCGGGTGAGGGGTACAGATGGCACATAAGGGAGTGTATAGCGGTAGTGCGGGTGAGAGGTACAGACGGCACATAAGGGAGTGTATAGCGGTAGTGTCGGTGACGGGTACAGACGGCACATAAGGGAGGGTATAGCGGTAGTGTGGGTGAGGGGTACAGACGGCACATAAGGGAGTGTATAGCGGTAGTGCGGGTGAGGGGTATAGACGGCACATAAGGGAGTGTATAGCGGTAGTGCGGGTGAGGGGTACAGACAGCACATAAGGGAGTGTATAGCGGTATTGCGGGTGAGGGGTACAGATGGCACATAAGGGAGTGTATAGCGGTAGTGTGGGTGAGAGGTACAGACGGCACATAAGGGAGTGTATAGCGGTAGTGCGGGTGTGGGGTACAGACGGCACATAAGGGAGTGTATAGCGGTAGTGTGGGTGAGGGGTACAGGTGACACATAAAGGAGTGTATAGCGGTAGTGCGGGTGAGGGGTACAGATGGCACATAAGGGAGTGTATAGCGGTAGTGCGGGTGAGGGGTACAGATGGCACATAAGGGAGTGTATAGCGGTAGTGTGGGTGAGGGGTATAGACGGCACATAAGGGAGTGTATAGCGGTAGTGTGGGTGAGAGGTACAGACGGCACATAAGGGAGTGTATAGCGGTAGTGCGGGTGAGGGGTATAGACGGCACATAAGGGAGTGTATAGCGGTAGTGCGGGTGAGGGGTACAGACGGCACATAAGGGAGTGTATAGCGATAGTGGGGATGAGAGGTACAGACAGTACATAAGGGAGTGTATAGCGGTAGTGTGGGTGAGGGGTACAGACGGAACATAAGGGAGTGTATAGCGGTAGTGCGGGTGAGGGGTACAGACGGCACATAAGGGAGTTGTGGCCGGAGAGACCCCCAGCCCACGTGGACAATGGCGGCGCGGCACTGAAGGGGTTAACCCTCAGTGACCGGCGCCATATTCAAGGACAATGGGCGCTTGGCGCCACTTTTAAACTGTGTACTGGTGCTAAGCGCCATCTTTAAATGTAGTGTGGGTGCTAGGCACCGGGTATTTAAAAATATATTTAATACTGTGTTTTCACCAATGTTATATTTAATGCAATAGGCACAGTTGTAGGATTGCACATTTACATTGCATGCAAATGCCAGCACTTAGAAGGAATGTGTAAGCTGTGTTGGTTTTAAAATGCATTTACGTTTGTGGACAAATGGCCTTGGAAGCTTCTCACCTAGGAATTGAGATGCTGATGACCCTGGCACCTGGAAAGGGGTGTATGGACAAGCCATTTCTTTGAGATTGAGATGTGTCTCTGTGTAACTTTATAGACACATGCAGGTGAAAGGATGTGTTTGCTGTCTTCTCTGAATATTGGCCCTCATTCCGAGTTGTTCGCTCGGTAAAAATCTTCGCATCGCAGCGATTTTCCGCTTAATGTGCATGCGCAATGTCCGCAGTGCTATGCACTTAGGAATTTTACTCACGGCATTTTCATTGTTCTGGCGATCGTAACGTGATTGACAGGAAATGGGTGTTACTGGGCGGAAACAGGCCGTTTTATGGGCGTGTGGGAAAAAACGCTACCGTTTCCGGAAAAAACGCAGGAGTGGACGGAGAAACGGGGGAGTGTCTGGGCGAACGCTGGGTGTGTTTGTGACGTCAAACCAGTGAAATGATCGCAGATGCCGAGTAAGTCTGAAGCTACTCAGAAACTACTACGAGGTGCGTAATCGCAATATTGCGAATACATCGTTTGCAATTTTAAGATGCTAAGATTCACTCCCAGTAGGCGGCGGCTTAGCATGAGCAAATCTGCTAAAATTCACTTGCGAGCGAACAACTCGGAATGAGGGCCATTGTGTGAACTGGGTTTGCATGGAGATGTTAGAGAAGACAGGAACATGTTAATCAGATTGTGTTTTACAAATGCAAACTAGTGGGTTTCATTCAACAACAGTTTGATGTAACATTTCTTAGGCTGCATTATGTGTGATGCAGATTATGTTTCATTTACAGTATAAGAACGTTGTCTATGCGTGAGAGGGTGAATGCAATTGAAATGCAAGTTACATTTACATTTGTGAAAGAGACAGGAAGATGATAATCAGATTGTGTTTGGGAAAGCACACTGGTTTGGTTATATTTGAAGAGGAGCAGGAATGTGCTTTTTCTAATTCTAAACTTTTGAAATGTAAACTTGTATTTCTTTATATTTTCTGCGATAACCTGATTGGTTGGAGAAGACAGGGAGGGCTTACCCCCCTGTGGTACTGTGTGTAGAACTGAGATAAAAAGAGGATGCCTGTGAGCCTCCAAGTTGTATTGTACCATCTTTATTCTGCTGGAACATCTTGTTGTATGCTGTTGCCCCTAGCAATAGGGATGAGTCTTTTTAAAGGCTATTATTGAGCAAATAAACATCATCTGCCTCAAGAAGATTGCTTCATCTTGTGACCTACAGGGTTATGCCAAACATAGCCCCGTCCTCCGGCTGTCCAGGGAAGCACCTAACGTCTCCAAGTTCCGCCTTCCGCCATCTACCGGTAGAGGCCTAGCAAGTGGCTAGTGGGGATTCGTCAACACCGCACAGGTGTAGTAAGGCAGTGCGTCGGCACATACAGAGCAGAACCGTGGTTCCAAACGCCACAGCAGGTTAGGAGTTTGGTGGTGGCAGCATAAACCCGCCCACAACGCAGTGGGTGCAGTCAGTAACAGGCGGTTACTGACGGTAAGCGGGAATCCCCTATGTGGTCAGGCCTCGTGTGACCTGACCCTCCATTCTGTGCGCAGGAGACGGGACGCAAAAGCAGCAAGTGCTTTCGTACGGAACCGTCCTGTCACAGAAATTGGTAGCAGCAGTGGGATCATCCCAGGTGGCTTTTCGGTCACCCGATTGGAGAAGCCGAGTTACTCAGGAGAGGAGTAACTGCAGTGCAGGAGAACGCACAAGATGACGGACTTCAGCGGAATGTCTAAGGGCGATCTGGAGATCGTGTGCCAGGAGAAGGGTGTGGATATCCCTTCCAACGCGTCCAGAAGCATCATGAAGGTGGCGCTCATGAGCTTGGAGGAGTCCCATCGGGCGGAGGTGGAAAGCACTGACGGCGTCAGCATCGCAGAGGACGGCCCACCAGTGGACCTTCGTAAGGAACCGGTGAGACCCACAAGCCCCGCCCTCTCTCACAGCAGCAATGTTTCCCAGCAATCCCTAGCAGGGCCAGGATCCCAACATCCCAGGGGGGCCGGCCCGGATACCCTAGCAGATCGGCTAGCGGAATTGGGGGAAAGGGCAACGGAGCAAGAGCGCTTGATCATCATCCAGATGTGGCGTGATGAGCGGGCACCACAGGCCATGGTACACCGGGAGCCGCTGTCAGCTGTTGTACACAGATCAGGACGCATTCAGTTTGCCAAGTTTGCAGACAGTAATGGGGACATTGATGGACATTTACAAGTTTTTGAAAGGACTTGTAAACTACACGATTTACCCAAGTTGGAGTGGGTGAGACACCTTGTGCCCACTCTGCATGGAGAGGCATTGGAGGCCTATCGAGGAGTGGCCACGGAGGACTGTGGGGATTACGACGTAGTTGCGAAGGCCCTCCTCCAGAGATTCTTCATCACTCCAGAGTCTTACAGGAAGAAGTTCAGAGACTTGCCCAAGAATCCTAGCAGCACCCATGAGCAGTTCGCCACCCAGCTGCGGCAGTACGTGGTGAAGTGGGTAAAGGATTCGGATGCCACTACATGGGACGCACTGATCGACCTGATCTGCAGGGAGCAGTTCTATTGTAGGTGGGCCCCAGAAGTGAAGGAGTGGGTGCTAGATCGGGAGCCACCCAGCTTAAAAATGGCTGCCCAGTTAGCAGACAAGTATGTGGCAATTCGGCCACAGGGCCAGAAGCGCCCAGCCAGCAGCCAGCTCCAAAAGACTGTACCACCAAGGGAACCCTCCTCTTCAGCTCAACACCCCCAAAGACAAGCATCTTCCAACCCGGGTGCTCTTGGCCAGCAACCGCACTGCAGCGTCCCTGCAACTGATCAGAGATCATCGGTGCCACGACTGGAGAAGAAGTGCTACGGCTGTGGGAAAATCGGACATCTGAGGATGAACTGTCCTGCATCCCAAGCACCCCAGACTCGTGCCCCAAATCCGAGTGCTGGAGCCCGGCTCGCTTGTTTGACGAGAGGAGATGAGCCTACAGAGACTGTTCCCCCTCCAGTCAGTCCGATGGAGTGTGGCGAGAGACAGGTGCACTCTGCGGAAAGAGTCACCTGCATGGCCAAACAGCCCCTACACAACATGTGGAGGCACCTGCAGCCGGTCCACGTGGGACCCCTGCAGGGAGAAGGCCTAAGAGACCCTGGGGCCTCAATAACTGTGGTGAGCCCCCACCTTATAGATCCTGCTGCAGTATTGCAGGGTCGCACTGCCAAGGTCACCCTGGCAGATGGAATGGAGAAAGCGGTTCCCATGGCAAGAGTCTACCAGGACTGGGGAGCTGGACCAGAGTTGCGAGAAGTTGCCGTCATGGATGGTCTCCCAACTGATGTGGTCCTAGGAAATTATCTGGGTGGTGGGATCGTCACTAAGTTTGTTGGCGCCATTCCCTGGAGTCAAGTTCCACAACCACCGTTGACATCAGCTGCTCCAGCACAGCCCAGCCCAGAGGAAAAGACTACAGCTGCTAGACAACTGCCAGCACAGCCAACCACAGCTTCAACCAGCCCAGAGGAAAAGATTACAGCGGCTAGATCAGCACATCGACCCTGCATGCCTTTTGCCTCTGGTATGCCTACGTCCACTAGCAACGCAGAGGATGTTGGGTCCAGCTCGTTTGATCCTGTGGGGGTGCCCAATGATGCTCCTGACCCAAGTGGTTTGCCAACTCCGGCGGTGAGTATGAGAAACCACACTGATTTTTCCATGACTGACCCCTACCAGACTGACCCTAGTAGTCCCCACCTATATCCCCCTGTAGTGTGTCCCAATTTAGGAGAGATTGAGGGCCTCAGACAGGAGTTTAGGGAGGCTCAACCCTCTGACCCATCCCTGAAAGGTATGAGGCGCCACTCTGGCAGCGGCCTTGACCGGGTTGGGGCAGGAAGTTTGACCTGGCGGGAAGGATTAAGGTACAGGGTAGCCAGGAAAATGGGAGGCGATAGACCAGATAGGGAATGTGTCCAACTGGTCCCCCCAGGGAACGTTCCTGCGCAACCGGTGTCGGTTGCCAGCGAAACCCCTTTGGACAGTAACTCGGAGACAGACCGTACCCTGAGTGCCTGACACAGAGCTTACCCTGGTCTGGAATGTTGGATGACGCCCAGATCAACTGTAAGGCTGGTGCCATGCGTTGGCAGCTGGGGCACTCCAGCGGTTGTGTTGTCTCTGGGCCTCTGCCCATAGGAGAACCCTTGCAGCAAGTTGCTGTGGACATAGCAGGTCCCTTGCCTGTGCTCAGTAGATTGGGGAAGACACGCAGCCTCCCTGTAGTGGATGCCACACAGGATCCAGAGGCTGGTGGTCTGGCCACCATCACTGTGGCACAGGTAGCGGACGAGGAGGGAAGAGTAGGCCTAGGTGACAGGGTAGGTTTCCCGAGTCATAGGTCGACAGAAGAGGATTGGAGGGCAGGTCTGACAGTTCGGGCAGACAGTTGCCAGATAGGTAGGACGGAGGTGCAGTGCCTGGGGCACCATGTGGGAGGAGATAGGGGTAGGCCCAAACCAGAGGGGGTGGAGACAACCAGAGGCTGTCCCCGACCCACATCACCTAGACCGGTACTGACCTTAGAACCTGTAAGGCCCTACGGACACGTTGTCATTGACTTTAGTCCTGTAGTGAACCCCTTGACAGAGATGGCTAGGAAGGGCATTCCCAAGTCAGTGGACTTTGCACCCGCTTGCGAGTTGGCATTCCAGTCATTGAAGGAGGTTTGGGTACCCGCTCCAGTGCTGATGGCGCACATTCTTGACCAGGACTGTGTGTTACGAACTACTGCGCCACTGCACGGACTGGGAGCAGTACCGAGCCAGAAAGAGCCATATGGGCAGGAGCACCCAGTGGCCTGTTTGAGCAATATACTGCTATTGTGGGAGGTGGGGTATGCCACAATTGGGACACCGTGGGTGGCACTTGTGTGTAACTGGCCCCCCACCGTGGTGACTTACCACCCACCTGTTAGGTGGCTGCAACCTACCTTGGGGAAATGTGACAGACTTTTGTGGTGGAGCCTTGAACTTGGACTTCAGGTGGACTATTTGAACATTGTGCACCCACGAAGAGAGGCCCACTGCACCATGGATGAACTGTCTAGGCCGGAGCCTACGCCTCCCAGGTAGCGTCACCTTCAACCCCATTAAGGACTGCGGGACCAGATCGTTGGGACATGGGTCCCTGGTTGACCCGCTTGAATGGGGGGGGGGGGGAGTGTGTGGCCGGAGAGACCCCCAGCCCACGTGGACAATGGCGGCGCGGCACTGAAGGGGTTAACCCTGTGACCGGCGCCATATTCAAGGACAATGGGCGCTTGGCGCCACTTTTAAACTGTGCACTGGTGCTAAGCGCCATCTTTAAATGTAGTGTGGGTGCTAGGCACCGGGTATTTAAAAATATATATTTAATACTGTGTTTTCACCAATGTTATATTTAATGCAATAGGCACAGTTGTAGGATTGCACATTTACATTGCATGCAAATGCCAGCACTTAGAAGGAATGTGTAAGCTGTGTTGGTTTTAAAATGCATTTACGTTTGAGGACAAATGGCTTGGAAGCTTCTCACCTAGGAATTGAGATGCTGATGACCCTGGCACCTGGAAAGGGGTGTATGGACAAGCCATTTCTTTGAGATTGAGATGTGTCTCTGTGTAACTTTATAGACACATGCAGGTGAAAGGATTTGTTTGCTGTCTTCTCTGAATATTGTGTGAACTGGGTTTGCATGGAGATGTTAGAGAAGACAGGAACATGTTAATCAGATTGTGTTTTACAAATGCAAACTAGTGGGTTTCATTCAACAACAGTTTGATGTAATATTTCTTAGGCTGCATTATGTGTGATGCAGATTATGTTTAATTTACAGTATAAGAACGCTGTCTATGTGTGAGAGGGTGAATGCAATTGAAATGCAAGTTACATTTACATTTGTGAAAGAGACAGGAAGATGATAATCAGATTGTGTTTGGGAAAGCACACTGGTTTGGTTATATATGAAGAGGAGCAGGAATGTGCTTTATCTAATTCTTAACTTTTGAAATGTAAACTTGTATTTCTTTATATTTTCTGCGATAACCTGATTGGTTGGAGAAGACAGGGAGGGCTTACCCCCCTGTGGTACTGTGTGTAGAACTGAGATAAAAAAGAGGATGCCTGTGAGCCTCCAAGTTGTATTGTACCATCTTTATTCTGCTGGAACATCTTGTTGTATGCTGTTGCCCCTAGCAATAGGGATGAGTCTTTTTAAAGGCTATTATTGAGCAAATAAACATCATCTGCTCAAGAAGATTGCTTCATCTTGTGACCTACAGGGTTATGCCAAACATAGCCCCGTCCTCCGGCTGTCCAGGGAAGCACCTAACGTCTCCAAGTTCCGCCTTCCGCCATCTACCGGTAGAGGCCTAGCAAGTGGCTAGTGGGGATTAGTCAACACCGCACAGGTGTAGTAAGGCAGTGCGTCGGCACATACAGAGCAGAACCGTGGTTCCAAACGCCACAGCAGGTTAGGAGTTTGGTGGTGGCAGCATAAACCCGCCCACAACGCAGTGGGTGGAGTCAGTAACAGGCGGTTACTGACGGTAAGCGGGAATCCCCTATGTGGTCAGGCCTAGTGTGACCTGACCCTCCATTCTGTGCGCAGGAGACGGGACGCAAAAGCGGCAAGTGCTTTCGTACGGAACCGTCCTGTCACAGGAGTGTATAGCGGTAGTGCGGGTGAGCGGTACAGGCAGCACATAAGGGAGTGTATAGCGGTAGTGTGGGTGAGGGGTACAGACGGCACATAATGGAGTGTATAGCGATAGTGTGGGTGAGGGGTACAGACGGCACATAAGGGAGTGTATAGTGGTAGTGTGGGTGAGGGGTACAGGCAGCACATAAGGGAGTGTATAGCTGTAGTGTGGGTGAGAGGTACAGATGGCACATAAGGGAGTGTATAGCGGTAGTGTGGGTGAGGGGTACAGACGGCACATAAGGGAGTGTATAGCGGTAGTGTCGGAGACGGGTACAGACGGCACATAAGGGAGGATATAGCGGTAGTGAGCGTGAGAGGTACAGACAGCACATAAGGGAGTGTATAGCGGTAGTGAGGGTGAGAGGTACAGGCAGCACATAAGGGAGTATATAGCGGTAGTGTCGGTGACGGGTACAGACGGCACATAAGGGAGGGTATAGCGGTAGTGCGGGTGAGCGGTACAGGCAGCACATAAGGGAGTGTATAGCGGTAGAGTGGGTGAGAGGTACAGATGGCACATAAGGGAGTGTATAGCGGTAGTGCGGGTGAGGGGTACAGACGGCACATAAGGGAGGGTATAGCGGTAGTGTGGGTGAGGGGTATAGACGGCACATAAGGGAGTGTAGAGCGGTAGTGCGGGTGAGCGGTACAGGCAGCACATAAGGGAGTGTATAGCGGTAGTGTGGGTGAGAGGTACAGACTGCACATAAGGGAATGTATAGCGGTAGTGTGGGTGAGGGGTACAGACGGCACATAAGGGGGTGTATAGCGATATTGTGGGTGAGGGGTACGGACGGCACATAAGGGAGTGTAGAGCGGTAGTGTGGGTGAGGGGTACAGACGGCACATAAGGGAGTGTATAGCGGTAGTGCGGGTGAGGGGTACAGACGGCACATAAGGGAATGTATAGCGGTAGTGTGGGTGAGGGGTACAGACGGCACATAAGGGAGTGTATAGCGGTAATGCAGGTGAGGGGTACAGAAGGCACATAAGGGAGTGTATAGCGGTAGTGCGGATGAGGGATACAGACAGCACATAAGGAAGTGTATAGCGGTAATGCAGGGTACAGACGGCACATAAGGGAGTGTATAGCGGTAGTGCTGGTGAGGGGTATAGACGGCACATAAGGGAGTGTATAGCGGAAGTGTGGGTGAGGGGTACAGACGGCACATAAGGGAGTGTATAGCGGTAGTGCAGGTGAGGGGTATAGACGGTACATAAGGGAGTGTATAGCGGTAGTGCGGGAGAGGGGTACAGACGGCACATAAGGGAGTGTATAGTGGTAGTGTGGGTGAGGGGTATAGACGGCACATAAAGGAGTGTATAGTGGTAGTGCGGGAGAGGGGTATAGACGGCACATAAGGGAGTGTATAGCAGTAGTGCGGGTGAGGGGTACAGAGGGCACATAAGGGAGTGTATAGTGGTAGTGCGGGTGAGCGGTACAGGCAGCACATAAGGGAGTGTATAGCGGTAGTGTGGGTGAGGGGTACAGACGGCACATAAAGGAGTGTATAGCGGTAGTGTGGGTGAGGGGTACAGACGGCACATAAGGAAGTGTATAGCGGTAGTGTGGGTGAGGGGTATAGACAGCACATAAGGGAGTGTATAGCGGTAATGCGGGTGAGGGGTACAGACGGCACATAAGGGAGTGTATAGCGGTAGTGCTGGTGAGGGGTACAGACGGCACATAAGGGAGTGTATAGCGGTAATGCGGGTGAGGGGTACAGACGGCACATAAGGGAGTGTATAGCGGTAGTGCTGGTGAGGGGTACAGACGGTACATAAGGGAGTGTATAGCGGTAGTGCTGGTGAGGGGTACAGACGGCAGATAAGGGAGTGTATAGCGGTAGTGCAGGGTACAGACGGCACATAAGGGAGTGTATAGCGGTAGTGCTGGTAAAGGGGTATAGACGGCACATAAGGGAGTGTATAGCGGTAGTGCGGGTGAGGGGTATAGACGGCACATAAGGGAGTTTATAGCGGTAGTGTGGGTGAGGTGTACAGACGGCACATAAGGGAGTGTACAGCGGTAGTGCGGATGAGAGGTACAGACAGTACATAAGGGAGTGTATAGCGGTAGTGCAGGGTACAGACGGCACATAAGGGAGTGTATAGCGGTAGTGCGGGTGAGCGGTACAGGCGGCACATAAGGGAGTGTATGGCGGTAGTGTGGGTGAGGGGTACAGACGGCACATTAGGGAGTGTATAGTGGTAGTGTGGGTGAGGGGTACAGACGGCACAAAAGGGAGTGTATAGCGGTAGTGTGGGTGAGGGGTACAGACGGCACATAAGGGAGTGTATAGTGGTAGTGTGGGTGAGGGGTATAGACGGCACATAAGGGAGTGTATAGCGGTGGTGCGGGTGAGGGGTATAGACGGCACATAAGGGAGTGTATAGCGGTAGTGCGGGTGAGCGGTACAGGCAGCACATAAGGGAGTGTATACCGGTAGTGCGGGTGAGGGGTACAGACGGCACATAAGGGAGTGTATAGCGGTAGCGCGGGTGAGGTGTACAGACGGCACATAAGGGAGTGTATAGTGGTAGTGCGGGTGAGAGGTACAGATGGCACATAAGGGAGTGTATAGCGGTTGTGCGGGTGAGGGGTACAGACGGCACATAAGGGAGTGTATAGCGGTAGTGTGGGTGAGGGGTACAGACGGCACATAAGGGAGTATATAGCGGTAGTGCAGGGTACATACGGCACATAAGGGAGTGTATAGCGGTAGTGCTGGTGAGGGGTATAGAAGGCACATAAGGGAGTGTATAGCGGTAGTGTGGGTGAGGGGTACAGACGGCACATTAGGGAGTGTATAGTGGTAGTGTGGGTGAGGGGTACAGAGGGCACATAAGGGAGTGTATAGTGGTAGTGTGGGTGAGGGGTATAGACGGCACATAAGGGAGTGTATAGCGGTGGTGCGGGTGAGGGGTATAGACGGCACATAAGGGAGTGTATAGCGGTAGTGCGGGTGAGCGGTACCGCTAAACTCACCCTTATGTGCCGTCTGTACCCCTCACCCACACTACCGCTATACACTCCCTTATGTGCCGTCTGTACCCCTCACCCACACTACCGCTATACACTCCCTTATGTGGGAGACGGCACATAAGGGAGTGTATAGCGGTAGTGCGGGTGAGAGGTACAGATGGCACATAAGGGAGTGTATAGCGGTTGTGCGGGTGAGGGGTAAAAACGGCACATAAGGGAGTGTATAGCGGTAGTGTGGGTGAGGGGTACAGACGGCACATAAGGGAGTATATAGCGGTAGTGCAGGGTACAGACGGCACATAAGGGAGTGTATAGCGGTAGTGCTGGTGAGGGGTATAGACGGCACATAAGGGAGTGTATAGCGGTAGTGTGGGTGAGGGGTACAGACGGCACATAAGGGAGTGTATATCGGTAGAGCGGGGTACAGACGACACATAAGGGAGTGTATAGGGGTAGTGTGGGTGAGGGGTATAGACGGCACGTAAGGGAGTGTATAGCGGTAGTGCGGGTGAGGGGTACAGACGGCACATAAGGGAGTGTATATCGGTAGTGTGGGTGAGGGGTACAGACGGCACATAAGGGAGTGTATAGCGGTAGTGTGGGTGAGGGGTATAGACGGCACATAAGGGAGTGTATAGCTGTTGTGCGGGTTAGGGGTAAAGACGGCACATAAGGGAGTGTATAGCGGTAGTGTGGGTGAGGGGTACAGACGGCACATAAGGGAGTGTATAGTGGTAGTGTGGGTGAGGGGTACAGAAGGCACATAAGGGAGTGTATAGTGGTAGTGTGGGAGAGGGGTACAGACGGCACATAAGGGAGTGTATAGTGGTAGTGTGGGTGAGGGGTATAGGTAGCACATAAGGGAGTGTATAGAGGTAGTGTGGGTGAGGGGTACAGATGGCACATAAGGGAGTGTATAGTGGTAGTGCGGGTGAGGGGTACAGACGGCACATAAGGGAGTGTATAGCGGTAGTGTGGTGTGAGGGGTACAGATGGCATATAAGGGAGTGTATAGCGGTAGTGCGGGTGAGGGGCACAGATGGCACATAAGGGAGTGTATAGCGGTAGTGCGGGTGAGGGGGATAGATGGCACATAAGGGAGTGTATAGCGGTAGTGTGGATGAGGGGTAAAGGCGGCACATAGGGGAGTGTATAGTGGTAGTGTGGGTGAGGGGTACAGAGGGCACAAAAGGGAGTGTATAGCGGTAGTGTGGGTGAGGGGTACAGACGGCACATAAGGGAGTGTATAGTGGTAGTGTGGGTGAGGGGTATAGACGGCACATAAGGGAGTGTATAGCGGTAGTGCGGGTGAGCGGTACAGGCAGCACATAAGGGAGTGTATAGCGGTAGTGCGGGTGAGGGGTACAGACGGCACATAAGGGAGTGTATAGCGGTAGCACGGGTGAGGGGTACAGACGGCACATAAGGGAGTGTATAGCGGTAGTGTGGGTGAGGGGTACAGACGGCACATAAGGGAGTGTATAGCGGTAGTGTGGGTGAGGGGTACAGACGGCACATAAGGGTGAGTATAGCGGTAATGCAGGTGAGGGGTACAGACGGCACATAAGGGAGTGTATAGCGGTAGTGCGGGTGAGAGGTACAGATGGCACATAAGGGAGTGTATAGCGGTTGTGCGGGTGAGGGGTACAGACGGCACATAAGGGAGTGTATAGCGGTAGTGTGGGTGAGGGGTACAGACGGCACATAAGGGAGTATATAGCGGTAGTGCAGGGTACAGACGGCACATAAGGGAGTGTATAGCGGTAGTGCTGGTGAGGGGTATAGACGGCACATAAGGGAGTGTATAGCGGTAGTGTGGGTGAGGGGTACAGACGGCACATAAGGGAGTGTATATCGGTAGTGCGGGGTACAGACGACACATAAGGGAGTGTATAGGGGTAGTGTGGGTGAGGGGTATAGACGGCACATAAGGGAGTGTATAGCGGTAGGGCGGGTGAGGGGTACAGACGGCACATAAGGGAGTGTATTTCGGTAGTGTGGGTGAGGGGTACAGACGGCACATAAGGGAGTGTATAGCTGTAGTGCGGGTTAGGGGTAAAGACGGCACATAAGGGAGTGTATAGCGGTAGTGTGGGTGAGGGGTACAGACGGCACATAAGGGAGTGTATAGCGGTAGTGTGGGTGAGGGGTACAGACGGCACATAAGGGAGTGTATAGTGGTAGTTTGGGTGAGGGGTACAGAAGGCACATAAGGGAGTGTATAGTGGTAGTGTGGGTGAGGGGTACAGACGGCACATAAGGGAGTGTATAGTGGTAGTGCGGGTGAGGGGCACAGATGGCACATAAGGGAGTGTATAGTGGTAGTGCGGGTGAGGGGTACAGATGGCACATAAGGGAGTGTATAGCGGTAGTGAGGGTGAGGGGTACAGATGGCACATAAGGGAGTGTAAAGCGGTAGTGTGGTGTGAGGGGTACAGATGGCACATAAGGGAGTGTATAGCGGTAGTGTGGTGTGAGGGGTACAGATGACACATAAGGGAGTGTATAGCGGTAGTGCGGGTGAGGGGCACAGATGGCACATAAGGGAGTGTATAGCGGTAGTGCGGGTGAGGGGTATAGATGGCACATAAGGGAGTGTATAGCGGTAGTGTGGATGAGGGGTAAAGGCGGCACATAGGGGAGTGTATAGCGGTAGTGTGGGTGAGGGGTATAGATGGCACATAAGGGAGTGTATAGCGGTAGTGTGGGTGAGGGGTACAGATGGCACATAAGGGAGTGTATAACGGTAGTGTGGGTAAGGGGTACAGACGGCACATAAGGGAGTGTATAGTGGTAGTGTGGGTGAGGGGTATAGGTAGCACATAAGGGAGTGTATAGCGGTAGTGTGGGTGAGGGGTACAGATGGCACATAAGGGAGTGTATAGTGGTAGTGCGGGTGAGGGGTACAGATGGCACATAAGGGAGTGTATAGCGGTAGTGAGGGTGAGGGGTACAGACGGCACATAAGGGAGTGTATAGCGGTAGTGTGGGTGAGAGGTACATGCGGCACATAAGGGAGTGTATAGCGGTAGTGTGGGTGAGAGGTACAGATGGCACATAAGGGAGTGTAGAGCGGTAGTGTGGGTGAGGGGCACAGACGTCACATAAGGGAGTGTATAGGGGTAGCACGGGTGAGGGTTACAGACGGCACATAAGGGAGTGTATAGCGGTAGTGTGGGTGAGGGGTACAGACGGCACATAAGGGAGTGTATAGCGGTAGTGTGGGTGAGGGGTACAGACGGCACATAATGGAGTGTATAGCGGTAGTGAGGGTGAGGGGTATAGACGGCACATAAGGGAGTGTATGGCGGTAATGCAGGTGAGGGGTACAGACGGCACATAAGGGAGTGTATAGCGGTAGTGCGGGTGAGGGGTATAGACGGCACATAAGGGAGTGTATGGCGGTAATGCAGGTGAGGGGTACAGACGGCACATAAGGGAGTGTATAGCGGTAGTGCGGATGAGGGGTAAAGACGGCACATAAGGGAGTGTATAGCGGTAGTGTGGGTGAGAGGTACAGACGGCACATAAGGGAGTGTATAGCGGTAGTGCGGATGAGGGGTACAGACGGCACATAAGGGAGTGTATAGCTGTAGTGCGGGTGAGAGGTACAGATAGCACATAAGGGAGTGTATAGCGGTAGTGAGGGTGACGGGTACAGACGGCACATAAGGGAGTGTATAGCGGTAGTGTGGGTGAGGGGTACAGACGGCACATATGGGAGTGTATAGCGGTAGTGTGGGTGAGGGGTACAGACGGCACATAAGGGTGAGTATAGCGGTAATGCAGGTGAGGGGTACAGACGGCACATAAGGGCGTGTATAGCGGTAGTGCGGGTGAGAGGTAGAGATGGCACATAAGGGAGTGTATAGCGGTTGTGCGGGTGAGGGGTACAGACGGCACATAAGGTAGTGTATAGCGGTAATGCAGGTGAGGGGTACAGACGTGTATAGCGGTAGTGCGGGTGGGAGGCACAGATGGCACATAAGGGAGTGTATAGCGGTAGTGCTGGTGAGGGGGTATAGATGGCACATAAGGGAGTGTATAGCGGTAGTGCGGGTGAGGGGTACAGACGGCACATAAGGGAGTGTATAGCGGTAGTGTGGGTGAGATGTACAGATGGCACATAAGGGAGTGTAGAGCGGTAGTGTGGGTGAGGGGTACAGACGGCACATAAGGGAGTGTATAGCGGTAGCGCGGGTGAGGGGTACAGACGGCACATAAGGGAGTGTATAGCGGTAGCGTGGGTGAGGGGTACAGACGGCACATAAGGGAGTGTATAGCGGTAGTGTGGGTGAGGGGTACAGACGGCACATAAGGGTGAGTATAGCGGTAATGCAGGTGAGGGGTACAGACGTGTATAGCGGTAGTGCGGGTGAGGGGTACAGACGGCACATAAGGGAGTGTATAGCGGTAGTGCGGGTGAGGGGCACAGATGGCACATAAGGGAGTGTATAGCGGTTGTGCGGGTGAGGGGTACAGACGGCACATAAGGAGTGTATAGCGGTAATGCAGGTGAGGGGTACAGACGGCACATAAGGGAGTGTATAGCGGTAGTGCGGGTGAGGGGTACAGATGGCACATAAGGGAGTGTATAGCGGTAGTGCGGGTGAGGGGTACAGATGGCACATAAGGGAGTGTATAGCGGTAGTGCGGATGAGGGGTACAGACGGCACATAAGGGAGTGTATAGCGGTAGTGCAGGGTACAGACGGCACATAAGGGAGTGTATAGCGGTAGTGCGGGTGAGGGGTACAGATGGCACATAATGGAGTGTATAGCGGTAGTGCGGGTGAGGGGTACAGATGGCACATAAGGGAGTGTATAGCGGTAGTGCGGATGAGGGGTACAGACGGCACATATGGGAGTGTATAGCGGTAGTGCGGGTGAGCGGTACAGGCGGCACATAAGGGAATGTATAGTGGTAGTGTGGGTGAGGGGTACAGGCAGCACATAAGGGAGTGTATAGCGGTAGAGCGGGTGAGGGGTAAAGACGGCACATAAGGGAGTGTATAGCGGTAGTGTGGGTGAGGGGTACAGACGGCACATAAGGGAGTGTATAGTGGTAGTTTGGGTGAGGGGTACAGAAGGCACATAAGGGAGTGTATAGCTGTAGTGCGGGTGAGGGGTAAAGACGGCACATAAGGGAGTGTATATCGGTAGTGTGGGTGAGGGGTACAGACGGCACATAAGGGAGTGTATAGTGGTAGTGTGGGTGAGGGGTACAGATGGCACATAAGGGAGTGTATAGCGGTAGTGCGGGTGAGGGGTACAGATGGCACATAAGGGAGTGTATAGCGGTAGTGCGGATGAGGGGTATAGACGGCACATAAGGGAGTGTATAGCGGTAGTGCGGGTGAGGGGTACAGATGGCACATAAGGGAGTGTATAGCGGTAGTGTGGGTGAGGGGTACAGACGGCACATAAGGGAGTGTATAGCGGTAGTGCAGGGTACAGACGGCACATAAGGGAGTGTATAGCGGTAGTGCGGGTGAGCGGTACAGGCGGCACATAAGGGAGTGTATAGCGGTAGTGTGGGTGAGGGGTACAGACGGCACATAAGGGAGTGTATAGCGGTAGTGCAGGGTACAGACGGCACATAAGGGAGTGTATAGCGGTAGTGCGGGTGAGGGGTACAGACGGCACATAAGGGAGGGTATAGCGGTAGTGTGGGTGAGGGGTATAGACGGCACATAAGGGAGTGTAGAGCGGTAGTGTGGGTGAGGGGTATAGACGGTACATAAGGGAGTGTATAGCGGTAGTGCGGGTGAGCGGTACAGGCAGCACATAAGGGAGTGTATAGCGGTAGTGTGGGTGAGAGGTACAGACTGCACATAAGGGAATGTATAGCGGTAGTGTGGGTGAGGGGTACAGACGGCACATAAGGGGGTGTATAGCGATATTGTGGGTGAGGGGTACGGACGGCACATAAGGGAGTGTAGAGCGGTAGTGTGGGTGAGGGGTACAGACGGCACATAAGGGAGTGTATAGCGGTAGTGCGGGTGAGGGGTACAGACGGCACATAAGGGAATGTATAGCGGTAGTGTGGGTGAGGGGTACAGACGGCACATAAGGGAGTGTATAGCGGTAATGCAGGTGAGGGGTACAGACGGCACATAAGGGAGTGTACAGCGGTAGTGCGGATGAGGGATACAGACAGCACATAAGGAAGTGTATAGCGGTAATGCAGGGTACAGACGGCACATAAGGGAGTGTATAGCGGTAGTGCTGGTGAGGGGTATAGACGGCACATAAGGGAGTGTATAGCGGAAGTGTGGGTGAGGGGTACAGACGGCACATAAGGGAGTGTATAGCGGTAGTGCAGGTGAGGGGTATAGACGGTACATAAGGGAGTGTATAGCGGTAGTGCGGGAGAGGGGTACAGACGGCACATAAGGGAGTGTATAGTGGTAGTGTGGGTGAGGGGTATAGACGGCACATAAGGGAGTGTATAGTGGTAGTGCGGGAGAGGGGTATAGACGGCACATAAGGGAGTGTATAGCGGTAGTGCGGGTGAGGGGTACAGAGGGCACATAAGGGAGTGTATAGTGGTAGTGCGGGTGAGCGGTACAGGCAGCACATAAGGGAGTGTATAGCGGTAGTGTGGATGAGGGGTACAGACGGCACATAAGGGAGTGTATAGCGGTAGTGTGGGTGAGGGGTACAGACGGCACATAAGGAAGTGTATAGCGGTAGTGTGGGTGAGGGGTATAGACAGCACATAAGGGAGTGTATAGCGGAAATGCGGGTGAGGGGTACAGACGGCACATAAGGGAGTGTATAGCGGTAGTGCTGGTGAGGGGTACAGACGGCACATAAGGGAGTGTATAGCGGTAGTGTGGGTGAGGGGTACAGACGGCACATAAGGGTGAGTATAGCGGTAATGCAGGTGAGGGGTACAGACGGCACATAAGGGAGTGTATAGCGGTAGTGCGGGTGAGAGGTACAGATGGCACATAAGGGAGTGTATAGCGGTTGTGCGGGTGAGGGGTACAGACGGCACATAAGGGAGTGTATAGCGGTAGTGTGGGTGAGGGGTACAGACGGCACATAAGGGAGTATATAGCGGTAGTGCAGGGTACAGACGGCACATAAGGGAGTGTATAGCGGTAGTGCTGGTGAGGGGTATAGACGGCACATAAGGGAGTGTATAGCGGTAGTGTGGGTGAGGGGTACAGACGGCACATAAGGGAGTGTATATCGGTAGTGCGGGGTACAGACGACACATAAGGGAGTGTATAGGGGTAGTGTGGGTGAGGGGTATAGACGGCACATAAGGGAGTGTATAGCGGTAGTGCGGGTGAGGGGTACAGACGGCACATAAGGGAGTGTATTTCGGTAGTGTGGGTGAGGGGTACAGACGGCACATAAGGGAGTGTATAGCTGTAGTGCGGGTTAGGGGTAAAGACGGCACATAAGGGAGTGTATAGCGGTAGTGTGGGTGAGGGGTACAGACGGCACATAAGGGAGTGTATAGCGGTAGTGTGGGTGAGGGGTAAAGACGGCACATAAGGGAGTGTATAGCGGTAGTGTGGGTGAGGGGTACAGACGGCACATAAGGGAGTGTATAGTGGTAGTTTGGGTGAGGGGTACAGAAGGCACATAAGGGAGTGTATAGTGGTAGTGTGGGTGAGGGGTACAGACGGCACATAAGGGAGTGTATAGTGGTAGTGCGGGTGAGGGGCACAGATGGCACATAAGGGAGTGTATAGTGGTAGTGCGGGTGAGGGGTACAGATGGCACATAAGGGAGTGTATAGCGGTAGTGTGGGTGAGGGGTATAGGTAGCACATAAGGGAGTGTATAGCGGTAGTGAGGGTGAGGGGTACAGATGGCACATAAGGGAGTGTAAAGCGGTAGTGTGGTGTGAGGGGTACAGATGGCACATAAGGGAGTGTATAGCGGTAGTGTGGTGTGAGGGGTACAGATGACACATAAGGGAGTGTATAGCGGTAGTGCGGGTGAGGGGTACAGACGGCACATAAGGGAGTGTATAGCGGTAGTGTGGGTGAGGGGTATAGGTAGCACATAAGGGAGTGTATAGCGGTAGTGAGGGTGAGGGGTACAGATGGCACATAAGGGAGTGTAAAGCGGTAGTGTGGTGTGAGGGGTACAGATGGCACATAAGGGAGTGTATAGCGGTAGTGTGGTGTGAGGGGTACAGATGACACATAAGGGTGTGTAAAGCGGTAGTGTGGGTGAGGGGTACAGACGGCACATAAGGGAGTGTATAGCGGTAGTGTGGGTGAGGGGTATAGGTAGCACATAAGGGAGTGTATAGCGGTAGTGAGGGTGAGGGGTACAGATGGCACATAAGGGAGTGTAAAGCGGTAGTGAGGGTGAGGGGTACAGATGGCACATAAGGGAGTGTAAAGCGGTAGTGTGGTGTGAGGGGTACAGATGGCACATAAGGGAGTGTATAGCGGTAGTGTGGTGTGAGGGGTACAGATGACACATAAGGGAGTGTAAAGCGGTAGTGTGGGTGAGGGGTACAGACGGCACATAAGGGAGTGTATAGCGGTAGTGTGGGTGAGGGGTATAGGTAGCACATAAGGGAGTGTATAGCGGTAGTGAGGGTAAGGGGTACAGATGGCACATAAGGGAGTGTAAAGCGGTAGTGCGGGTGAGGGGTACAGATGACACATAAGGGAGTGTATAGCGGTAGTGTGGGTGAGGGGTACAGATGGCACATAAGGGAGTGTATAGCGGTAGTGTGGTGTGAGGGGTACAGATGACACATAAGGGAGTGTATAGCGGTAGTGCGGGTGAGGGGCACAGATGGCACATAAGGGAGTGTATAGCGGTAGTGCGGGTGAGGGGTATAGATGGCACATAATGGAGTGTATAGCGGTAGTGTGGATGAGGGGTAAAGGCGGCACATAGGGGAGTGTATAGCGGTAGTGTGGGTGAGGGGTATAGATGGCACATAAGGGAGTGTATAGCGGTAGTGTGGGTGAGGGGTACAGATGGCACATAAGGGAGTGTATAACGGTAGTGTGGGTAAGGGGTACAGACGGCACATAAGGGAGTGTATAGTGGTAGTGTGGGTGAGGGGTATAGGTAGCACATAAGGGAGTGTATAGCGGTAGTGTGGGTGAGGGGTACAGATGGCACATAAGGGAGTGTATAGTGGTAGTGCGGGTGAGGGGTACAGATGGCACATAAGGGAGTGTATAGCGGTAGTGAGGGTGAGGGGTACAGACGGCACATAAGGGAGTGTATAGCGGTAGTGTGGGTGAGAGGTACATGCGGCACATAAAGGAGTGTATAGCGGTAGTGTGGGTGAGAGGTACAGATGGCACATAAGGGAGTGTAGAGCGGTAGTGTGGGTGAGGGGCACAGACGGCACATAAGGGAGTGTATAGGGGTAGCACGGGTGAGGGTTACAGACGGCACATAAGGGAGTGTATAGCGGTAGTGTGGGTGAGGGGTACAGACGGCACATAAGGGAGTGTATAGCGGTAGTGTGGGTGAGGGGTACAGACGGCACATAATGGAGTGTATAGCGGTAGTGAGGGTGAGGGGTATAGACGGCACATAAGGGAGTGTATGGCGGTAATGCAGGTGAGGGGTACAGACGGCACATAAGGGAGTGTATAGCGGTAGTGCGGGTGAGGGGTATAGACGGCACATAAGGGAGTGTATGGCGGTAATGCAGGTGAGGGGTACAGACGGCACATAAGGGAGTGTATAGCGGTAGTGCGGATGAGGGGTAAAGACGGCACATAAGGGAGTGTATAGCGGTAGTGTGGGTGAGGGGTACAGACGGCACATAAGGGAGTGTATAGCGGTAGTGCGGATGAGGGGTACAGATGATACATAAGGGAGTGTATAGCTGTAGTGCGGGTGAGAGGTACAGATAGCACATAAGGGAGTGTATAGCGGTAGTGAGGGTGACGGGTACAGACGGCACATAAGGGAGTGTATAGCGGTAGTGTGGGTGAGGGGTACAGACGGCACATAAGGGAGTGTATAGCGGTAGTGTGGGTGAGGGGTACAGACGGCACATAAGGGTGAGTATAGCGGTAATGCAGGTGAGGGGTACAGACGGCACATAAGGGCGTGTATAGCGGTAGTGCGGGTGAGAGGTAGAGATGGCACATAAGGGAGTGTATAGCGGTTGTGCGGGTGAGGGGTACAGACGGCACATAAGGTAGTGTATAGCGGTAATGCAGGTGAGGGGTACAGACGTGTATAGCGGTAGTGCGGGTGGGAGGCACAGATGGCACATAAGGGAGTGTATAGCGGTAGTGCTGGTGAGGGGGTATAGATGGCACATAAGGGAGTGTATAGCGGTAGTGCGGGTGAGGGGTGCAGACGGCACATAAGGGAGTGTATAGCGGTAGTGTGGGTGAGATGTACAGATGGCACATAAGGGAGTGTAGAGCGGTAGTGTGGGTGAGGGGTACAGACGGCACATAAGGGAGTGTATAGCGGTAGCGCGGGTGAGGGGTACAGACGGCACATAAGGGAGTGTATAGCGGTAGTGTGGGTGAGGGGTACAGACGGCACATAAGGGAGTGTATAGCGGTAGTGTGGGTGAGGGGTACAGACGGCACATAAGGGTGAGTATAGCGGTAATGCAGGTGAGGGGTACAGACGTGTATAGCGGTAGTGCGGGTGAGGGGTACAGACGGCACATAAGGGAGTGTATAGTGGTAGTGCGGGTGAGGGGCACAGATGGCACATAAGGGAGTGTATAGCGGTTGTGCGGGTGAGGGGTACAGACGGCACATAAGGAGTGTATAGCGGTAATGCAGGTGAGGGGTACAGACGGCACATAAGGGAGTGTATAGCGGTAGTGCGGGTGAGGGGTACAGATGGCACATAAGGGAGTGTATAGCGGTAGTGCGGGTGAGGGGTACAGATGGCACATAAGGGAGTGTATAGCGGTAGTGCGGATGAGGGGTACAGACGGCACATAAGGGAGTGTATAGCGGTAGTGCAGGGTACAGACGGCACATAAGGGAGTGTATAGCGGTAGTGCGGGTGAGGGGTACAGATGGCACATAATGGAGTGTATAGCGGTAGTGCGGGTGAGGGGTACAGATGGCACATAAGGGAGTGTATAGCGGTAGTGCGGATGAGGGGTACAGACGGCACATATGGGAGTGTATAGCGGTAGTGCGGGTGAGCGGTACAGGCGGCACATAAGGGAGTGTATAGCGGTAGTGCGGGTGAGCGGTACAGGCAGCACATAAGGGAGTGTATAGCGGTAGAGCGGGTGAGGGGTAAAGACGGCACATAAGGGAGTGTATATCGGTAGTGTGGGTGAGGGGTACAGACGGCACATAAGGGAGTGTATAGCGGTAGTGCGGGTGAGCAGTAAAGGCGGCACATAAGGGAGTGTATAGCTGTAGTGCGGGTGAGGGGTAAAGGCGGCACATAAGGGAGTGTATATCGGTAGTGTGGGTGAGGGGTACAGACGGCACATAAGGGAGTGTATAGTGGTAGTGTGGGTGAGGGGTACAGATGGCACATAAGGGAGTGTATAGTGGTAGTGCGGGTGAGGGGTACAGATGGCACATAAGGGAGTGTATAGCGGTAGTGCGGATGAGGGGTATAGACGGCACATAAGGGAGTGTATAGCGGTAGTGCGGGTGAGGGGTACAGATGGCACATAAGGGAGTGTATAGCGGTAGTGTGGGTGAGGGGTACAGACGGCACATAAGGGAGTGTATAGCGGTAGTGCAGGGTACAGACGGCACATAAGGGAGTGTATAGCGGTAGTGCGGGTGAGCGGTACAGGCGGCACATAAGGGAGTGTATAGCGGTAGTCTGGGTGAGGGGTACAGACGGCACATAAGGGAGTGTATAGCGGTAGTGCAGGGTACAGACGGCACATAAGGGAGTGTATATCGGTAGTGCGGGTGAGGGGTACAGATGGCACATAAGGGAGTGTATAGCGGTAGTGCGGGTGAGGGGTACAGATGGCACATAAGGGAGTGTATAGCGGCAGTGCGGATGAGGGGTACAGACGGCACATATGGGAGTGTATAGCGGTAGTGCGGGTGAGCGGTACAGGCGGCACATAAGGGAGTGTATAGCGGTAGTGCGGGTGAGGGGTACAGGTGGCACATAAGGGAGTGTAGAGTGGTAGTGTGGGTGAGGGGTACAGACGGCACATAAGGGAGTGTATAGCGGTAGTGCAGGGTACAGACGGCACATAAGGGAGTGTACAGCGGTAGTGCTGGTGAGAGGGTATAGACGGCACATAAGGGAGTGTATAGCGGTAGTGTGGGTGAGGGGTACAGACGGCACATAAGGGAGTGTATAGCGGTAGTGAGGGTGAGAGGTACAGATGGCACATAAGGGAGTGTATAGCGGTAGTGTGGGTGAGGGGTACAGACGGCACATAAGGGAGTGTATAGTGGTAGTGCGGATGAGGGGTACAGGCAGCACATAAGGGAGTGTATAGCGGTAGTGTGGGTGAGGGGTACAGACGGCACATAAGGGAGTGTATAGTGGTAGCGTGGGTGAGGGGTATAGACGGCACTTAAGGGAGTGTATAGCGGTAGTGCAGGTGAGCGATACAGGCAGCACATAAGGGAGTGTATAGCGGTAGTGCGGGTGAGGGGTACAGTCGGCACATAAGGGAGTGTATAGCGGTAGTGTCGGTGACGGGTACTGACGGCACATACGGGAGGGTATAGCGGTAGTGCGGGTGAGAGGTACAGATGGCACATAAGGGAGTGTATAGCGGTAGTGTGGGTGAGGGGTACAGATGGCACATAAGGGAGTGTAGAGTGGTAGTGTGGGTGAGGGGTACAGACGGCACATAAGGGAGTGTATAGCGGTAGCGCGGATGAGGGGTACAGGCAGCACATAAAGGAGTGTATAGCGGTAGTGCGGGTGAGGGGTACAGACGGCACATAAGGGAGTGTATAGCGGTAGTGTGGGTGAGGGAACAGAGGGCACATAAGGGAGTGTATAGCGGTAGTGCGGGTGAGGGGTACAGACGGCACATAAGGAGTGTATAGCGGTAATGCAGGTGAGGGGTACAGACGGCACATAAGGGAGTGTATAGCGGTAGTGCGGATGAGGGGTACAGACGGCACATAAGGGAGTGTATAGCGGTAGTGCTGGTGAGGGGGTATAGATGGCACATAAGGGAGTGTATAGTGGTAGTGCGGGTGAGGGGTACAGATGGCACATAAGGGAGTGTATAGCGGTAGTGAGCGTGAGAGGTACAGACAGCACATAAGGGAGTGTATAGCGGTAGTGTGGGTGAGGGGTACAGACGGCACATAAGGGTGAGTATAGCGGTAATGCAGGTGAGGGATACAGACGGCACATAAGGGAGTGTATAGCGGTAGTGCGGGTGGGAGGCACAGATGGCACATAAGGGAGTGTATAGCGGTTGTGCGGGTGAGGGGTACAGGCAGCACATAAGGGAGTGTATAGCGGTAGTGTGGGTGAGAGGTACAAGCGGCACATAAGGGAGTGTATGGCGGTAGTGCTGGTGAGGGGTACAGACGGCACATAAGGAAGTGTATAGCGGTATTGCGGGTGAGGGGTACAGGCGGCCCATAAGGGAGTGTATAGCGGTAGTGCGGGCGAGGGGTACAGACGGCACATAAGGGAGTGTATAGCGGTAGTGTGGGTGAGAGGTACAGACGGCACATAAGGAAGTGTATAGCGGTAGTGCGGGTGAGGGGTACAGAGGGCACATAAGGGAGTGTATAGCGGTAGTGCGGGTGAGGGGTACAGAGGGCACATAAGGGAGTGTATAGCGGTAGTGCGGGTGAGAGGTACAGACGGCACATAAGGGAGTGTATAGCGGTAGTGTGGGTGAGCGGTACAGATGGCACATAAGGGAGTGAATAGCGGTATTGCGGGTGAGGGGTATAGACGGCACATAAGGGAGTGTATAGCGGTAGTGCGGGTGAGGGGTACAGACAGCACATAAGGGAGTGTATAGCGGTAGTGTGGGTGAGGGGTACAGATGGCACATAAGGGAGTGTATAGCGGTAGTGTGGGTGAGGGGTACATGCGGCACATAAGGGAGTGTATAGCGGTAATGCAGGTGAGGGGTACAGACGGCACATAAGGGAGTGTATAGCGGTAGTGTAGGTGAGGGGTACAGATGGCACATAAGGGAGTGTATAGCGGTAGTGCGGATGAGGGGTACAGACGGCACATAAGGGAGTGTATAGCGGTAGTGCGGGGTACAGACGGCACATAAGGGAGTGTATAGCGGTAGTGCTGGTTAGGGGTACAGACGGCACATAAGGGAGTGTATAGCTGTAGTGCGGGTGAGGGGTACAGACGGCACATAAGGGAGTGTATAGCGGTAGTGTGGGTGAGGGGTACAGACGGCACATAAGGGAGTGTATAGCGGTAGTGTGGGTGAGGGGTACAGACGGCACATAAGGGAGTGTATAGCGGTAGTGTGGGTGAGGGGTACAGACGGCACATAAGGGAGTGTATAGCGGTAGTGTGGGTGAGGGGTACAGGCGGCACATAAGGGAGTGTATAGCGGTAGTGTGGGTGAGGGGTACAGGCGGCACATAAGGGAGTGAATAGCGGTAATGCAGGTGAGGGGTACAGACGGCACATAAGGGAGTGTATAGGGGTAGTACGGGTGAGAGGTATAGACGGCACATAAGGGAGTGTATAGCGATAGTGTGGGTGAGGGGTACAGACGGCACATAAGGGAGTGTATAGCGCTAGTGCGGATGAGGGGTACAGACGGCACATAAGGGAGTGTATAGCGGTAGTGCGGATGAGGGGTACAGACGGCACATAAGGGAGTGTATAGCGGTAGTGCGGGGTACAGACGGCACATAAGGGAGTGTATAGCGGTAGTGCTGGTGAGGGGTACAGACGGCACATAAGGGAGTGTATAGCGGTAGTGCGGGTGGGAGGCACAGATGGCACATAAGGGAGTGTATAGCGGTTGTGCGGGTGAGGGGTACAGGCAGCACATAAGGGAGTGTATAGCGGTAGTGTGGGTGAGAGGTACAAGCGGCACATAAGGGAGTGTATGGCGGTAGTGCTGGTGAGGGGTACAGACGGCACATAAGGAAGTGTATAGCGGTATTGCGGGTGAGGGGTACAGGCGGCCCATAAGGGAATGTATAGCGGTAGTGCGGGCGAGGGGTACAGACGGCACATAAGGGAGTGTATAGCGGTAGTGTGGGTGAGAGGTACAGACGGCACATAAGGAAGTGTATAGCGGTAGTGCGGGTGAGGGGTACAGAGGGCACATAAGGGAGTGTATAGCGGTAGTGCGGGTGAGGGGTACAGAGGGCACATAAGGGAGTGTATAGCGGTAGTGCGGGTGAGAGGTACAGACGGCACATAAGGGAGTGTATAGCGGTAGTGTGGGTGAGCGGTACAGATGGCACATAAGGGAGTGAATAGCGGTATTGCGGGTGAGGGGTATAGACGGCACATAAGGGAGTGTATAGCGGTAGTGCGGGTGAGGGGTACAGACAGCACATAAGGGAGTGTATAGCGGTAGTGTGGGTGAGGGGTACAGATGGCACATAAGGGAGTGTATAGCGGTAGTGTGGGTGAGGGGTACAGGCGGCACATAAGGGAGTGTATAGCGGTAATGCAGGTGAGGGGTACAGACGGCACATAAGGGAGTGTATAGCGGTAGTGCGGATGAGGGGTACAGACGGCACATAAGGGAGTGTATAGCGGTAGTGCGGGGTACAGACGGCACATAAGGGAGTGTATAGCGGTAGTGCTGGTTAGGGGTACAGACGGCACATAAGGGAGTGTATAGCTGTAGTGCGGGTGAGGGGTACAGACGGCACATAAGGGAGTGTATAGCGGTAGTGTGGGTGAGGGGTACAGACGGCACATAAGGGAGTGTATAGCGGTAGTGTGGGTGAGGGGTACAGACGGCACATAAGGGAGTGTATAGCGGTAGTGTGGGTGAGGGGTACAGACGGCACATAAGGGAGTGTATAGCGGTAGTGTGGGTGAGGGGTACAGGCGGCACATAAGGGAGTGAATAGCGGTAATGCAGGTGAGGGGTACAGACGGCACATAAGGGAGTGTATAGGGGTAGTACGGGTGAGAGGTATAGACGGCACATAAGGGAGTGTATAGCGATAGTGTGGGTGAGGGGTACAGACGGCACATAAGGGAGTGTATAGCGCTAGTGCGGATGAGGGGTACAGACGGCACATAAGGGAGTGTATAGCGGTAGTGCGGATGAGGGGTACAGACGGCACATAAGGGAGTGTATAGCGGTAGTGCGGGGTACAGACGGCACATAAGGGAGTGTATAGCGGTAGTGCTGGTGAGGGGTACAGACGGCACATAAGGGAGTGTATAGCGGTAGTGTGGGTGAGGGGTACAGACGGCACATAAGGGAGTGTATAGCTGTAGTGCGGGTGAGGGGTACAGACGGCACATAAGGGAGTGTATAGCGGTAGTGTGGGTGAGGGGTACAGACGGCACATAAGGGAGTGTATAGCGGTAGTGCGGGTGAGCGGTACAGGCAGCACATAAGGGAGTGTATAGCGGTAGTGTGGGTGAGGGGTACAGAGGGCACATAAGGGAGTGTATAGCGGTAGTGCGGGTGAGAGGTACAGACGGCACATAATGGAGTGTATAGCGGTAATGCGGGTGAGGAGTACAGACGGCACATAAGGGAGTGTATAGCGGTAGTGCGGGTGAGGGGTACAGACGGCACATAAGGGAGTGTATAGCGGTAGTGTGGGTGAGGGGTACAGACGGCACATAAGGGAGTGTATAGCGGTAGTGCGGGTGAGCGGTACAGATGGCACATAAGGGAGTGTATAGCGGTAGTGTGGGTGAGAGGTACAGATGGCACATAAGGGAGTGTAGAGCGGTAGTGCGGGTGAGGAGTACAGACGGCACATAAGGGAGTGTATAGCGGTAGTGCGGGTGAGGGGTACAGACGGCACATAAGGGAGTGTATAGCGGTAGTGTGGGTGAGGGGTACAGACGGCACATAAGGGAGTGTATAGTGGTAGTGTGGGTGAGGGGTACAGATGGCACATAAGGGAGTGTATAGCGCTAGTGCGGGTGAGGGGTACAGATGGCACATAAGGGAGTGTATAGCGCTAGTGCGGGTGAGGGGTACAGATGGCACATAAGGGAGTGTATAGCGGTAGTGTGGGTGAGGGGTACAGACGGCACATAAGGGAGTGTATAGCGCTAGTGCGGGTGAGGGGTACAGATGGCACATAAGGGAGTGTATAGCGCTAGTGCGGGTGAGAGGTACAGACGGCACATAAGGGAGTGTATAGCGGTAGTGCGGGTGAGGGGTACAGATGGCACATAAGGGAGTGTATAGCGGTAGTGTGGGTGAGGGGTACAGACGGCACATAAGGGAGTGTATAGCGCTAGTGTGGGTGAGGGGTACAGATGGCACATAAGGGAGTGTATAGCGCTAGTGCGGGTGAGAGGTACAGATGGCACATAAGGGAGTGTAGCGCGGTAGTGCGGGTGAGGAGTACAGACGGCACATAAGGGAGTGTATAGCGGTAGTGTGGGTGAGGGGTACAGACGGCACATAAGGGAGTGTATAGCGGTAGTGCTGGTGAGGGGTACAGATGGCACATAAGGGAGTGTATAGCGGTAGTGTGGGTGAGGGGTACAGACGGCACATAAGGGAGTGTATAGCGGTAGTGTGGGTGAAGGGTACAGACGGCACATAAGGGAGTGTATAGCGGTAGTGCGGGTGAGAGGTACAGACGGCACATAAGGGAGTGTATAGTGGTAGTGCGGGTGAGAGGTACAGACGGCACATAAGGGAGTGTATAGCGGTAGTGCGGGTGAGAGGTACAGATGGCACATAAGGGAGTGTATAGAGGTAGTGTGGGTGAGGGGTACAGACGGCACATAAGGGAGTATATAGCGGTAGTGCGGGTGAGCGGTACAGGCAGCACATAAGGGAGTGTATAGCGGTAGTGCGGGTGAGAGGTACAGACGGCACATAAGGGAGTGTATAGCGGTAGTGTGGGTGAGAGGTACAGACGGCACATAAGGGAGTGTATAGCGGTAGTGTGGGTGAGAGGTACAGACGGCACATAAGGGAGTGTATAGTGGTAGTGCGGGTGAGAGGTACAGACGGCACATAAGGGAGTGTATAGCGGTAGTGCGGGTGAGAGGTACAGATGGCACATAAGGGAGTGTATAGAGGTAGTGTGGGTGAGGGGTACAGACGGCACATAAGGGAGTATATAGCGGTAGTGCGGGTGAGCGGTACAGGCAGCACATAAGGGAGTGTATAGCGGTAGTGCGGGTGAGCGGTACAGACGGCACATAAGGGGGTGTATAGAGGTAGTGCGGGTGAGGGGTACAGACGGCACATAAGGGAGTGTATAGCGGTAGTGTGTGTGAGAGGTACAGATGGCACGTATCTGGACGGCATGCTGATCCTGGCGAACTCCCACGATGTCTTCCTCAGTCATCTGCAGCTGACGATAAACTTCCTACAAGAGCACGGTGTCACGGCGCCGCGGTCTTCATACTTACCTCTCCGGGCGCGCTGGGTCTCCGTGCGGCCGTCCTCGCTGGCGGGTCCCCGGCGTCCGGCGCTCCGTCTAGCAGGCCTCCACGTCCGACGTCCTCGGGAGCTGCGGGTGACGTCATCGGCCCGTCCTCCAATCAGGCCCTGGCGGGAAGTTTAAATTCAGACGCCGGGCAGTGCTCCGGCACCTGAGTATCATCGTTCAACTGTACCTGTGATCTCCAGTGCTCCGTGCCTCCAGCACATCCGTGCCTTCAAGCACTTCCGTGCCTCCAAGCACCTCCGTGCCTCCAAACACCTCCGTTCCTCCAGCACCTCCGTGCCTCCAAGCACTTCCGTGCCTCCAGCACATCCGTGCCTATAAGCACCTCCGTGCCTCCAAGCACCTCCGTGCCCCCAAGCACCTCCGTGCCCCCAAGCACTTCCGTGCCTCCAGCACCTCCGTGCCTCCAGCACACCCGTGCCTCCAAGCACCTCCGTGCCCCCAAGCACTTCCGTGCCTCCAAGCACTTCCGTGCCTCCAGCACCTCCGTGCCTCCAAGCACCTCCGTGCCTCCAACACCTCCGTGCCTCCAGCACCTCCTTGCCTCCAGCACCTCCGTGCCTCCAAGCACCTCCGTGCCTCCAGCACCTTCGTACCTCCGTGCCTCCAAGCACCTCCGTGCCTCCCAGCACCTTCGTGATTTACCAGCACCTGTCAAGTTCTCTCTTTCAGGAGACCTTCAGCGTCCGCACGTGCCTCCTGTCCGCCGATCAGATCCTGCATGAGGAAGACTTACATCCGGCCATCTCTGCTGCGGCCCAGTTGCGGTTCCACTTCCCGGTCATCGGAAGAATCCCCGAGTCCACAACCTCCTCAAACCAGGTCAGTGATACACGGGTGGCTAATAAACTGGAAGAAGTCCACTCTGGTCCCTGCTCGGAACATGGTGCACCTGGGAGCACTACTGGACTCACAACATCAACGGTTGTTTCTGTCCCCAGAGAAAGTCCTGAAACTTCAGGACAGGATCAGATACTTCCTCTCTCGCCCAAGAGTGTAGATAAACTCGGCGTTGCAAGTACTGGGACTCATGGTGTCGGCTTTCGACATAGTAGAGTACGCTCAATTTCATTCCCGTCCTCTGCAGAGGTTAATGCTTTCCAATTGGGACGGACTACATCATCGGATCAGGTCTCAAATGATTTCCCTGACTCCAGAGGTCCATCTGTCCCTGAGCTGATGGCTAGAGGACCAGCAGTTGAGCAGGGGCCATCCCTTCTGGATACCCAACTGGGTCCTGCTGACTACGGACGCCACTCTGAGGGGTTGGGGTGCGGTGTTGGAGCAATACCCTTTCCAGGGTCGGTGGACGAAGGCGGGAATCACTCCTCCCGATAAACATTCTGGAATTGCGGCAGTGTTCAATGCTTTGTCTCTTGCCCTGCCTGATACAGAACAGGCCTGTTCAAGTACGATTAGACAACGCTACCACGGTGGCATACATAAACCATCAGGGCGGCACTCGAAGCTGCATGGTAATGATGGAAGTGTCAAAAATCCTTCGTTAGGCGGAACGCCATCTGCCAGCAATATCGGCAGTGTTCATTCTGGGAGTCCTCAATTGGGAAGCAGATTTCATCAGTCGTCAGGATGTGCACTCCGGAGAGTGGAGTCTTCATCAGGAAGTCTCTCAACTCCTAGTGGACAAGTGGGGTCTACCAGATCTAGACCTGATAGCGTCTCGACACAATCACAAAGTTCCAGTCTTCGGAACAAGAACCAGGGATCCACAAGCGGCTGCCCTACGTGTTCCCTCCAGTGTCACTCGTGCCCAGGGTGCTACGGAAGTTCAAGCAAGAAGGAGGAATACTATTTCTAGTCGCTCCAGCGTGGCCCAGACGGTATTGGTTCTCAGACCTGCAGGGTCTGTCGATAGAGCGTCCTCGTCTACTTCTTCAATGCCCAGAACTCCTCGTTCAGGGCCCTTGTGTCTACCCGGACCTGGACAAACTGGCTTTAACGGCGTGGCTCTTGAAGCTTCTCTCCTGACAGCCAAAGGATTCTTCAAGGCGGTTAGTCAAACTATGCAAATGGCCCACAAACCGGCTTCTGCACGTATTTATTAGAGAGTCTGGAATTCTTACTTCACCTGGTGTGCTGCTAAGAATTATGATGCTTACAAATTCAGTACTTCCAGACTTTTGACTTTTTTGCAACAAGGCCTGGATTTAGGACTGCGTCTGGCCTCCCTCAAGGTTCACATATCTGCCTTGTCTGTGTGGTTCCAGAGAAACATTGCGTCTATACCGGACGTTCATACCTTCACTCAGGGCGTTACGGATTCAGCCTCTCTATGTCCCTCCGGTGGCTCCATGGAATTTGTCCATTATCTGAATGCCCTGCAAGAGTCTCCATTTGAACCTCTTGAGTCGGTGAATCTTAAATGGTTTACAGCCAAAGTCCTGTTTCTGCTGGCTATTGCCTCTGCCAGATGGGTGTCTGACTCAGGCGTCTTGTCCTGTCGTCCGCCCTTTCTGATATTTCATCATGACCAGGCAGTTTTACGAACTCGCTCTGGTTACTTGCCTAAGGTGGTGTCATCTTTTCACCTTAACCAAGAGATTGTGGTTCTGGCCTTCATCTCTTCTGAATTGTCCTCCAAAGAGCGGTCTTTGGATGTAGTATATATGTGGAGAGGACTGCGTCTATCAGGTCAGATACCCTTTTTGTACTGTTTGGTTTCCACAAACGTGGCTGGCTTGTGAATAAGCAAACCCTGGGCATATGGATTAAAATTATGATTGCACAAGCCTATGTGCAGGCTGGACTTGCAGCTCCTGCTGCTATTAAAGCCCACTCTACTCGGTCTGTTGGACCTTCTTGGGCGGCCCGCCGTGGTGCGTCCGCAGAACAATTGTGCAAGGTGCCTCGGTGAACACGTTCATCAGGATCTGTGCCTTTGATTCTTCCGCCCGCCTCCCAGGATGCTTCCTTTGGACGCCGTGTTCTCATAACCACTAAGGCGCATCCCTTCCCTTGAGGAACTGCTTTAGGACATCCCCGATGTATTCCCTGTGGAACACAGTGTACCCTGCTGCAGAAAAGGAGAGTTATGGTAGACTTACCATGGTTAAATCTCTTTCTGCGAGGTACACTGGATTCCACAGGGCGCCCATCCTGATGCACCTAGCTTCTATGGGTTTGTATGGCATTAGCCGCTGGTCCCTTCTCCTGTCGTGAGAACGTGGTTCTATGTGACTAACATCTGCCTTCTCTGTACCTGCTGCCACATTGGACTGGTTAACAAAACTGAGCTCACAGTGCCTGGAAGCGGGGTTATAGAGGAGGCTGCATATTGCATCCTGGGACAGTCTAAAGCTTTAGCCTGTTGGTGCCTCTGGATCAAGATCCATCTCTACACCCCAATGTATTCCCTGTGGAACCCAGTGTACCTCGAAGAAAGAGATTTAACCATGGTAAGTCTACCATAAATCTTCTTTTATTACCCACCTGTGCCGATATGTGCAGGGATTTCCTCCTCCTTACACTGCTGATCACCCCTCACATAAGTCTCTTCTTCTCCCTCTATATCTTCTGCCTTCATATCAGTCACATACGTCTCTTCTTCTCCCTCTATATCTTCTGCCTTCATATCAGTCACATACGTCTCTTCTTCTCCCTCTATATCTTCTGCCTTCATATCAGTCACATACGTCTCTTCTTCTGCCTCTATATCTTCTGCCTTCTTATCAGTCACATACGTCTCTTCTTCTGCCTTCATATCAGTCACATACGTCTCTTCTTCTGCCTCTATATCTTCTGCCTTCTTATCAGTCACATACGTCTCTTCTTTTCCCTCTGTATCTTCTGCCTCTATATCTTCTGCCTTCTTATCAGTCACATACGTCTCTTCTTCTGCCTCTATATCTTCTGCCTTCTTATCAGTCACATACGTCTCTTCTTCTCCCTCTATATCTTCTGCCTTCATATCAGTCACATACGTCTCTTCTTCTGCCTCTATATCTTCTGCCTTCATATCAGTGTCACGATCCGGGTATCTGGACGCCATTACTTACCCTTCAGATGCCTCCTAAGGCGGGCTCAGCGTTCCAGGACCGGATTCCGCTGTTCCTGAGTTTCCACATGCAGAGTGGTCTTTTCATCAGCCGCGGCCTCCGCTGTGCCCGCGTGGTTAAATGTGCATCTATCAGCCTGGCGTCTCCTGTCTCCGGTGGCCGGCGCCGCCATTACTGTTTCCCAGACCACATGGATTACAAACCAAACTTCCCTCCAAGTGTCTGCATGGGCGCAGCCATCTTGGATTCTGTCATCTGATCATTTCCACCAATCTGCTGTCTGTGTTGTTGATTTGCATAATTGCCTAGCCAACCCCTTCCTTGCTGCAGGTATAAGTAAGCTGTACCTGAGCAAGGAAGACGTCAGTGCTTTGGTTGTCAAACCTAGTTCCTGTTTGTCTCTCTTCTATGATTGTCTTCCAGGTTCCAGCTCCTGTCTCAAGACTTCCACCATAGAGACCCGCACCAGCATTCCACCTGCGGTGTAGCCTGACTCTCCAATCCATTGTGGATTCATCTGTTTCCAGCTACAACACTACCTGCTTCCAGCAGAGTACAGCTTCCCTTAAAGGGCCGGTGTCCTTTCTACACTTTACCACTCTCCACCGGAATTATTATTTCTCCGCTCTCAAGTTCTACATTTCAGTTCACATTTCATCGCTCCCAAAGTTCATTTATTATTTAACTGGTTCCAGCCAGTATCCACTCCGTGCTAACAACAGTCTGGTTCCAGCCAGTATCCACAGCAGCTGTTTTACCTTCAGCAACCCAGCTCTTCCTGGAACACCAGCTGGTACAATCCTGGGTTATCTCCATTGCTACAGCCGGGCCTGGTAAGGACTTTCCATCTAGAAGATCATAAGAACTATCTCACACTACCAGTGCCCTGTGGCTCCTGCCATGCTGTAGTACTCAGGAACTGTATTTATTCTTTGCTGACTTTTACGTTTTCTTTTATTGCTGCTGTGATGCGGAGTTGTCATAATAAACATCATTGACTTTTATCTAAGTTGTCGTGGTCACGCCTTCGGGCAGTTATTATTCATGTTACTTACATGTCCAGGGGTCTGATACAACCTCCCAGGTTCCGGTACATCTCAGCCCCTACAACTGAGGCTGCCTCCCGTCAGCTCAGGCCCTCAGTTGTGACAGTAAGCACTGACCTAATGAATCCAGCCGGAGACCAGGATCAAGCGGCCAGGCCGATGCAAGAACTGGCAGCCCGACTAGAACATCAGGAGGCTGCACAGGGCCACATCATCCGCTGTCTCCAGGATCTCTGTACTCGGCTGGATGGGATTCAGACAACTCTCCGTGGATCAGGCGCATCTGGTGCGTCAACCACAGTGACTCCAGCTATAACCCCACCCACCTTACCCATTTCTGCTCCACGTCTTCATCTTCCAACGCCAGCAAAATTTGACGGATCTCCAAGATTCTGCAGGGGATTTCTCAACCAGTGTGAGATTCAGTTTGAGCTACAACCTGGCAATTTTCCCAGTGACCGTACAAAAATTGCCTACATCATCTCTCTTCTCAGTGGCTCCGCCCTTGATTGGGCATCACCGTTATGGGAGAGGTCCGACACCCTGCTATCTTCTTACACTGCATTCGTGTTAACATTCAGGCGCATCTTCGACGAGCCAGGCCGGGTAACCTCAGCTTCATCCGAGATTCTCCGTTTACGCCAGGGGTCACGTACTGTAGGACAATATCTGATACAGTTTCAGATCCTGGCATCCGAACTGGCATGGAACGACGAGGCCCTGTATGCTGCATTCTAGCATGGCTTATCTGAGCTTATTAAAGATGAGTTAGCTACCAGAGACTTACCTTCTAAGTTAGATGAGCTAATCTCACTCTGCACGAAAGTTGATTTACGTTTCAGAGAGAGAGCAACTGAGCGTGGAAGATCATCTGCTCCAAAATCTTCTGCTCCTCCTCCTCGTCAACTGTCACCATCTAAAGATGAGCCCATGCAAATTGGCCGTTCCCGTTTAACTCCTGCTGAGCGCCGAAGACGTCTCTCTGAGTCTCTTTGTCTTTACTGTGCAGCTCCGTCTCACACCATCAATGCCTGTCCCGAACGTCCGGGAAAACTCCAAACCCTAGCTCGCCCAGGAGAGGGCCGGCTAGGAGTAATGATCTCCTCTCCATCTCCTCATGATTGTAATCTCCCAGTCTCGCTTCAAGTTGCTCAACGTTATCGGAACGTCATTGCTCTCCTTGATTCCGGAGCAGCTGGGAACTTTATTACTGAAGCCTATGTTAAACGGTGGTCCCTACCCACCAAGAGACTTCCTTCCTCCTTTTCCTTAACTGCCGTGGATGGCAGTAAAATTTTTGATACTGTTATTGCTCTAAGGACTCTACCAGTTCGTCTGAGAGTGGGAGTTCTTCATTCTGAACTTATTTCACTTTTAGTGATTCCAAGAGCCACACATCCTGTGGTCCTGGGCCTTCCATGGCTCCGTCTTCACAATCCTACAATTGATTGGACGACTACGCAAATCCTGGCATGGGGTTCCTCCTGTGCAGAGACATGTTTGTTTAAAGTATTGCCTGTCTGTTCTTCCTCCCCCAGGTCGTCTGATGTTCCACCTCCTCCATATCAAGATTTCACGGATGTGTTCAGTAAAGCTTCTGCTGATATCCTTCCTCCTCATAGAGAATGGGACTGCCCGATTGATCTCGTTCCAGGGAAGGTTCCACCTCGAGGCCGAACTTATCCGTTGTCTCTCCCCGAGACGCATTCTATGGAGGAATACATTAAAGAGAACCTAGCAAAGGGGTTCATTCGACCTTCTTCTTCTCCAGCCGGCGCAGGCTTCTTTTTTGTAAAGAAGAAAGATGGTGGTCTGCGGCCGTGCATCGACTACAGAGGTTTGAACGACATTACCATCAAGAACCGCTATCCTTTACCCCTGATTACTGAGCTCTTTGACAGAGTTAGCGGAGCTACCATCTTTACAAAGCTGGACCTGAGAGGTGCATACAATCTCATCCGGATCCGTGAGGGTGACGAGTGGAAGACCGCATTTAACACCCGTGACGGACATTATGAGTACCTCGTCATGCCCTTCGGATTGAGCAATGCTCCAGCTGTCTTCCAGCATTTCGTCAATGAGATCTTCAGAGACATTCTATACCGTCATGTCGTGGTCTATCTAGATGATATCCTCATTTTTGCCAACGATTTAGAGGAACATCGTTTCTGGGTAAAGGAGGTTCTGTCCCGTCTCCGTGTCAATCATCTCTACTGCAAATTAGAGAAATGCGTCTTTGAAGTCAAGTCCATTCCGTTTCTAGGGTACATTGTGTCCGGTTCCGGACTAGAGATGGATCCTGAGAAACTACAAGCAATCCAGAATTGGCCGGTACCCTTAACCCTCAAAGGGGTCCAGAGGTTCTTAGGGTTCGCCAATTATTACCGAAAGTTTATACGAGACTTTTCCACCATTGTGGCGCCTATTACTGCTTTCACCAAGAAGGGTGCTAACCCGTCCAAGTGGTCTGAAGAAGCCATGCAAGCTTTTCATCTTTTAAAACAGAGGTTCATCTCTGCACCTGTCCTGAAACAGCCTGACATCGACTCTCCTTTCATCTTAGAGGTGGATGCCTCCTCCGTTGGAGTAGGAGCGGTGTTATCTCAGAGGGCTAAAGATGGTCATTTACATCCTTGCAGTTTCTTCTCACGGAAGTTCTCCCCAGCGGAGCGCAACTATGCCATTGGCGACCAGGAGTTGCTAGCCATCAAGCTCGCTCTAGAGGAGTGGAGATATCTGTTGGAGGGAGCTTCTCATTCAATCACCATCCTTACAGACCACAAGAACCTTCTATATCTAAAAGGCGCACAATGTCTCAACCCTCGTCAGGCCAGATGGGCACTTTTCTTTTCCAGGTTCGACTTTAAACTCCAGTTCTGTCCGGGCTCTCAGAATCGCAAGGCCGATGCCCTTTCCCGCTCATGGGAGCAAGAAAATGAGTCAGAGTCTTCAGACAAGCATCCTATTATAAATCCGTTGGCATTCTCCACGGTAGGGATGGACTCTACGCCCCCATCAGGGAAAAGTTTTGTGAAGCCGACACTAAGGAAGAAGCTCATGCATTGGGCCCATGCTTCCCGTTTTGCCGGACATACAGGTATCCAAAAAACCCTGGAGTTTATCTCTAGGTCCTATTGGTGGCCAACTCTGAAAAAGGACGTTTTGGAGTTTATTGCATCTTGCCCAAAGTGTGCCCGCCTCCCAGGATGCTTCCTTTGGACGCCGTGTTCTCATAACCACTAAGGCGCATCCCTTCCCTTGAGGAACTGCTTTAGGACATCCCCGATGTATTCCCTGTGGAACACAGTGTACCCTGCTGCAGAAAAGGAGAGTTATGGTAGACTTACCATGGTTAAATCTCTTTCTGCGAGGTACACTGGATTCCACAGGGCGCCCATCCTGATGCACCTAGCTTCTATGGGTTTGTATGGCATTAGCCGCTGGTCCCTTCTCCTGTCGTGAGAACGTGGTTCTATGTGACTAACATCTGCCTTCTCTGTACCTGCTGCCACATTGGACTGGTTAACAAAACTGAGCTCACAGTGCCTGGAAGCGGGGTTATAGAGGAGGCTGCATATTGCATCCTGGGACAGTCTAAAGCTTTAGCCTGTTGGTGCCTCTGGATCAAGATCCATCTCTACACCCCAATGTATTCCCTGTGGAACCCAGTGTACCTCGAAGAAAGAGATTTAACCATGGTAAGTCTACCATAAATCTTCTTTTATTACCCACCTGTGCCGATATGTGCAGGGATTTCCTCCTCCTTACACTGCTGATCACCCCTCACATAAGTCTCTTCTTCTCCCTCTATATCTTCTGCCTTCATATCAGTCACATACGTCTCTTCTTCTCCCTCTATATCTTCTGCCTTCATATCAGTCACATACGTCTCTTCTTCTCCCTCTATATCTTCTGCCTTCTTATCAGTCACATACGTCTCTTCTTCTGCCTTCATATCAGTCACATACGTCTCTTCTTCTGCCTCTATATCTTCTGCCTTCTTATCAGTCACATACGTCTCTTCTTTTCCCTCTGTATCTTCTGCCTCTATATCTTCTGCCTTCTTATCAGTCACATACGTCTCTTCTTCTGCCTCTATATCTTCTGCCTTCTTATCAGTCACATACGTCTCTTCTTCTCCCTCTATATCTTCTGCCTTCATATCAGTCACATACGTCTCTTCTTCTGCCTCTATATCTTCTGCCTTCATATCAGTGTCACGATCCGGGTATCTGGACGCCATTACTTACCCTTCAGATGCCTCCTAAGGCGGGCTCAGCGTTCCAGGACCGGATTCCGCTGTTCCTGAGTTTCCACATGCAGAGTGGTCTTTTCATCAGCCGCGGCCTCCGCTGTGCCCGCGTGGTTAAATGTGCATCTATCAGCCTGGCGTCTCCTGTCTCCGGTGGCCGGCGCCGCCATTACTGTTTCCCAGACCACATGGATTACAAACCAAACTTCCCTCCAAGTGTCTGCATGGGCGCAGCCATCTTGGATTCTGTCATCTGATCATTTCCACCAATCTGCTGTCTGTGTTGTTGATTTGCATAATTGCCTAGCCAACCCCTTCCTTGCTGCAGGTATAAGTAAGCTGTACCTGAGCAAGGAAGACGTCAGTGCTTTGGTTGTCAAACCTAGTTCCTGTTTGTCTCTCTTCTATGATTGTCTTCCAGGTTCCAGCTCCTGTCTCAAGACTTCCACCATAGAGACCCGCACCAGCATTCCACCTGCGGTGTAGCCTGACTCTCCAATCCATTGTGGATTCATCTGTTTCCAGCTACAACACTACCTGCTTCCAGCAGAGTACAGCTTCCCTTAAAGGGCCGGTGTCCTTTCTACACTTTACCACTCTCCACCGGAATTATTATTTCTCCGCTCTCAAGTTCTACATTTCAGTTCACATTTCATCGCTCCCAAAGTTCATTTATTATTTAACTGGTTCCAGCCAGTATCCACTCCGTGCTAACAACAGTCTGGTTCCAGCCAGTATCCACAGCAGCTGTTTTACCTTCAGCAACCCCGCTCTTCCTGGAACACCAGCTGGTACAATCCTGGGTTATCTCCATTGCTACAGCCGGGCCTGGTAAGGACTTTCCATCTAGAAGATCATAAGAACTATCTCACACTACCAGTGCCCTGTGGCTCCTGCCATGCTGTAGTACTCAGGAACTGTATTTATTCTTTGCTGACTTTTACGTTTTCTTTTATTGCTGCTGTGATGCGGAGTTGTCATAATAAACATCATTGACTTTTATCTAAGTTGTCGTGGTCACGCCTTCGGGCAGTTATTATTCATGTTACTTACATGTCCAGGGGTCTGATACAACCTCCCAGGTTCCGGTACATCTCAGCCCCTACAACTGAGGCTGCCTCCCGTCAGCTCAGGCCCTCAGTTGTGACAGTAAGCACTGACCTAATGAATCCAGCCGGAGACCAGGATCAAGCGGCCAGGCCGATGCAAGAACTGGCAGCCCGACTAGAACATCAGGAGGCTGCACAGGGCCACATCATCCGCTGTCTCCAGGATCTCTCTACTCGGCTGGATGGGATTCAGACAACTCTCCGTGGATCAGGCGCATCTGGTGCGTCAACCACAGTGACTCCAGCTATAACCCCACCCACCTTACCCATTTCTGCTCCACGTCTTCATCTTCCAACGCCAGCAAAATTTGACGGATCTCCAAGATTCTGCAGGGGATTTCTCAACCAGTGTGAGATTCAGTTTGAGCTACAACCTGGCAATTTTCCCAGTGACCGTACAAAAATTGCCTACATCATCTCTCTTCTCAGTGGCTCCGCCCTTGATTGGGCATCACCGTTATGGGAGAGGTCCGACACCCTGCTATCTTCTTACACTGCATTCGTGTTAACATTCAGGCGCATCTTCGACGAGCCAGGCCGGGTAACCTCAGCTTCATCCGAGATTCTCCGTTTACGCCAGGGGTCACGTACTGTAGGACAATATCTGATACAGTTTCAGATCCTGGCATCCGAACTGGCATGGAACGACGAGGCCCTGTATGCTGCATTCTGGCATGGCTTATCTGAGCTTATTAAAGATGAGTTAGCTACCAGAGACTTACCTTCTAAGTTAGATGAGCTAATCTCACTCTGCACGAAAGTTGATTTACGTTTCAGAGAGAGAGCAACTGAGCGTGGAAGATCATCTGCTCCAAAATCTTCTGCTCCTCCTCCTCGTCAACTGTCACCATCTAGAGATGAGCCCATGCAAATTGGCCGTTCCCGTTTAACTCCTGCTGAGCGCCGAAGACGTCTCTCTGAGTCTCTTTGTCTTTACTGTGCAGCTCCGTCTCACACCATCAATGCCTGTCCCGAACGTCCGGGAAAACTCCAAACCCTAGCTCGCCCAGGAGAGGGCCGGCTAGGAGTAATGATCTCCTCTCCATCTCCTCATGATTGTAATCTCCCAGTCTCGCTTCAAGTTGCTCAACGTTATCGGAACGTCATTGCTCTCCTTGATTCCGGAGCAGCTGGGAACTTTATTACTGAAGCCTATGTTAAACGGTGGTCCCTACCCACCAAGAGACTTCCTTCCTCCTTTTCCTTAACTGCCGTGGATGGCAGTAAAATTTTTGATACTGTTATTGCTCTAAGGACTCTACCAGTTCGTCTGAGAGTGGGAGTTCTTCATTCTGAACTTATTTCACTTTTAGTGATTCCAAGAGCCACACATCCTGTGGTCCTGGGCCTTCCATGGCTCCGTCTTCACAATCCTACAATTGATTGGACGACTACGCAAATCCTGGCATGGGGTTCCTCCTGTGCAGAGACATGTTTGTTTAAAGTATTGCCTGTCTGTTCTTCCTCCCCCAGGTCGTCTGATGTTCCACCTCCTCCATATCAAGATTTCACGGATGTGTTCAGTAAAGCTTCTGCTGATATCCTTCCTCCTCATAGAGAATGGGACTGCCCGATTGATCTCGTTCCAGGGAAGGTTCCACCTCGAGGCCGAACTTATCCGTTGTCTCTCCCCGAGACGCATTCTATGGAGGAATACATTAAAGAGAACCTAGCAAAGGGGTTCATTCGACCTTCTTCTTCTCCAGCCGGCACAGGCTTCTTTTTTGTAAAGAAGAAAGATGGTGGTCTGCGGCCGTGCATCGACTACAGAGGTTTGAACGACATTACCATCAAGAACCGCTATCCTTTACCCCTGATTACTGAGCTCTTTGACAGAGTTAGCGGAGCTACCATCTTTACAAAGCTGGACCTGAGAGGTGCATACAATCTCATCCGGATCCGTGAGGGTGACGAGTGGAAGACCGCATTTAACACCCGTGACGGACATTATGAGTACCTCGTCATGCCTTTCGGATTGAGCAATGCTCCAGCTGTCTTCCAGCATTTCGTCAATGAGATCTTCAGAGACATTCTGTACCGTCATGTCGTGGTCTATCTAGATGATATCCTCATTTTTGCCAACGATTTAGAGGAACATCGTTTCTGGGTAAAGGAGGTTCTGTCCCGTCTCCGTGTCAATCATCTCTACTGCAAATTAGAGAAATGCGTCTTTGAAGTCAAGTCCATTCCGTTTCTAGGGTACATTGTGTCCGGTTCCGGACTAGAGATGGATCCTGAGAAACTACAAGCAATCCAGAATTGGCCGGTACCCTTAACCCTCAAAGGGGTCCAGAGGTTCTTAGGGTTCGCCAATTATTACCGAAAGTTTATACGAGACTTTTCCACCATTGTGGCGCCTATTACTGCTTTCACCAAGAAGGGTGCTAACCCGTCCAAGTGGTCTGAAGAAGCCATGCAAGCTTTTCATCTTTTAAAACAGAGGTTCATCTCTGCACCTGTCCTGAAACAGCCTGACATCGACTCTCCTTTCATCTTAGAGGTGGATGCCTCCTCCGTTGGAGTAGGAGCGGTGTTATCTCAGAGGGCTAAAGATGGTCATTTACATCCTTGCAGTTTCTTCTCACGGAAGTTCTCCCCAGCGGAGCGCAACTATGCCATTGGCGACCAGGAGTTGCTAGCCATCAAGCTCGCTCTAGAGGAGTGGAGATATCTGTTGGAGGGAGCTTCTCATTCAATCACCATCCTTACAGACCACAAGAACCTTCTATATCTAAAAGGCGCACAATGTCTCAACCCTCGTCAGGCCAGATGGGCACTTTTCTTTTCCAGGTTCGACTTTAAACTCCAGTTCTGTCCGGGCTCTCAGAATCGCAAGGCCGATGCCCTTTCCCGCTCATGGGAGCAAGAAAATGAGTCAGAGTCTTCAGACAAGCATCCTATTATAAATCCGTTGGCATTCTCCACGGTAGGGATGGACTCTACGCCCCCATCAGGGAAAAGTTTTGTGAAGCCGACACTAAGGAAGAAGCTCATGCATTGGGCCCATGCTTCCCGTTTTGCCGGACATACAGGTATCCAAAAAACCCTGGAGTTTATCTCTAGGTCCTATTGGTGGCCAACTCTGAAAAAGGACGTTTTGGAGTTTATTGCATCTTGCCCAAAGTGTGCTCAACATAAAGTATCCCGCCAGTCGCCTGCGGGGCAACTGGTTCCACTATCTGTTCCCCGTCGACCATGGACCCATTTGTCGATGGATTTTATTACAGATTTGCCCATGTGCAACAAGTTCAATACCATCTGGGTGGTAGTTGACCGGTTCACCAAGATGGCACACTTCATTCCTCTCACCGGTCTTCCGTCAGCTTCCAAGTTGGCTCAAGTATTCATACAAGAGATCTTCCGACTCCACGGTCTTCCAGAAGAAATTATCTCAGATCGAGGAGTTCAATTCACAGCCAAATTCTGGCGAAGTTTATGTCAAGTCCTCCAAGTCAAGTTAAAGTTTTCCACGGCTTACCATCCTCAGACCAATGGTCAAACTGAGAGGGTGAATCAGGACTTGGAGGCCTTCCTCCGCATCTATGTGTCCTCCTCTCAAGATGACTGGGTTCAATTACTTCCCTGGGCCGAGTTCTGTCATAACAACCAGTATCATTCTTCATCTTCCTCAACACCATTCTTCACCAACTTTGGATTCCACCCTAAAGTCCCTGAGTTCCAACCGCTTCCAGCAACTTCTGTTCCCGCAGTGGATATCACCTTGCATCAGTTTGCCAATATCTGGAAGAGCGTACGATCAGCTCTGCTCAAGGCATCGTTCAGGTACAAGAAGTTTGCGGATAAGAAGCGTCGAGCAGTTCCTGCTCTCAAGGTGGGTGATCGGGTATGGTTATCCACGAAGAATTTGAGGTTAAGAGTTCCCAGTATGAAGTTTGCACCTCGCTACATCGGTCCTTTTAAAATTGATCAAGTCATCAATCCTGTTGCTTACAGACTCCAGTTACCTCCCTTCTTAAAAATACCCAGGACATTCCATGTTTCCCTGTTGAAACCGCTAATCTTGAATCGGTTTCATTCCTCACTTCCACCAACTCCGAAAGTCCAAACTCAACGAGGCGTTGAGTATGAAGTGGCCAAGATCCTGGACTCACGTCACCGTTACGGTCAACTTCAGTATCTCATTGACTGGAAGGGCTATGGTCCTGAAGAACGCTCTTGGACCAATGCCTCTGACGTCCATGCTCCTGCCTTGGTCCGAAATTTCCACGCAAAGTTTCCTTTAAAGCCTAAGAAGCGTCCTGGGGCCACTCCTAAAGGGGGGGGTGCTGTCACGATCCGGGTATCTGGACGCCATTACTTACCCTTCAGATGCCTCCTAAGGCGGGCTCAGCGTTCCAGGACCGGATTCCGCTGTTCCTGAGTTTCCACATGCAGAGTGGTCTTTTCATCAGCCGCGGCCTCCGCTGTGCCCGCGTGGTTAAATGTGCATCTATCAGCCTGGCGTCTCCTGTCTCCGGTGGCCGGCGCCGCCATTACTGTTTCCCAGACCACATGGATTACAAACCAAACTTCCCTCCAAGTGTCTGCATGGGCGCAGCCATCTTGGATTCTGTCATCTGATCATTTCCACCAATCTGCTGTCTGTGTTGTTGATTTGCATAATTGCCTAGCCAACCCCTTCCTTGCTGCAGGTATAAGTAAGCTGTACCTGAGCAAGGAAGACGTCAGTGCTTTGGTTGTCAAACCTAGTTCCTGTTTGTCTCTCTTCTATGATTGTCTTCCAGGTTCCAGCTCCTGTCTCAAGACTTCCACCATAGAGACCCGCACCAGCATTCCACCTGCGGTGTAGCCTGACTCTCCAATCCATTGTGGATTCATCTGTTTCCAGCTACAACACTACCTGCTTCCAGCAGAGTACAGCTTCCCTTAAAGGGCCGGTGTCCTTTCTACACTTTACCACTCTCCACCGGAATTATTATTTCTCCGCTCTCAAGTTCTACATTTCAGTTCACATTTCATCGCTCCCAAAGTTCATTTATTATTTAACTGGTTCCAGCCAGTATCCACTCCGTGCTAACAACAGTCTGGTTCCAGCCAGTATCCACAGCAGCTGTTTTACCTTCAGCAACCCAGCTCTTCCTGGAACACCAGCTGGTACAATCCTGGGTTATCTCCATTGCTACACCCGGGCCTGGTAAGGACTTTCCATCTAGAAGATCATAAGAACTATCTCACACTACCAGTGCCCTGTGGCTCCTGCCATGCTGTAGTACTCAGGAACTGTATTTATTCTTTGCTGACTTTTACGTTTTCTTTTATTGCTGCTGTGATGCGGAGTTGTCATAATAAACATCATTGACTTTTATCTAAGTTGTCGTGGTCACGCCTTCGGGCAGTTATTATTCATGTTACTTACATGTCCAGGGGTCTGATACAACCTCCCAGGTTCCGGTACATCTCAGCCCCTACAACTGAGGCTGCCTCCCGTCAGCTCAGGCCCTCAGTTGTGACAATCAGTCACATACGTCTCTTCTTCTCCCTCTATATTTTCTGCCTTCATATCAGTCACATACGTCTCTTCTTCTCCCTCTATATCTTCTGCCTTATTATCAGTCACATATGTCTCTTCTTCTCCGTCTGTATCTTCTGCCTTCATATCAGTCACATACGTCTCTTCTTCTCCCTCTATATCTTCTACCTTCATATCAGTCACATACGTCTCTTCTTCTCCCTCTATATCTTCTGCCTTCATATCAGTCACATACGTCTCTTCTTCTCCCTCTGTATCTTCTGCCTCCATATCAGTCACATATGTCTCTTCTTCTCCCTCTATATCTTCTGCCTTCATATCAGTCACATACGTCTCTTCTCCCTCTGTATCTTCTGCCTTCATATCAGTCACATACGTCTCTTCTTCTCTCTCTATATCTTCTGCCTTCATATCAGTCACATACGTCTCTTCTTCTCCCTCTATATCTTCTACCTTAATATTAGTCAGCTCTTCTCCCTAATAACACATAGAATAATAAATTACATTATAATAATATATAAATTATGTAATTTTGTAGTAAGCCACTTAATTCTTTTATGAAAGAATGACATTAATCAGAACAATGACCCCCATATACAACTTTGCCCAGCAGTATATGCTAATCTCTGATAGTATTGGTGCACACTGTAGGCCATAAAAAATAAGAATTTACTTACCGATAATTCTATTTCTCATAGTCCGTAGTGGATGCTGGGAACTCCGAAAGGACCATGGGGAATAGCGGCTCCGCAGGAGACTGGGCACAAAAGTAAAAGCTTTAGGACTAGCTGGTGTGCACTGGCTCCTCCCCCTATGACCCTCCTCCAAGCCTCAGTTAGGATACTGTGCCCGGACGAGCGTACACAATAAGGAAGGATTTTGAATCCCGGGTAAGACTCATACCAGCCACACCAATCACACCGTACAACTTGTGATCTGAACCCAGTTAACAGCATGATAACAGAGGAGCCTCTGAAAAGATGGCTCACAACAATAATAACCCGATTTTTGTAACTATGTACAAGTATTGCAGACAATCCGCACTTGGGATGGGCGCCCAGCATCCACTACGGACTATGAGAAATAGAATTATCGGTAAGTAAATTCTTATTTTCTCTGACGTCCTAGTGGATGCTGGGAACTCCGAAAGGACCATGGGGATTATACCAAAGCTCCCAAACGGGCGGGAGAGTGCGGATGACTCTGCAGCACCAATTGAGAGAACTCCAGGTCCTCCTCAGCCAGGGTATCAATTTTGTAGAATTTTACAAACGTATTTGCTCCTGACCAAGTAGCTGCTCGGCAAAGTTGTAAAGCCGAGACCCCTCGGGCAGTCGCCCAAGATGAGCCCATCTTCCTTGTGGAGTGGGCATTTACAGATTTTTGGCTGTGGCAGGCCTGCCACAGAATGTGCAAGCTGAATTGTACTACAAATCCAACGAGCAATAGTCTGCTTAGAAGCAGGAGCACCCAGCTTGTTGGGTGCATACAGGATAAACAGCGAGTCAGATTTTCTGACTCCAGCCGTCCTGGAAACATATATTTTCAGGGCCCTGACAACGTCTAGCAACTTGGAGTCCTCCAAGTCCCTAGTAGCCGCAGGCACCACAATAGGTTGGTTCAGGTGAAACGCTGAAACCACCTTAGGGAGAAACTGAGGACGAGTCCTCAATTCCGCCCTGTCCGAATGGAAAATCAGATAAGGGCTTTTACAGGATAAAGCCGCCAATTCTGACACGCGCCTGGCCCAGGCCAGGGCCAACAGCATGACCACTTTCCATGTGAGATATTTTAACTCCACAGATTTAAGTGGTTCAAACCAATGTGACTTTTTGGAACCCAAAAACTACATTGAGATCCCAACGTGCCACTGGAGGCACAAAAGGAGGCTGTATATGCAGTACCCCTTTTACAACGTCTGAACTTCAGGGACTGAAGCTAGTTCTTTTTGGAAGAAAATTGACAGGGCCGAAATTTGAACCTTAATGGACCCCAATTTCAGGCCCATAGACACTCCTGTTTGCAGGAAATGTAGTAATCGACCCAGTTGAATTTCCTCCGTCGGGCCTTACTGGCCTCGCACCACGCAACATATTTTCGCCAAATGCGGTGATAATGTTTTGCGGTTACATCCTTCCTGGCTTTGATCAGGATAGGGATGACCTCATCCGGAATGCCTTTTTTTTCTTTCAGGATCCGGCGTTCAACCGCCATGCCGTCAAACGCAGTCGCGGTAAGTCTTGGAACAGACAGGGTCCTTGCTGAAGCAGGTCCCTTCTTAGAGGTAGAGGCCACGGATCCTCCGTGAGCATCTTTTGAAGTTCCGGTTACCAAGTCCTTCTTGGCCAATCCGGAGCCACGAATATAGTGCTTACTCCTCTCCATCTTATCAATCTCAGTACCTTGGGTATGAGAGGCAGATGAGGGAACACATACACTGACTGGTACACCCACGGTGTTACCAAAGCGTCTACAGCTATTGCCTGAGGGTCCCTTGACCTGGCGCAATACCTGTCGAGTTTTTCCCAACGGTTTATAATCATGTGGAAGACTTCTGGGTGAAGTCCCCACTCTCCCGGGTGGAGGTCGTGTCTGCTGAGGAAGTCTGCTTCCCAGTTGTCCACTCCCGGAATTGCTGACAGTGCTATCACATGATTTTCCGCCCAGCGAAGAATCCTTGCAGCTTCTGCCATTGCCCTCCTGCTTCTTGTGCCACCCTGTCTGTTTACGTGGGTGACTGCCATGATGTTGTCCGACTGGATCAACACCGGCTGACCTTGAAGCAGAGGTCTTGCTAAGCTTAGAGCATTGTAAATGGCCCTTAGCTTCAGGATATTTATGTGAAGTGATGTCTCCAGGCTTGACCATAAGCCCTGGAAATTCCTTCCCTGTGTGACTGCTCCCCAGCCTCGCAGGCTGGCATCCGTGGTCACCAGGACGCAGTCCTGAATGCCGAATCTGCGGCCCTCTAGAAGATGAGCACTCTGCAACCACCACAGGAGGGACACCCTTGTTCTTGGTGACAGGGTAATCCGCTGATGCATCTGAAGATGCGACCCGGACCATTTGTCCAGCAGGTCCCACTGGAAAGTTCTTGCGTGGAATCTGCCGAATGGGATTGCTTCGTAGGAAGCCACCATTTTTTCCAGAACCCTTGTGCATTGATGCACTGAGACTTGGCTCGGATTTAGGAGGTTCCTGACTAGCTCGGATAACTCCCTGGCTTTCTCCTCCGGGAGAAACACCTTTTTCTGGACTGTGTCCAGGATCATCCCTAGGAACAGAAGACGAGTCGTCGGAACCAGCTGCGATTTTGGAATATTGAGAATCCAATCGTGCTGCCGCAACACTACATGAGATAGTGCTACACCGACCTCCAACTGTTCCCTGGATCTTACCCTTATCAGGGAATCGTCCAAGTAAGGGATAACTAAAATTCCCTTCCTTCGAAGGAATATCATCATTTCGGCCATTACCTTGGTAAAGACCCGGGGTGCCGTGGACCATCCATACGGCAGCGTCTGAACTGATAGTGACAGTTCTGTACCATAAACCTGAGGTACCCTTGGTGAGAAGGGTAAATTTAGACATGAAGGTAAGCATCCTTGATGTCCCGAGACATCATGTAGTCCCCTTCTTCCAGGTTCGCAATCACTGCTCTGAGTGACTCAATCTTGAATTTGAACCTCTGTATGTAAGTGTTCAAAGATTTTAGATTTAGAATCGGTCTCACCGAGCCGTCCGGCTTCGGTACCACAACAGTGTGGAATAATACCCCATTCCCTGTTGCAGGAGGGGTACCTTGATTATCACCTGCTGGGAATACAGCTTGTGAATGGCTTCCAAAACTGTCTCCCTGTCAGAAGGAGACCTCGGTAAAGCCGACTTTAGGAAACGGCGAGGGGGAGACGTCTCGAATTCCAATTTGTACCCCTGAGATACCTGAAGGATCCAGGGGTCTACTTGCGAGTGAGCCCACTGCGCGCTGAAATTCATTGAGATGGGCCCCCCACCGTGCCTGATTCTGCTTGTAAAGCCCCAGCGTCATACTGAGGGCTTAGCAGAGGCGGGAGAGGGTTTCTGTTCCTGGGAACTGGCTGATTTCTGCAGCCTTTTTCCTCTCCCTCTGTCACGGGGCAGAAATGAGGAACCTTTTGCCCGCTTGTCCACGAAAAGACTGCGCCTGATAATACGGCGTTTTCTCATGTTGAGAGGCGACCTGGGGTACAAACGTGGATTTCCCAGCTGTTGCCGTGGCCACCAGGTCTGAAAGACCGACCCCAAATAACTCCTCCCCTTAATAAGGCAATACTTCCAAATGCCGTTTGAAATCCGCATCACCTGACCACTGTCGTGTCCATAACCCTCTACTGGTAGAAATGGACAACGCACTTAGACTTGATGCCAGTCGGCAAATATTCCGCTGTGCATCACGCATATATAGAAATGCATCTTTCAAATGCTCTATAGGCAAAAATATACTGTCCCTATCTAGGGTATCAATATTTTCAGTCAGGGAATCCGACCACGCCAACCCAGCACTGCACATCCAGGCTGAGGCGATTGCTGGTCGCAGTATAACACCAGTATGTGTGTAAATACATTATAGGATACCCTCCTGCTTTCTATCAGCAGGATCCTTAAGGGCGGCCATCTCAGGAGAGGGTAGAGCCCTTACAAGCGTGTGAGCGCTTTATCCACCCTAGGGGGTGTTTCCCAACGCACCCTAACCTCTGGCGGGAAAAGATATAATGCCAATAACATTTTAGAAATTATCAGTTGTTATCGGGGGAAACCCACGCATCATCACACACCTCATTTAATTTCTCAGATTCAGGAAAACTACAGGTAGTTTTTCCTCACCGAACATAATACCCCTTTTTGGTGGTACTCGTATTATCAGAAATGTGTAAAACATTTTTCATTGCCTCAATCATGTAACGTGTGGCCCTACTGGAAGTCACATTTGTCTCTTCACCGTCGACACTGGAGTCAGTATCCGTGTCGGCGTCTATATCTGCCATCTGAGGTAACGGGCGCTTTAGAGCCCCTGACGGCCTATGAGACGTCTGGACAGGCACAAGCTGAGTAGCCGGCTGTCTCATGTCAACCACTGTCTTTTATACAGAGCTGACACTGTCACGTAATTCCTTCCAACAGTTCATCCACTCAGGTGTCGACCCCCTAGGGGGTGACATCACTATTACAGGCAATCTGCTCCGTCTCCACATCATTTTTCTCCTCATACATGTCGACACAAACGTACCGACATACAGCACACACACAGGGAATGCTCTGATAGAGGACAGGACCCCACTAGCCCTTTGGGGAGACAGAGGGAGAGTTTGCCAGCACACACCAGAGCGCTATATATATACAGGGATAACCTTATATAAGTGTTTTTTCCCTTATAGCTGCTGTATCTTTAATACTGCGCGTAATCAGTGCCCCCCCCTCTCTTTTTTAACCCTTTCTGTAGTGTAGTGACTGCAGGGGAGAGCCAGGGAGCTTCCCTCCAACGGAGCTGTGAGGGAAAATGGCGCCAGTGTGCTGAGGAGATAGGCTCCGCCCCCTTATCGGCGGCCTTATCTCCCGTTTTTCTATGTATTCTGGCAGGGGTTAAATGCATCCATATAGCCCAGGAGCTATATGTGATGTATTTTTTGCCATCTAAGGTATTTTTATTGCGTCTCAGGGCGCCCCCCCCAGCGCCCTGCACCCTCAGTGACCGGAGTGTGAAGTGTGCTGAGAGCAATGGCGCACAGCTGCGGTGCTGTGCGCTACCTTATTGAAGACAGGACGTCTTCTGCCGCCGATTTTCCGGACCTCTTCTGCTCTTCTGGCTCTGTAAGGGGGACGGCGGCGCGGCTCTGGGACCCATCCATGGCTGGGCCTGTGATCGTCCCTCTGGAGCTAATGTCCAGTAGCCTAAGAAGCCCAATCCACTGTGCACGCAGGTGAGTTCGCTTCTTCTCCCCTTAGTCCCTCGCTGCAGTGAGCCTGTTGCCAGCAGGACTCACTGAAAATAAAAAACCTAATTTAAACTTTTACTCTAAGCAGCTCAGGAGAGCCACCTAGATTGCACCCTTCTCGTTCGGGCACAAAAATCTAACTGAGGCTTGGAGGAGGGTCATAGGGGGAGGAGCCAGTGCACACCAGCTAGTCCTAAAGCTTTTACTTTTGTGCCCAGTCTCCTGCGGAGCCGCTATTCCCCATGGTCCTTTCGGAGTTCCCAGCATCCACTAGGACGTCAGAGAAAAACAGAAGATTAGAAGTGTATGTGACAACATAAGATTTGTCACGTTATGTGGTGAGATCTTACATACCACTTACCTGATCCTCCTGTGGGATCTTGTGATTCTCCTCTGTACAATCCTGGGAATACAGAGGACGGGGACATCTCTCTGGGGTATCTCTGTTACTGGATCCATCTGTAGGAGACACACAGTGACTGAGTACAGTGTATATATGTGATTATCAGATGATGTGTGTATATAGAGGCCCTCATACCTGCTCTCCCCTGTACAATACATGACAGTCTCCTCTTACCCAGTGATGTGAGGGGCCGGTGATTCTCCATCATCACATCCTTGTACAGACCCCTGTGTTCCTCTATATACTCCCCCTCCTGCATGGAGAGATAGACAGTGACATCCTGATACACACAATAATACAGTCATCACCCAGACACATTCCCTGGTTTTACTGTATAATGTCCCATTCCCCGCAGTCACCTCTCCAGTCATCACCCAGACACGTCCCCTGGTGTTACTGTATAATGCCCCATTCCCAGCAGTCACCTCTCCAGTCATCACCCAGACACATCCACTGGTGTTACTGTATAAGGCCCCATTCCCAGCAGTCACCTCTCCAGTCATCACCCAGACACGTCCCCTGGTGTTACTGTATAATGCCCCATTCCCAGCAGTCACCTCTCCAGTCATCACCCAGGCACATCCCCCCGTGTTACTGTATAATGCCCCATTCCCAGCAGTCACCTCTCTAGTCATCACCCAGACACGTCCCCTGGAGTTACTGTATAATGTCCTATTCCCAGCAGTCACTTATCCAGTCATCAACCGGACACATCCCCTGGTGTTACTGTATAATGCCCCATTCCTAGCAGTCACCTCTCCAGTCATCACCCAGACAAATCCCCTGGTGTTACTGTATAATGTCCAATTCCCAGCAGTCACCTCTCCAGTCATATCCCCTGGTGTTACTGTATAATGCCCCATTCCCAGCAGAAACCTCTCCAGTCATCGCCCAGACACGTCCCCTGGTGTTACTGTATAATGTCCCATTCCCAGCAGTCACCTCTCCAGCCATCACCCAGACACGTCCCCTGGTGTTACTGTATAATGTCCCATTCCCAGCAGTCACCTCTCCAGTCATCGCACAGACACATCCCCTGGTGTTACTGTATAATGTCCCATTCCCAGCAGTCACCTCTCCAGTCAGCAGCTGAATGATCTTGTTGGTGAGTTCCAGGATCTTCTGGTCATTGTGCCTCTCATGTATCAGTGAGTGAGGTGGAGGCACCGTGATGGGGCTCTGGGTCCTCCTCAGTCCTCCTGACACAAGGGGACAGCTGTTGGGTGTCTCACACTCACCGGATGTCTTCTTCACTACTGTGTAATCCTGTGTATTGGAAAGTACACAATCACTGCAAACACTCAAAAATCCCCTCACCTTCCCAGTCATGTCCCTGTAATATTACTATAGATAAGGACAGTTATGGTAGACTTACCTTGGTTAACTCTCTTTCTTCAAAGTACATAGTGTCCACAGTGAAACATCGGGGGTTGTAGTGGTGGATAAGAATCCGGGCACCAAACAGTTAAAGCTTTCAAGAGTATCTCAGAATGCTCTTCATCCCTCCTCGATAACCCAAACTCCAGGAACAGGCAATCAGTTTTGTTAACCAGCTCAATGCAGGAAGTAAAAAGGATAGAAGAAAGATGTCAGGTACGTAAGAACACATTCTCACTGACAGGAGAAAGGAATTGGAGGCCATTGCCGCAAAAACCCAGAGAGGCCAGGTGCGTTAGGGTGGGCGCCCTGTGGACCCTATGTACTTAGAAGGAAGAGAGTTAACAAAGCTAAGTCTACTGTGACTAATTTTCTTCATCGGGGTACATATGGTTCCACAGAGAAACATTGGGGAAGTCATAAAGCAGTACTTCAAGGGTGGGGACGTGCCTGAGAGGATATGAGAATCCGACATCCAAAGGAAGCATCCTGGTAGGCGAATGTATCAAAGACCTAAAACCTAAGAAAGGTGAGGACCGACTTGCACAATTGTTCGGTGGACACTCCACGTCATGCCGCCCATGAAGGTCCTACAGACTGAGTAGAATGGGCAGAAATCGATACTGGTAACGGAATGCTAGCTTGAGTGTAAGCATGTGCAATGACCATTCGAATCCATCTGGCCAGCGTTTTCTTATTAGCAGGCCAGCAATGCTTGTGAAATCCAAAGAGAACATAAAGGGCATCAGAACATCTGACAGAGGCAGTAACCACATCCAATAAACGTTCTTTTGCCGACAAGTCTGGTGAGATAAAGGCTGGAACCACAATCTCTTGATTAAGGTGAAAAGAAGAAACCACCTTAGGGAGGTAACCAGGTCTGGTTCGGAGAACCGCCCTGTTATGGTGGAAAATCAGGAAGAGGGCACTACAGGATAGTACTCCCAAGTCCGATACCCTTCTAGCTGAAGCAATAGCAAGTAGGAAAAAATAAGATTTTACTTACCGATAAATCTATTTCTCGTAGTCCGTAGTGGATGCTGGGACTCCGTCAGGACCATCGGGAATAGCGGCTCCGCAGGAGACAGGGCACAAAATTTAAAAGTTTGACCACTAGGTGGTGTGTACTGGCTCCTCCCCCTATGACCCTCCTCCAAGCCTCAGTTAGGATACTGTGCCCGGACGAGCGTACACAATAAGGAAGGATTTTGAATCCCGGGTAAGACTCATACCAGCCACACCAATCACACCGTACAACTTGTGATCTGAACCCAGTTAACAGTATGACAAACGTAGGAGCCTCTGAACAGACGGCTCACAACAATAACAACCCGATTTTTTTGTAACAATAACTATGTACAAGTATTGCAGACAATCCGCACTTGGGATGGGCGCCCAGCATCCACTACGGACTACGAGAAATAGATTTATCGGTAAGTAAAATCTTATTTTCTCTGACGTCCTAGTGGATGCTGGGACTCCGTCAGGACCATGGGGATTATACCAAAGCTCCCAAACGGGCGGGAGAGTGCGGATGACTCTGCAGCACCGAATGAGAGAACTCCAGGTCCTCCTTAGCCAGGGTATCAAATTTGTAGAATTTTACAAACGTGTTCTCCCCTGACCACGTAGCTGCTCGGCAGAGTTGTAATGCCGAGACCCCTCGGGCAGCCGCCCAAGATGAGCCCACCTTCCTTGTGGAATGGGCCTTGACAGATTTAGGCTGTGGCAGGCCTGCCACAGAATGTGCAAGTTGAATTGTGCTACAAATCCAACGAGCAATCGTCTGCTTAGAAGCAGGAGCACCCAGCTTGTTGGGTGCATACAGTATAAACAGCGAGTCAGATTTTCTGACTCCAGCCGTCCTTGAAATATATATTTTCAATGCTCTGACAACGTCCAGCAACTTGGAATCCTCCAAATCGCTAGTAGCCGCAGGCACCACAATAGGCTGGTTCAGGTGAAACGCTGAAACCACCTTAGGCAGAAAGTGAGGACGCGTCCGCAGTTCTGCCCTGTCCGAATGGAAAATCAGATATGGGCTTTTATACGATAAAGCCGCCAATTCTGACACTCTCCTGGCTGAAGCCAGGGCCAGTAGCATGGTTACTTTCCATGTAAGATATTTCAAATCCACCGATTTGAGTGGCTCAAACCAATGGGATTTGAGAAAATCCAAAACTACATTAAGATCCCACGGTGCCACTGGGGGCACAACCGGGGGCTGTATATGCAGTACTCCTTTTACAAAAGTCTGGACTTCAGGAACTGAAGCCAATTCTTTCTGGAAGAAAATCGACAGGGCCGAAATTTGAACCTTAATGGACCCTAATTTGAGGCCCATAGACAATCCTGTTTGCAGGAAATGTAGGAATCGACCCAGTTGAAATTCCTCCGTCGGGGCCTTCCTGGCCTCACACCACGCAACATATTTTCTCCAAATGCGGTGATAATGTTGTGCAGTCACCTCCTTCCTGGCTTTTACCAGGGTAGGGATGACCTCTTCCGGAATGCCTTTTTCCCTTAGGATTCGGCGTTCAACCGCCATGCCGTCAAACGCAGCCGCGGTAAGTCTTGGAATAGACACGGTCCCTGCTGAAGCAGGTCCCGTCTTAGAGGTAGAGGCCACGGATCTTCCGTGAGCATCTCCTGAAGTTCCGGGTACCAAGTTCTTCTTGGCCAATCCGGAGCCACGAGTATCGTTCTTACTCCCCTTTGCCGTATAATTCTCAGTACTTTTGGTATGAGAGGCAGAGGAGGAAACACATACACTGACTGGTACACCCATGGTGTTACCAGAGCGTCTACAGCTATTGCCTGAGGGTCTCTTGACCTGGCGCAATACCTGTCCAGTTTTTTGTTGAGGCGGGACGCCATCATGTCCACCATTGGTCTTTCCCAATGGACCACAATCATGTGGAAGACTTCTGGATGAAGTCCCCACTCTCCCGGGTGCAGATCGTGTCTGCTGAGGAAGTCTGCTTCCCAGTTGTCCACTCCCGGGATGAACACAGCTGACAGTGCTAACACATGATTTTCTGCCCAGCGGAGAATCCTTGCAGCTTCTGCCATTGCCCTCCTGCTTCTTTTGCCGCCCTGTCTGTTTACGTGGGCGACTGCCGTGATGTTGTCCGACTGAATCAACACCGGCTGACCCTGAAGCAGAGGTTTTGCCAGGCTTAGAGCATTGTAGATTGCTCTTAGCTCCAGTATATTTATGTGAAGAGACGTCTCCAGGCTTGACCACACGCCCTGGAAGTTTCTTCCCTGTGTGACCGCTCCCCAGCCTCTCAGGCTGGCATCCGTGGTCACTAGGACCCAGTTCTGTATGCCGAATCTGCGGCCCTCTAACAGATGAGCACTCTGCAACCACCATAGCAGAGACACTCTTGTCCTTGTGGACAATTTTATCCGCTGATGCATCTGCAGATGCGATCCGGACCATTTGTCCAGCAGATCCCACTGAAAAGTTCGTGCATGGAATCTGCCGAATGGAATCGCTTCGTAAGAAGCTACCATTTTTCCCAGTACTCTTGTGCATTGATGCACAGATACTTTTCCTGGTTTTAGGAGGTTCCTGACTAGATCGGATAACTCCCTGGCTTTCTCCTCCGGAAGAAATACCTTTTTCTGAACAGTGTCCAGAATCATCCCTAGGAACAACAGACGTGTCGTCGGGATCAGTTGGGATTTTGGAAAATTCAGAATCCACCCGTGTTGTTGGAACACTACTTGGGTTAGTGCTACTCAGACCTCCAGCTGTTCTCTGGATCTTGCCCTTATCAGGAGATCGTCCAAGTAAGGGATAATTAAGACGCCTTCTCTTCGAAGAAGGATCTCTTCCAGATTCGCTATCACTGCTCTGAGTGACTCCATCTTGAACTTGAATTTTTGTATGTACAGGTTCAGAGATTTTAGATTTAGAATCGGTCTTACCGAGCCGTCCGGCTTCGGTACCACAAATAGCGTGGAGTAATACCCCTGTCCCTGTTGTAGGAGGGGTACCTTGACTATCACCTGCTGAGAATACAGCTTGTGAATGGCCTCCAATACCGTCGCCCTGTCGGAGGGAGACGTTGGCAAAGCAGACTTTAGGAAACGGCGAGGAGGGGACTTCTCGAATTCCAACCTGTAACCCTGAGATACTACCTGCAGGATCCAGGGGTCCACCTGCGAGTGAGCCCACTGTGCGCTGAAATGTTTGAGGCGACCCCCCACCGCCCCTGAGTCTGCTTGTAAGGTCCCATCTTCATGCTGACGCCTTTGTAGAAGCCGGGGAGGGCTTCTGCTCCTGGGAAGGAGCTGCTTGTTGCAGTCTCTTACCCTTTCCTTTGCCTCGGGGCAAATAGGAATGTCCTTTTGCTCGTTTGTTCTTATAGGAACGAAAGGACTGCGGCTGAAAAGCCTGCGGCTTTTTCTGCTGGGAGGTGACCTGGGGTAAAAAGGTGGATTTTCCGGCCGTTGCCGTGGCCACCAGATCCGATAGACCGACCCCAAATAATTCCTCCCCCTTAAACGGCAATACTTCCATATGTCGTTTGGAATCCGCATCACCTGACCACTGGCGCGTCCATAAACTTCTTCTGGCAGATATGGACATCGCACTTACTCTTGATGCCAGAGTGCAAATATCTCTCTGTGCATCTCGCATATAAAGAAATGCATCCTTTAACTGCTCTATAGTCAGTAAAATACTGTCCCTATCCAGGGTATCAATATTTTCAGACAGTGACTCCGACCAAGCCACGCCAGCACTGCACATCCAGGCTGAGGCGATTGCTGGTCTCAGTATAACACCCGTATGTGTGTATATACTTTTTAATGTATTCTCCAGCCTCCTATCAGCTGGATCCTTGAGGGCGGCCGTATCAGGAGACGGTAACGCCACTTGCTTTGATAAGCGTGTGAGCGCCTTATCCACCCTAGGAGGTGTTTCCCAGCGCGCCCTAACCTCTGGCGGGAAAGGGTATAATGCCAATAACTTCTTTGAAATTAGCAGTTTTCTATCTGGGGTAACCCACGCTTCATCACACACTTCATTCAGTTCCTCTGATTCAGGAAAAACTATCGGTAGTTTTTTCACACCCCACATAATACCCCTTTTTGTGGTACTTGCAGTATCAGAGATATGCAAAGCCTCCTTCATTGCCGTGATCATATAACGTGTGGCCCTACTGGAAAATACGTTTGTTTCTTCACCGTCGACACTGGATTCAGTGTCAGTGTCTGGGTCTGTGTCGACCGACTGAGGTAAAGGGCGTTTTACAGCCCCTGACGGTGTCTGAGACGCCTGGACAGGTACTAACTGGTTTGCCGGCTGTCTCATGTCAACCGACTTTTGTAGCGTGCTGACACTATCCCGTAATTCCATAAACAAAGCCATCCATTCTGGTGTCGACTCCCTAGGGGGTGACATCACCATTACAGGCAATTGCTCCGCCTCCACGCCAACATCGTCCTCATACATGTCGACACACACGTACCGACACACAGCAGACAAACAGGGAATGCTCTGATAGAAGACAGGGCCCCACTAGCCCTTTGGGGAGACAGAGGGAGAGTTTGCCAGCACACACCCAAGCGCTATAAATATATATAGGGACAACCTTAATAAGTGTGTTCCCTTTATAGCAGCTCAAATATTATAAATATCGCCAATAAGTGCCCCCCCTCTCTGTTTTTACCCTGTTTCTGTAGTGCAGTGCAGGGGAGAGCCTGGGAGCCTTCCCACCAGCATTTCTGTGAGGGAAAATGGCGCTGTGTGCTGAGGAGAATAGGCCCCGCCCCCTTTTCGGCGGGCTTCTTCTCCCGTTTTTCTGAGACCTGGCAGGGGTTAAATACATCCATATAGCCCCCAGGGGCTATATGTGATGTATTTTTAGCCAGAATAAGGTACTATCATTGCTGCCCAGGGCGCCCCCCCCAACGCCCTGCACCCTCAGTGACCGCTGCTATGAAGTGTGCTGACAACAATGGCGCACAGCTGCAGTGCTGTGCGCTACCTTATGAAGACTGAAAAGTCTTCTGCCGCCGGTTTCTGGACCTCTTCACTTTTCGGCATCTGCAAGGGGGTCGGCGGCGCGGCTCCGGGACGAACCCCAGGGTGAGACCTGTGTTCCGACTCCCTCTGGAGCTAATGGTGTCCAGTAGCCTAAGAATCCAATCCATCCTGCACGCAGGTGAGTTGAAATTCTCTCCCCTAAGTCCCTCGATGCAGTGAGCCTGTTGCCAGCAGGACTCACTGAAAATAAAAAACCTAACAAACTTTTTTCTAAGCAGCTCTTTAGGAGAGCCACCTAGATTGCACCCTGCTCGGTCGGGCACAAAAACCTAACTGAGGCTTGGAGGAGGGTCATAGGGGGAGGAGCCAGTGCACACCACCTGATCCTAAAGCTTTTACTTTTGTGCCCTGTCTCCTGCGGAGCCGCTATTCCCCATGGTCCTGACGGAGTCCCAGCATCCACTAGGACGTCAGAGAAATAAGGTTTTAAACCTACCGGTAAATCTTTTTCTCCTAGTCCGTAGAGGATGCTGGGGACTCCGTAAGGACCATGGGGTATAGACGGGCTCCGCTGGAGACATGGGCACTACAAAGACCTTTTACGGGTGTGAACTGGCTCCTCCCTCTATGCCCCTCCTCCAGACCTCAGTTATAGAACTGTGCCCAGAGGAGACGGACAGTACGAGGAAAGGATTTTGTTAATCTAAGGGCAAGATTCATACCAGCCCACACCATCCACACCATATAACATGGAATATACGCAACCAGTTAACAGCATGAACAAACAGTATCAGCCAGAGACTGATCTCAACTGTAACATAACCCTATAACTATATACTATATATATATATATATATAACTATATACAAGTCTTGCAGAAATATTCTGCACTGGGACAGGCGCCCAGCATCCTCTACGGACTAGGAGAAAAAGATTTACCAGTAGGTTTAAAATCTTATTTTCTCTTACGTCCTAGAGGATGCTGGGGACTCCGTGAGGACCATGGGGTTTATACCAAAGCTCCAGACCGGGCGGGAGAGTGCGGATGACTCTGCAGCACTGATTGAGCAAACATGAGGTCCTCCCCAGCCAGGGTTATCAAACTTGTAGAACTTTGCAAAAGTGTTTGAACCCGACCAAGTAGCTCCTCGGCAAAGCTGTAAAGCCGAGACGCATCGGGCAGACGCCCAAGAAGAGCCCACCTTCCTAGTGGAATGGGCCTTTACCAAATTTGGTAATGGCAATCCAGCCGTAGAATGCGCCTGCTGAAACGTGTTACAGATCCAGCGAGCAATAGTCTGCTTAGAAGCAGGAGCACCAACCTTGTTGGCTGCATACAGGACAAACAGAGCCTCTGTTTTCATAACCCTAGCAGTCCTGGCTACGTAAATTTTTAAGGCCCTGACTACATCAAGGGACTTGGAATCCTCCAAGTCTCCCGTAGCCACAGGCACCACAATAGGTTGGTTCTTATGAAATGATGAAACCACCTTGGGCAAAAATTGAGGACGAGTCCTCAACTCCGCTCTATCCGGATGGAAAATCAGACAGGGGCTCTTGTGAGACAAGGCCGCCAATTCGGACACCCGCCTCGCAGATGCCAAGGCTAACAACATGACCACCTTCCAAGTGAGAAATTTTAATTCAACCGTCTGATGCGGTTCAAACCAGTGAGAGTTTAGGAACCGTAACACCACGTTAAGGTCCCATGGTGCCACTGGGGGCACAAAAGGAGGTTGGATGTGCAGCACTCCCTTTACAAATGTCTGGACTTCTGGGAGAGAAGCCAATTCCTTCTGAAAGAAAATAGATAGGGCCGAAATCTGTACCTTAATGGAGCCTAGCTTCAGGCCCATATCCACTCCTGTCTGTAGAAAGTGGAGAAAACAGCCCAGATGGAAATCTTCCGTAGGAGCATTCTTGGCTTCACACCAAGATACATACTTCCTCCAGATACGGTGATAATGTTTCGCCGTCACCTCCTTCCTAGCCTTTATCAGCGTAGGGATGACTTCTTCCGGAATACCTTTCCCAGCTAGGATTCGGTGTTCAACCGCCATGCCGTAAAACGTAACCGCGGTAAGTCTTGGAACACGCAGGGCCCCTGCTGCAACAGGTCCTCCCTGAGAGAAAGAGGCCACAGGTCTTCTGTGAGCATTTCCTGAAGATCTGAATACCAGGCCCTTCGAGGCCAATCTGGAACAATGAGTATTGTCTGCACTCTTTTTCGTCTTAAGATTCTCAATATTTTTGAGATGAGAGGAAGAGGAGGGAACACATAGACCGACTGAAACACCCATGGTGTCACCAGGGCGTCCACCGCTACTGCCTGAGGGTCCCTTGACCTGGCACAATACCTCCGAAGCTTCTTGTTGAGGCGTGACGCCATCATGTCTATTTGAGGAAGTCCCCAATGACTTGTTATCTCTGCAAAAACTTCTTGATGAAGTCCCCACTCTCCTGGATGGAGATCGTGTCTGCTGAGGAAGTCTGCTTCCCAGTTGTCCACTCCCGGAATGCAGACTGCTGACAGAGCGCTTACGTGATTTTCCGCCCAGCGAAGAATCATGGTGGCTTCCACCATCGCCACTCTGCTCCTTGTCCCGCCTTGGCAGTTTACATGAGCCACGGCTGTGACGTCTGATTGAATCAGAACCAGTAGGTCGCGAAGAAGATTCTCCGCTTGTCGTAGGCCGTTGTATATGGCCCTCAATTCCAGTACGTTGATGTGTAGACAAGCCTCCTGGCTTGACCATAGTCCCTGAAAATTCCTTCCTTGTGTGACTGTTCCCCATTGTGGGGATATCGGGGGGCTAATACTGTATTTGTGGTGTTTCAATCTTTATAGCGTTTAATGTACTTTTTATTCCTTCTGTTCCCATGTCTCTCTGGCTTGTGTCACTATTATCCCATGTGTGTGTTCATCCATTAGCCTATATATTCTGTACTATAATCTTACCCAGGTAAATACAGGTGTGCTGTGACCTGGCACATAGTGCTGTCATGTTATGTTATTGTAGGAGAATGCCAGTCTGGTATGAGGTTATTACAGGTTATCATTGCTATGCCTATTGAGTCCATCCTGTGATCCTTATATGGTCACACAGGAAATACATTTGAGGACCAGGTAATGTCTCTTTGAAGCTTCTCCTCCACAGGGGACAATCAGGACTTAAACCAATTTCCCTGTCATTGTTCCTTCTGTTTACTTTCCTCTGTTCCATCCTGGTCCCTCACAGACAATGCGGAGCCTGACCCAGCATGTGGTCAGCAGGAGAAGGCCAGCTGTGGGAGGGAGCAGGGAAATACCCGAGGTGGGATACCACCAATCAGGAACCTGCGTCTCCTCCCCAGGTGAGCGCGGCATGATGGGCATTTGGAAGGTTTTAAAAGAGGTTGCGCAGGTCAGCTCTGCATGTTAGTCGCAGGACTCTGGCTAAGGGGTGATTCTCTGCCAGGGAACCTTGTGGAACGCATCACCATATGTACTTACTACTGCAAGGACTAATCTGCTATTACTGCTGTATGGACTCAGTGATAGTTCTGCTGTGTGGACCTGTTTATCTGGAACTTCTGCACGGAATTGCTGTGGACCTAAATCCTCTACTGGGACTTACTATCTGGACTGCTACCTGTATACTGTTTCTAGGCTATATTTACTTCTGCTTCCTGTGAATGATCTATTCCTGTGTGCTGTGAGAAATAAACCATCACTTTGGTTTCATCGGCTCTGTGTCTGAGTGATTAGAAGAACCCCGTATCTTCACATTTGGCGGCAGCGGTGGGATCATTCAGACACCAAACAACGACCGCAGGAAGCGTGAAGGCCCAGCAGAGAGCAGAGGAACAGGCCATATGTAATGCAAGAGGATCTGCAGTGAGGTGGTAACAAGTGAGCAGGTGTCAGTCCTGTGCAAAATAAAATGTTTCCAAGGAAAGAAAATGAACGCCTCAAGTCGCCCAGGGCAGTGGAGCTCGTGGATGGAGGTGTGTCGGTGTATCGGCAGGCTGGTAAGCCGGATCTGTTATTGAGTGCTATAAAGATGCAGTACATTTGGGAGTACTGGAATGAAGCTAGGCGGATGATCAGTGGCTGGAGAGTATCCAGCATACAGGACAAGTTGTGTTACCTGGGGGATGCATTCCTGCACTGTAAAAGTGAGGCAGCCTCATGGAATCTGCTGAGGGAGCCAGAGTTTGTAGAATTCACAGAGGAAGTGAGTGCTACAGTGACCCAAATGATACAGAGAAGTCAATATTCTGAGGCTGAAGGGCAAGTCCAGAATCAATTATCTTCTGGGTTAGAGACAGAGGAAATATCCAAAATGGGGCCAGTGCAACCCGGGCAGATGACTGAGGGGTCCGCCTTGCAAGTGCCTGTTACCAAGGGAGCAAAGTCATTGTCAACGGGGCCCATAACCACATTGGAAGAAATGAGCATGGAGGAGCTGATAGCAGAATGCCAGCTGCGAGGCATCCCTTTCCAATTCTGCACTCGCAGGGAAATCCTCCAGCTTATTCTCCAGGATCAGCGGGATCCAACAAAAGCGTTCACCGATTACCGGGCGTGGATCCTTCGTCTCGGCCCAGGGATGAGTGTGTGGGAACAGCTGGAGTGTCTGGAGGAGTGCTTCATTGTGGCAGAGGAAGAGGCAATGGATCAGGGGCTCCTGGATACCCCAGCATGGCTAGACCAGTGTTGTAGGGTGGATGGAGAAAGGCACCGTCTGCAACAGCTTCTCCCACACCCAAGGGAAGCAGTTGCCCGGTGTACTATGCTGGGAGAGGCTAGCGCTGAAGTGAAGGCTATGCCCACAATACAGTCATCCCAGGAGGAGCTGTGCTACACCTTCCCTTTTGCTGAGGTGGAAGATGTAGACCTAGTAACCAGCTGCCAGGGAATCTATGAAGACTGTGCCCAAGAGATCACCATGGATGGGGGAGTATTGTTCCACTCCCCAACTACAAACATACCAGTCACGGATGGCCTCTTGCTCCAGGATGCCCAGCTTATTCAGCTGGGGGAGGCTCATCGCGATGGATTGGCAATGGCAGCCCCATTCATTTCACTGAGGAAGGCTGATGAGAACATGCCCTGTGTATCTCCTGCTACCCTAACTCCACAAGAAGATTATGAAGGATTATTCCATTTTAACGATTTGGAGAATGAGGAGCTACGATGTGAATACTGGTACGTACCCTGTGATTCAAAAGTGACATTGGTAGCAGAGACTGTTGACATAATATCAGAGCAGGAACTAGAAAAGGATGTGTTGCACCACCGTAATACCTGTGAAAGTGTGGACTGTAACTATGTGCCGAGGGATGTGCCTGCCATAAGCCAGATCCAAGCAACTACAGATCAAGTGGAGGTTGGGAGATGCCGCTTGTTACCTTGTCTCCTTTACCTGGGTGAAGGCACAGTGCAACCCGCTCCCCTTCCATCTGCAGAGCAAGAGAAAGTTGTGGAGATAATTGTGGAAGCTTCAGTTGTTAAAACCCTGACTGGTACCCCACCAGCTACCAAGCGCACAGGACTGGCGGGGGAGGAGGTTATCCAGGAGGAGGAGTGCGCAGAAGGCGCTGCAGGTGAGATACTGGCTTTTGAGGGGGAAGCGCGGGCACAGGACCAGCCTGTGCTGGTGACTCCCCTGCAGCCACCAGCTGAATTGTTTCTGATGAAGGGTCCATCCTCAGCACTGGGTATTGAGACCACGTGCTGTACGGAGATTTGCCCGCCCCCTAGTTGGGGTTTGAGGAAGGAAGGACTGGACAGAGTTGCGGAAGTGCTGGGGGCAGAACACCAACATTGGTCTGCCTTTAGGCAGCTGTTCCTTGTGCAAGGGGGGGAGGTGGAAGGTACTCCCTGCCCCGTTGTGCCAGAGGCACAGGTATTAGTACACCCACTAGGTGTGCCGGGTGTAAAAGTTTGCAATGTTGCGGAGTGGGGATACCAAACACCTGAATTGCTAAATCCCCTGCTGGTGAAAATGAATGTGTCATATTGTAATATTGTCCTTGCTGGTTGTTTAACACTACTGCCTCTTACCACATGGGTCTGGTGTGACATCACCCTGTGGGACTCAGGTGGTACACACATGCATGATATTCTCTCCCCTGCACCCACCGCTCCTGGGTGGTATTGTTTCCTCAACACTTCAGAACAGGAATAAAAAAGTAGAGGAAGGAATGTGGGGATATCGAGGGGCTAATACTGTATTTGTGGTGTTTCAATCTTTATAGCGTTTAATGTACTTTTTATTCCTTCTGTTCCCATGTCTCTCTGGCTTGTGTCACTATTACCCCATGTGTGTGTTCATCCATTAGCCTATATATTCTGTACTATAATCTTACCCAGGTAAATACAGGTGTGCTGTGACCTGGCACATAGTGCTGTCATGTTATGTTATTGTAGGAGAATGCCAGTCTGGTATGAGGTTATTACAGGTTATCATTGCTATGCCTATTGAGTCCATCTTGTGATCCTTATATGGTCACACAGGAAATACATTTGAGGACCAAGTAATGTCTCTTTGAAGCTTCTCCTCCACAGGGGACAATCAGGACTTAAACCAATTTCCCTGTCATTGTTCCTTCTGTTTACTTTCCTCTGTTCCATCCTGGTCCCTCACAGACAATGCGGAGCCTGACCCAGCATGTGGTCAGCAGGAGAAGGCCAGCTGTGGGAGGGAGCAGGGAAATACCCGAGGTGGGATACCACCAATCAGGAACCTGCGTCTCCTCCCCAGGTGAGCGCGGCATGATGGGCATTTGGAAGGTTTTAAAAGAGGTTGCGCAGGTCAGCTCTGCATGTTAGTCGCAGGACTCTGGCTAAGGGGTGATTCTCTGCCAGGGAACCTTGTGGAACGCATCACCATATGTACTTACTACCGCATGGACTAATCTGCTATCACTGCTGTGTGGACTCAGTGATAGTTCTGCTGTGTGGACCTGTTTATCTGGAACTTCTGCACGGTATTGCTGTGGACCTAAATCCTCTACTGGGACTTACTATCTGGACTGCTACCTGTATACTGTTTCTGGGCTATATTTACTTCTGCTTCCTGTGAATTATCTATTCCTGTGTGCTGTGAGAAATAAACCATCACTTTGGTTTCATCGGCTCTGTGTCTGAGTGATTAGAAGAACCCCGTATCTTCACACCCATCCTCGGAGGCTCACATCCGTGGTTATCAGAACCCAGTCTTGAATGCCGAACCTGCGATTCTCTAGAAGGTGAGCACTCTGCAGCCACCACAGGAGAGACACCCTGGCCCTGGGGGACAGGCTTATCTTCTGATGTATTTGTAGATGGGACCCGGACCACTTGTCCAGAAGGTCCCACTGAAATGTCCTCGCATGGAACCTGCCGAAGGGGATGGCCTCGTAGGCTACCACCATTTTTCCCAGAACTCGAGTGCATTGATGAACAGACACTCTTTTTGGTTTTAGCAGGTCTCTGACCATGTTCTGGAGGTCCTGGGCTTTTTCCATTGGGAGAAAAACCCTCTTCTGTTCTGTGTCCAGAATCATGCCTAAGAATGATAGACGAGTCTTTGGAATCAATTGAGACTTTGGTAGATTTAGAATCCAACCGTGCTGTTGTAGCACTCTCAGGGATTGAGACACGCTTTTCAGCAATTGATCTCTCGATCTCGCTTTTATCAGGAGATCGTCCAAGTACGTGATAATTGTGACTCCCTGCCTGCGCAGGAGCACCATCATCTCCGCCATCACCTTGGTAAAAATCCTCGGGGCCGTGGAAAGCCCAAACGGCAACGTCTGAAACTGGTAATGACAGTCCTGTACAGCGAATCTCAGGTACTCCTGATGAGGGGGATATATGGGGACATGAAGGTATGCATCCTTTATGTCTAGTGACACCATAAAATCCCCCCCTTCCAGGCTGGAGATCACAGCCCGGAGCGATTCCATCTTGAATTTGAACTTTTTCAAGTACTGGTTTAGGGATTTTAGATTTAAAATGGGTCTGACTGAGCCATCCGGTTTCGGGACCACGAACAGGGTTGAATAATACCTTTTCCCCTGTTGGACTAGGGGAACCTTGATAATCACTTGCTGTTGACACAGCTTTTGAATTGCAGCTAACACTATTTCCCTCTCTGGGGGAGCAGCTGGCAAGGCCGACTTGAAAAATCGGCGAGGAGGCACCTCTTCGAATTCCAGTTTGTAGCCTTGGGACACAATTTCCAGCACCCAAGGATCCACGTCTGACAGAACCCAGACCTGGCTGAAGAGTCGAAGACGTGCCCCCACCGGTGCGGACTCCCTCAGTGGAGCCCCAGCGTCATGCGGTGGATTTAGTGGAAGCCGGGGAGGACTTCTGCTCGTGGGAACTAGCCGTAGCAGGCGTTCTTTTCACTCTACCCTTACCTCTGGCGAGGAAGGATGAGCCCCGACCTCTTCTGGACTTATGCGACCGAAAGGACTGCATCTGATATTGTGGAGTTTTCTTTTGCTGTGGGGGAACAAAAGGCAAAAAAGTAGATTTACCCACGATAGCTGTGGAAACCAGGTCCGCGAGACCTTCCCCAAATAAAACCTCACCCTTGTAAGGTAAAACCTCCATATGCCGACGGAGACACCACCACCATCTGCTCTGCTTCCTCCCTAGACGAGCCTTCCGCTTCAGACATGTCGACACACATGTACTGACACCCTCACACACACTGGGATATATGGATATGGGGACAGACCCACAATAAGGCCCTTTGGAGAGACAGAGAGAGAGTATGCCAGCACACACCCAGCGCCCCTACGCTCTCAAACAAAGTCCCAGACCTGTAAAGTGCTTTTATAACAAAATTAGCACCAAATAAATGTCCCCCCCCCCTCGTTTTTGCCATGTGTTACTTGTACAGCAGGGCAAGAGTCCGGGAGCAGCTTCTCTGCAGCATGCTGTGGAGAAAATGGCGCTGGTTAGTGCTGAAGGATCAAGCTCCACCCCTTCGACGGCGGGCCTCGGTCCCGCTAATTTTCTTTATACTGGCGGGGTTTTTAATATATACTGCCTCTGCAGTATCTATATATCTGCCAGTCTAATTCTGAGGCCATAATTGCTGCCCAGGGCGCCCCCCCCTGCGCCCTGCACCCTTGCTGTGCCTTGTGTGTGTGTGGGAGCAATGGTGCGCAGCGCGACCGCTGCGCGGTACCTCAGTGAAGATCTGAAGTCTTCTGCCGCCTTTGAAGTATACTTGCTTCCTTACTTACCCGGCTTCTATCTTCCGGCGCTGTGAGGAGGACGGCGGCGCGGCTCTAGGACGAACAGCAAGGACGACACCTGTGTTCCGACCCTCTGGAGCTAATGGTGTCTAGTACCATAAGAAGCAGAGCCTATCACTTAAGTAGGTCTGCTTCTCTCTCCTCAGTCCCACGATGCAGGGAGCCTGTTGCCAGCAGTGCTCCCTGAAAATAAAAAAACCTAACAAAGTCTTTTCAGAGAAACTCAGTAGAGCTCCCCTAGTGTGCAACCAGTCTCCTCTGGGCACAGGATCTCCTCTTATGGGTGTGAACTGGCTCCTCCCTCTATGCCCCTCTGGAGGAGGGGCATAGAGGGAGGAGCCAGTTCACACCCATAAAAAGTCTTTAGGGTGCCCATGTCTCCTGCGGAGCCCGTCTATACCCCATGGTCCTTACGGAGTTCCCAGCATCCTCTAGGACGCAAGAGAAAGTGTCTTGGCAGTCAGCCATTTGAGACCAGAGGTTGAAAGGGGGCCTCCTGAAGAGTGTCCAACACAACAGACAGATCCCATGGAGCCACAGGAGGGACATAGGGCCTAATTCAGACCTGGTTGCTGCAGCATACGCTGGCTGAAGCCCTGTGCTGTGCGCGAACGCGCGGCAGCCGCACTGCGCGTGCGCACACAGGGAGATGTGACGGCATCTCACTTGTGCGATTGCCTTTGCCTGATTGACAAGCAGATGCGGTTGCGGGGCGGACGCGAGCGTTTCGGCGGCGTTGGGGGTGTGCAGGCTTGACAATGCAGTCGTCTCCGGACCATTTGCAGGGTGGGGCCGAGGCTGCTGCGTGACGTCACACGCAGCCACTGAGACTCTAAACATGGCGGGTAGCCACCTGCCACCCTAGGCTGTGTAGGCAGAGAGCTACTCTGCAGGTGCGAAAGCATTGCCGGCGTGTGATGCTTTCACATGTCTGCGGGGGGGAGCAGGACCCAGCATGCGGAGCGGACTTCCCCTGTGCTGGGCGTCCCCCCGCATGTCTAAGATTTTGATCATAGATGTGCGTTTTTTCGCACATCTATCAGGTCTGAATTAGGCCCATAGGGAGGTTCAATGGGAATGACACCCTGAAGAAACGTGTGCACATCAGGTAGTGAGGCAATCCTGCTTTGGAACCAGACAAGGCAGAAATGTGTACCTTGACAGAGGCAAGACGAAGGCCTAAGTCTAAACCTCTTTGAAGAAATGCAAGAATTCTGGAGGTTCGAAAATGAGTGGCATCATAACGCTTGACAGCGCACCAAGTGAAGTAAGTGTGCCATACTCTATAGTAAATCCTTTTATCTTCAGGATCGCTGATTCAAGAGCCACGCCGTCAAAGACAGCCGGGCCAGGTCCGGATGGAGATATGGGCCCTGAGAGGGAACGTCCCATCGCTGAGGAAGTGGAAGGGGTTGCCCTGCTGAGAGGCCCTGGTGATCGTCGAACCAATGACATCTGGGCCTTGCTGGAGCTACCAGAATGAGGTTTCCTCCTTCTTGTTTGAACTTCCGAAGGACCCGTCCACGGGACTGAAAATGCATCTATGAATGCTTCCTGAGGATCCCTGGTTCGTGATCCAAAGACCGGAAATTTGTAATTGTGCCGAGAAGCCATGAGATCCACGTCTGGAGATCTGTCCCCTGGGTGAAGAGACCACTCTCCGGTGAGAATATCCTGACGACGGGAAGTTTGCTTCCCAGTTGAGTACGCCCAGAATGAATACCGCAGAAATGGCGGCAGATGACGTTCGACCCATCTGATAATTTTGGACACCTTTGCATCTACATCTTGCTGCAAGTGCCACCCTGATGATTGATATAAGCCACCGTGGTGGTCTTTCTTGTATTAGAGGGCGGGCTAGGGTTAATTCATTGAACACTGCCCTCAATTCCAACACATTGATTGGCAGGTGAGACCCTACCCGGGTCCAACGTCTCTGAAAAGAGTGCTGTTCGGTCACTGCTCCCCAGCTGCACAGGCTGGCATTCGTCATAAGCAGGACTCAGTTGAAGATCTCCTGTTCAGTTGCTGGTCCTGGAGCCACCAGGTCAGTGACAGGCAAATCTCCATAGTCAGAGACATCATTTGTGATCTGATGAGATGAGGCTGGCCGTTCCACCTGGAAAGGATCAGACGTTGCAGGGGACGGGAGTGATACTGAGCAAACTCGACCATGTCGAATGTTAACACCATCAGCCCGAGAATTTACATTGCTGAATGCACAGACACCCGAGTATGGTGAAGGAAGTGTTGTATCCTGCTCTGTAGTTTCAAGACTTTGTTCGGTGATAGGTACAGTCGTTGACTGTGTCTAGAAGTGCTCCCAGATGCACCATCCTTTGTGATGGAGTAAGGGAGGACTTGTTCCAATTTATCAGCCAGCCGTGATTCTGCAGGAAGGCCATTGTCAGTTGGAGATGACGGAGGAGAACGTCGCGTGAGTTCACCAGATTCAGCAAATCGTTCAGGTGTGGAAGAATCCGTATACTCTGGCGACAGAAATATGCAGTCATGACAGCCGTGACCTTGGTAAAAATGCAATGTGCCATAGCCAGGCCAAATGGCAGAGACTGGAATTGATAATGTTGGTTGCCAATAGCAAAACGCAGGAACCGCTGATGCGAAGGAGCAATAGGAATATACAGACATGCATCTTGTATATCTAGGGAAACCATGAAGTCCCCAGGTTCCATGGCTAGAACTATGGAACGCAATGGTTCCATGTGAAACTTGGAAACTCTCACAAACTTGTTCAAAGATTTGAGATTTAGAATACGCCAGTGTGACCCGTTGGATTTTGGAACCAGGAACAGGGTCGAGTAGTAGCCTCTGCCCCGTTGGGACTGAGGAACCAACACAATCACTCCTGAGTGTAGGAGAGAACTGACCACAGTCTGTAGAATTTGTGCCTTTTCCGGGTCTGATGGTAGGCCCATGGTGAAATACTGTTGAGGGGGACGTCCCTTGAATGATACGGTGTACCCGTGAGACAACTTCTAGCACCCAGGCATCTGAAGTGGTTGTGTTCCAAACCCGTACAAGGTGCAGAAGTTGGTCTCCCACCCTGGGGTCCCCCAGAAAGCGGCCCACCTCGTCAGTCTGCAGGCTTGTCAGACTTTGCTGCAGGTTGATGAGCTGCCCAGGGTTGCTTGATCTTGGGCTTAGATGGTTTTTCCGGGCGTGACTATCTAGGGAATGACTGTCCTTTAGCTTTTCCTTGTGGACGAAAAAGACGAAAAGTAGCATTTTTGGCCCTCTGAGCAGGCTTGGTCCGGGGCAAAAAGGCCGTCTTGGCTGCAGCCAAGACACAATTTTATTTATCTCCTCCCCAAAAAGAATTTCTAAAGTAAAGGGAAGAATTTCTAAAGTTTTCTTGGAATCTAAATCTACCTTCCAAGTATGTAGGCGTGCTAATATAGATGTAGCTGATGCCTTAGCAGCCAACACGCCAGCCTCAGGTAAAGCTTCCTGAATATAATGAGAAACAGATACATACTGCCTTCATCTGACATATACGGAAGGCAATTCCTCCTCAAGTTCCTGCACCCATGCTTCAATAGCCTTTGCGGCCAAAGAAGCCTCCACAGTGGGACTATGTATAGCCCCTGTGAGGAAATAAATAGATTTTAGACAGCTTTCAATATGTTTGTCTGTTGGTTCCTTCACTGAGGTGACAGTGATGACAGGCAGAGTGGACGACACCACAAGACGGGTGACATGAGAGTCCACTGGAGGTGGGGTTTTCCACCTGTTACAGATAGCCACTGACAGAGGATAACGAGCTAATGTACGCTTAGATAAAGAGAACTTCTTACCAGAAGTGTTCCAGGATTCCTGCCTAATTTCCATCAAATGATCAGATTGGAATAATTCAATTTAAATCACCTTTTGCTTTTTAAACATATAAGTTTTCTTAGCAACCGCTGTGGGTTCTTCCTCATCCGAGAGTTGAAGAATGTGTTTAATTGCTTCTACAAGAGCAGGAACATCTATCAAAATGGAAGTTTCCTCTTCTGCAGCACAGCAGTCAGTGTCAGATAGAGCTGTATGCTCACCTTCCTCCTCAGATGACACGTCTGAGAAGACTGTGGATTGGGAGGATGAGGTAGCCTGCTTAGAGGAACCAGTGACATGCTGATGCCCTGACGGAGCCTTTTGTCTAGTCAGGGTCTGCGTTAATTGTTCCATCTGATTAGACAGGTTATCTCCCCAAGGTGGATTTACTATTGGTACTATATTAGGAGGTAGTGCCATAGTAGGCATTTGGTGGTCTACAAAAGTACCTAACAGTGTAGAAGAGGCAGCCCAGGGAAGCTCCTGCGTGGAGGCAGGAAGTGTTGACCAACTAGGGGGTGTATAACAGTTAGCACAGAGGACATCATGTATGACATCCTCCGCAGGTAACCCTCCCGAGCAAACTCTGCATGAGAGTAACACAGGGGATTCTGCTTGTTTGCGTCCCTTTGTGTTAGACATGTCAGAACAAAGTGGTCTCACCCTGCACACTAAATGCAGTGAGATACAAGTGCAGAGCGTGGTACGTGACTAAACACACATATCTATATATATATATATACATACACTTTGAGAAATAACCGGGATAGATACACTGAAAGTGAAAACAGGCAGCAGAACTAGCACGGTCACATACAATGCAGAGAATATACAATAGTACTGTAAAGAACGCTTGAATCAACTACTCAGCATGTTTTGAAGCAGGTAGAATATATCCGTGAATGTAAAAACCTGGCGTGTCAGACTTTTTTTTTTTTTTTTTAAACACATTTTATTAGATGGATCACAAATTGGTTACAATAATAACAGAACACCCAGACAAAATGGGCATTTAAAGAGCAAATGTAGCTACAATAAATTGTTACATCAACTGAGTGGATCCTTTTTTTTTTTTTTTTCCTTTTGTAAAAGATTAAAGTTAAGGCATTTGAAGTGGGTAACTCTCGGCAACGGAGTGGCCGTCCGTCAAAGAGAGTTAGCGGAGGAAATAAGAAGAAAAGAATACTCAGAGAGAGGATAGAAGGGGTCGGAAAGGTAGAGGGGGCAGAGCATATCAATTCAGAAAAGAAGGAAGGGGGGTAGAAGGGGGTGAAGGGGTGGCCTTCAGAGACAAGAGGTGGGCAGAGCAGCGGTGTGCCATGTCATGTTGCAAATGGGGAGGGAGCCTGTTGTAGGCTTAGCCACGGGGACCATACTTTATCAAATTGCTTTGAGGTGTTACGTATGACAGCGGTCATATATTCCATTTTGTGGACATACCAAATTCGGGAGATTATCACCGGCATTGGGGAGGGAGTCGGGCTCTTCCAGTCCGTGGCTATTTGGCATGTCATTGCCGAAACTACATGTCGAAATAGCTTGTTTTGGTGTCTGTTAAGAGTAGGGAGGGTCATGGGGAGCAAAAAGTATTGGGGGTCAGGAGGGATGGAGGTGTCAAATAAGCGCGAGAGCAAGGTAATAAGTTCACCCCAAATTTTAAAGATTTTTGGGCAGGTCCACCATATGTGTAAGAATGAGCCAACATCCGTACAACCCCTCCAGCAGCTATCTGGAGTGTCAGGAAACATAGTATGTAGACGGGAAGGAACATAATACCAGCGGTATAGTAATTTGTAGATATTTTCTTTTATTCTCACACATATGGAGCTGGAGGCCGCATTATCCCAGATGTCAACCCAATCTTCATTATCTATAGTAAATCCCAGCTCCTTTTCCCATGCTAACTCGTGGGGGGTCCGGGGTGAAGTGGGGTAATCGCTAAGTAAAGCATAAATATCTGAAATGAGGCACTTGGTGCTGGTGCGTTTCCAGCTAATGTATTCGAAGGGGGATAATTGTCTGTGGAGAAGGGTAGTGGTAGTGGTGGAGTGGAAATGTCGAATTTGCAGATAACGAAAGAAGTATGAGGGAGGGATTACCGTTCCTTCTCGGATATCTGCAAATTGTGGGAAGGTGGCATAGGAGGTGATGTCGTTAACATATAGCAAACCACTCGAGCGCCAGGATGTATGCGAGGTTCTACACATACCTGGGGGGAAGGCTGGATTATGAAAGAGCGGAATTAACGGGGACGGGTATGGGGCCAAACTGAACCGTCTGTTTGTCACGTCCCATGTCGCTAGTGAGCGACTTACTACCGGGTGTGAGAGGGCTGTCCGGGGGCGTTGGTTCTGGTGGAGCCATAATAGGGAGGATAGTGTAGCTAGACTTGTCTCCTCTGCCTCGATCCCCACCCAAACCTTCCGCGTCCCGCCCTCGTTGCACCATTGTGCACATTGAGAGAGTTGCGCAGCATAAAAATATTTCTGAAAGTCCGGAATACCCAGGCCCCCATTTCTGGTGGGGCGCTGAAGCAATTTGAGTCTAACGCGGGGACGTTTATGATTCCAGATAAAAAAGGAGGATTGGCGTTGTAATGTCTTAAAGACGTAGGTAGGAACATAAATCGGGAGAGTCTGAAATAAATACAGAAGTCGAGGGAGCACGCTCATCTTGACGGAGTTTATTCTGCCTATCCATGAGATGAAGTAGCTGGACCATTCCAGCAAATCTTCCTGGATTGTCTGCAATAAGCGGGGATAGTATGCTTGGAAAAGCTGATGGTGATGATGGGTCAGGTACACACCGAGGTATTTGATTTTCTTTGCATACCAGTTACAGGGAAGGATAGTTTGAAGGTCTTGTTTGAGAGCTGCCGGGATATGAAAGTTGAGGACCTCTGTTTTGTTAATATTTATTTTATAACCAGATAACTGTGAATACGAACTGATCTCAGATAAGAGAGCGGGGAGGGACTAGGCTGGGTCTGTGAGGGAGATCAGGACATCATCAGCATATAACGCTATCTTGTGTTCGGATAGGCCTGTGGATATTCCGTGGATAGTGGTGTTATCACGGATCTTTGCTGCAAGGGGTTCCATGACTAGTGCGAAGATTAAAGGGGAGAGGGGGCATCCCTGCCTGGTACCATTGGTAATCCCAAAGCTGGTGGATGAGACACCGTTAACCAAAACCTGGGCCGACGGGGAGCGGTAGAGTGCTTTAATCCCCTCTAGGAATTTTCCAGAGAATCCCATTTTGTCTAGGACCGCAAAGGCAAAAGACCACGAAATGCGGTCGAAGGCCTTCTCTGCGTCGAGAGCCAGAATAAGAGAGGGAGATTTCCGTTTTTGAATTGAGTAAATTAGATCTATAGCCCTTCTAGTGTTATCAGACGCCTGGCGTCCAGGGATGAAGCCGACCTGATCCGGGTGGACCAGACCGGGCATCAGGGGAGCCAGACGGTTAGCTAATATTTTCGCATATATTTTCAGGTCGACATTCAATAAGGAGATTGGTCTATAATTTAAGCAACTGGTCGGGTCTTTGTCAGGCTTTGGGATTACCACTATGTCGGCCCAGGTCGTCTCCGGCAGGAAGGAGGCTCCCTCAAGAATATCGTTAAATAGGGAGGATAGGTGTGGGGCAAGCTCTTTCACGAACAGTTTATAATATTGGGCTGTGAAACCATCCGGGCCTGGTGCGGCTGACGAGCGCATGGAACGTATGGCGGCTATTGTCTCCTCCTCCGAGATCCGACTATTAAGGGCTTCTAACTGGGTGTCAGATAGGGCTGGGAGGGGGGTATCAGACAAGTATGCGCGTGCTCCCCCAGCCCCGTCAGGCGACAGAGGGGGCGGGTCAGACAGGTTATAAAGGGAGCTATAAAACAGGCGGAAATCTTCGGTCATCACTTCAGGGTCATATGTATAGGTTCCCCTTTGTGGCGAGTACAACTTATCTATTGCGCCCAGCGCCTGCTTGCGACGTAGTTTGTTGGCCAGTAGGGAGTCTATTTTGTCCATTTTATCATAAAAACGTTGCTGCAGTTTCCGAAGAATTAGTGCTGCACGGTTAGAGAGGAGGGTGTTAAGTTGTCCCCGGAGGGAATCGATCTGAGGGAGCAGGGAAGCGTCGGGGGATGCCTTATGTTTGGATAGTAAGGTGGCTAGTTCTGATTCGAGGGAGGCGATCTCCTGCGCGTTTTTTTTCCTAATCGCCGACGATTTCGCCAGCAAAGCGCCGCGAATCGTGGCTTTGTGAGCTTCCCAAAGGACATTAAGTGAGATATCAGGAGACATATTTTCGGTGAAATAGTGTGTGATTGCCAGTCTAATTTCCTCTAGTGCAGAGGGGTGTTGCAAGAGCGAGTCGTCAAGACGCCATTTATATTTCCGACGGGGCGTGCGGTATATATCTATGAGGAGGTAGACCCCAGCATGGTCTGTCCATGTCAGTGGCGTGATGCCCGCATCAGTAATCAGAGGTGCGAGGGCAGAGGAGATGTGAATCATATCGATCCTGGAATAGTGTTGGTGCGGAGCTGAGAAATGGGTAAAATCTTTGGTGTGGGGGTGTTGGGAACGCCAAGTGTCACAAAGGCCGTGGTGTTTCATGGTGGCGGTGAGTGTACGGGAGGCCCGAGGTAGGGTCGTCATGGAAGCGTGAGGTGGAGGGCCGGATCTATCTAACGACGGGTCGATTATGGTATTAAAATCACCACCCATGATAATGCTTCCCTGTGCTTCTCGTGACAGGCGTTTAGAGAGAGTCAAAAAACAGAGATTGGTCTTGGTTGGGGGCGTAGGTGGAGACCAAAGTGAGAGCCATAGAGCGGAGGGTACCCATTACCATAAGGAACCGTCCGTCTGGGTCTGTCACTGGCCTAGAGTGGATAAACGGGATGTTGCGGTGAATTAAAATGGCCACACCACGTTTTTTACAGTCTGCCGAGGCGAAGTAGGACTGGGAGAACCATTTGCCCTTAAGCTGAGTGTGGGAACCGGTGAGATGTGTTTCCTGAAGGAATGCTATGTCGACTTTCTCACGTCTGCAAGCACTCAGAAACACAGTACGCTTCCTAGGGGAGTTCAGGCCATTTACATTGACCGAAAATATTTTAAGGAACATGGCTAGTCACGTGAGGGAATATGACAGATTGCCAAACATGATCCGATAACGTACAGTTTGAGCCTGGAGGAGGCCACCCCTCTGGGCAGAGCAAGAAAAGGAGCGGGAAGGTCAAGCAGAGGCCACATGAAAAGAGAGAGGGGGAAGAACATAGAGAAGAAAAACCCCAAACGGGGAAACATCCCTGAAATTGTGGGTCCCATTCGGGGGCCGCAGGGAAAAAAAAATTGTATATGTAACAATGTAAGCAACAATAAGGGATTGTGGGGGGGTAACAGAGATACCATGTGAGAGGGTGTATGTCACCCGGGCCACAAGGGTTGAGAATGGTCGTGGCCATTTTTCATTTATAAAGAACAGAGTATAATATAGAACATGGAGAACTGTGTCCAGGCAGTAAAATTACAAACAAAAAGTTAAGGAAAAAAAAGGGGAGGGGGGGGGGAGGGGGAGGAGAGAAAAAAAAAAGGGGGGGATACCACAGGAGTACAAATTAATTAAACTTAACTATAACAGCAATAACAAAGAATAGTTACGACATTAGATTTTGGACGGAGGTCAAATCTTCCGCAGCCGTTGCTCGTTTCAGGGCTGCACCAACATTTCGTGGACAAGCCGTAGCGGGGGGTCACCCCAGGTCAGGGAGGGTCGCTGTCCACAGTGCGTTGTCGTGTCACCCTTGTCCATTCAGGCAGGGGAGACTGAGAGTGTGGCGGTTTAGATGATGAGGCCGCCATGTCGGCTACAGATGATGCAGGGAGGAGATCCAGCTTTGCAAGCAGTTCCTGGCCTTGAGTTAAAGTCTTGACAGAGTGAACAGCGTTGTTGGCCGAGACGTGGAGTTGAAAGGGGAATCCCCATCTGTATCTGATCTGGTGCTGTCGCAGGACCCGGGTGACCGATTGGAGGTCCCGTCGTTTTTGGATAGTGGAGGGAGCCAGGTCCTGAAAGATCTGTAGCTGCATACCTTTAAACAGGATCTCTGGGGAGTCTCGGACGGAGGATAGGATTTTCTCTTTTGAGCGGAAATAATGGAAACGGACAATAACATCCCTGGGCGGTTGAGCAGGAGACGGTTTAGCACGAAGTGCTCTATGAGCCCTGTCACAGAGACACTCTTCGTCCGTGAGGTCTGGTACGAGGTGTATGAAGAATTCTCTCAGAAATGACGGCAGCGAAGGGCCGAGGACCAATTCTGGAACACTGCGTATGCGCAAATTATTTCTACGCGAGCGATTTTCCTGGTCTTCTTGTCGCTCTTTAAGGGTCTCCATTTCCTCGTGTAGCCTAGTGAGCTCTCTGTCAAGGCGATGTTGGGAGCGGCAGAGATCGTCGGTCTTTGTTTCCAAGGCGTCTGTTCGGTTACCGAGGGCTGTGAGATCCGACTTAAATTCTGCAATGGCGTTCGAGAGTTCCTGTTTGAATGCAGACTACACTCCCTCCAGTAGGCTCAACATTACCGCCTGTATCTGGGGATCGATACCCACTTCCGAAGAGCACGGAGAGGGAGGGGAGCTCGTGGTCATGTTGGGGTTCTGCGGGCCCTTAGACTTTGAGCCAAAGAAGTTAGTCGGGGCTTGCGTTACTTTTTTGTTCTTGGACATAATGGCATGTATGAAAAGGGGGGTGGGAGTGGGAGAGAAAAAGAAAAAGGATCGGAAAATTATTGGATGATGGACACAGTCCGTAGATTGTACAGTGAGCGAGTAATCCAGGCAGGTCAGGCTGCTGGTCCACCACTCCGCGCCGGGTTCCTATGGGGATGGAAAACAAGTATTGCAGGCTCCAGGGAGCCCGGAGGACGGAGGGGTGAGCCGCAGCAAGTACTTAGAGAGTAATCGGGGTCCAAACTGCGACGTATTCCGGGTTTCAGTTAGTGTAGAACAAGTAGCTAACAGTAACGACCGCCAGAGGGGGATGGATTTGCCAGCTTTAGGTACTCCAGCCACGGAGTTGGGAGTAAAGTGCCAGAGAGTATTATATATAAAGTCCAGCTACTTAATTATGGCACGCGTAGTATTTTATTGTGTTGCGTTATATCATCTTGAGGGTGTTTCGGGGATGTGTGGATCCGATCGTCACAGTAATGGAGCCGTAACCCTTTCAGGTGCTATCCCTGCATCTGGGGTGGATCGCAGCCCGACCTTTCACATAGTGGCCCGGGCACGCATGGTGGGTGTTAAAGCATTTTCATGGTCGTCTCCACTACGGGCGCCTGCAGGAGTGAGGAGAGTGTGATGTAGTGCAGCTTATCTTTACTCTGGCTGGTTGCCAGGAAGCAAGGTGGCGGCCCTGGACTCCTGTCACAGGCTTCTATGGAGCAGGGGAGCAAATAAGGAATGGCTGCTGTGGCAGCAGCAATTACTCACTGTATTCCAGATGGGCTGGGCACTGAAGGGAATGCAGCCTTCATGTGTGTTATATAGACATCCACGGCTGCACACAAGAGTGCACAGCTTACTCCAGACTGTGTCCCCGGAATCCAAGATGGCCGCCGCAGCACACACAGAGCTGCTTCTCTCCCTTCTTCTATCTCCTGTGGGGCTGTGTGGGGGTCCCCCCTACCGCTGCAGGGGACAGCAGGCCCTAGGGAGTGCAGGTAGGAGATGTGAGGATGTCAGGAGGGGTCCCTTGTTGATTTCCGGCCCGGTCGCGGGGCACCCGCGCCGTGGAGCTCAACTTGCGGGTCGGCCCCAAACTCCAGTCCCCGGCTTTCCGGCTCGCCTAGGCCACAACCCGCAGGGACAGAGCAGGCTGTTCCCCGGCTCCGTGACCGTCGGTGGCCGGCTCCAGTGGGTCTCAGGTAGACAGGGGAAGCCCGATGCCCGCAGCAGGAGGCACTTTGCAGGGCTTTTATTCCGCTGGGCCCCGGAGCTCTTCAGAAGCACGTCCTTGCTGTGCAGACGTTAGGCCACGCCCCCGTGTCAGACGTTTTTACAGGGTGACTTAGCCCAGCGTTCCCGGAGACCTGCTTGCTGCTTTGCTGTAAGATGGCTGCCCGGGTCTCTGTGAGGGAAGGAGGGAGAAGGTGGCAGCTCAAGGGCAGGAAATCCGCAGTAGATGGCGCCCAGAGCTGGGGGAGGGGCTACAGGTCAAGCGTCACCTTCCCTATGCTGGTCATCCACCCCAGGTACTATTGGGCCTTATTAAATAGGTGTTTTACCACCTAGACCTATGCCAATAGACACACTGGTGGTCAAGTGGGTTCCCTGTCCGGAGACAATGTCCTCGCCAGTGTCGCAGTCCATCTCACTAGACCATGGCGGACAATGATGTAGATGCGGGTCCCATAGAGGGAACCCTTTTACCTGCCCCCTGGGTGCCGGCCAGGCAGTCCTGGGATCCCCACAGCCTGCGGTTCTAGTCGCAGTGTGCGTGCCCAGCCACAAGTACCCAATCTGAGGCTCTGGACAAGCGGGAGTTTTGGCGCCAGCTGTTTGGTGACTGAGCTGCAGCGCTGAAGTCAGCCTGAGTTACAACACTGACGACCCAGAAAGAAACAATAAAAAATCTCTCCTTGAGTAAAAATAAAAAGCTTTTGGGGCTACTTATTGCCTGTGCCTGGAGGCAAGGTTATTGAGGAGGGAAGCCAAGCATTCTCGAATACGCTTGAAAGCTCTAACTGTTTGGTGCCCGGATTCTCATCCGCCACTACAACCCCTATGGTTCCCTGTGGAACCCTATGTACCCAGATGAAGAAATAAGTGATGTCATAGTCACACTCCCAGATCATCTCACCTTTCCAGTCATGTCCCTCTATTATTACTGTAGATATAAGTGATGTAATTGTGACACTCCCAGATCCCCTCACCTCCCCAGTCATGTCCCAATTATTACTCTAGGTATAAGTGACATCACTGTGATGCTCCCAGATCCCCTCACATCCACAGTCATGTCCCTGTATTATTACTATAGATATAAGTGATGTCACTGTGACACTCCAAGATCCCCTCACCTCCCCAGTCATGTCCCTGTATTATTACTATAGATATAAGTGATGTCACTGGGACACTCCCAGATCCCCTCACCTCCCTAGTCATGTCCCTGTATTATTACTATAGATATAAGTGATGTCACTGGGACACTCCCGGATCCCCTCACCTCCCCAGTCATGTCCCTGTATTATTACTATAGATATAAGTGATGTCACTGTAATGCTCCCAGATCCCCTCACCTTCCCAGTCATGTTCCTGTATTATTACTATAGATATAAGTGATGTCAGTGTGACGCTCTCAGATCCCCTCACCTCCCGTCATGTTCCTGTATTATTACTATAGAGTGGTCTTCAGTTTAGCGTCTGTCGGGATCCCGCTGCACAGTATACCAGCGCCAGAATCCCAACAGCCGGCATACCGACACTTTATCTCCCTCTTGGGGGTCCACGACACCCCTAGAGGGAGAATAAATAGCATGGTGCGCGTAGCAGGCAACCGTGCCCGCAGGGAGCCCGCAAGGGGCTCATTTGCGCTCGCCACACTGTCGGTATGCTGGCGGTCGGGATTCCGGCGCCGGTATGCTGGTCGCTGAGAGCCCGGCCGCCGGCATACAATACTACACCCATTACTATAGATATAAGTGATGTCACTGTGACGCTTCCAGATCCCCTCACCTCCCCAGTCATGTCTCAATTATTACTCTAGGTATAAGTGATATCACTGTGACGCTCCCAGTTCCTGCTTTCTGCAGGCACCAACTCAAAACTGATTGCCTGTGCCTGGAGGCAAGGTTATTGAGGTTGGAAGCCAAGCATTCTCAAATACACTTGAAAGCTCTGTTTGGTGCCCGGATTCTCATCCACCACTACAACCCCTATGGTTTCCTGTGGAACCATATGTACCCCAATGAATAAATAAGTGATGTCACAGTCACGCTCCCAGATCATCTCACCTTTCCAGTCATGTCCCTGTATTATTACTATAGATATGTGATGTCACTGTGACACTCCCAGACCCCCTCACCTCCCCAGTCATGTCCCTGTATTATTACTATAGATATTAATGACGTAAATGTGTCACTCAGATCACTTCACCTAGCCATTCACTTCCCTGTATTATTACTATAGATACAAGTGTTGTCACTGTGACACTCTTGAATCCCCTCACCTCCCCAGTCATGTCCCTGTATTATTACTATATATATATATATATATAGATATATATATATATATTTATATATGTGATGTCACTGTAACACTACCAGATCCCCTCACCTCCCCAGTCATGGCCTAATTATTACTCTAGGTATAAGTGACATCACTGTGATGCTCCCAGATCCCCTAACCTACCCAGTCATGTCCCTATATTTTTACTATAGCAGATATAAGTGACATCACTGTGATGTTCCCAGATTCCTTCACATCCACAGTCGTGTCCCTGAAGATATAAGTCAGGCATGTCCAAACTGCGGCCCTCCAGCTGTTGAGAAACTACACATCCCAGCATGCCCTGACATAACTTTAGCATTCTCTGACAGCAAAACTGTGTCAGGGCATACTGGGATATGTAGTTTCACAACAGCTGGAGGGCCGCAGTTTGGACATGCCTGATATAAGTGATGTCAATGTAAATCTCCCAGATCCCCTCACCTTCCCAGTCATGTCCCTGTATTATTACTATAGATATGTGATGTCACTGTGACACTCCCCGATTCCCTCACCTCCCCAGTCATGTCCCTGTATTATAAGTGATGTCACTGTTACTCTCTCAAATCCCCTCACCTCCCCAGTCATGTCCCAATTATTACTCTAGGTATAAGTGATATCACTGTGACGCTCCCAGATCCTGCTTTCTGCAGGCACCAACTCAAAACTGATTGCCTGTGCCTGGAGGCAAGGTTATTGATTACAGACCCTCCAACATAACCCGCCCCACTAGGTACAAAATGCTCTGTTTCTGGACTTCCCTTTTAATTTATGATTTCCATCACCTGTGTTGAACTAGTTAAATTATAAGAAAGCTGTTTCTTCACAGGTGATGGCAATAATAAATTAAGAGGGAAGTCCAGAAACAGAGCATTTTGTACCTAGTAAGGGCGGGTCATGTTGGAGGGTATGTGATTAGGGAAGCCAAGCATTCTCAAATACGCCTGAAAGCTATGTTTTGTGCCCAGATTCTCATCCACCACTATAACCTCTATGGTTCCCTGTGGAATCCTATGTACCCCGATGAAGAAATAAGTGATGTCACAGTCACGCACCCAGATCCTCTCACCTTTCCAGTCATGTCCCTGTATTATTACTATAGATATGTGATGTCACTGTGACCCTCCCAAACAACCTCACCTCCCCAGTCATGTCCCCGTATTAGAACTATATATATTTGATGTCACTGTGACACTCCCAGGTCCCCTCACATCCACAGTCATGTCCGTGTATAATTACTCTAGATATAAGTGATGTCACTGTGACAATCCCAGATCCCCTCACCTCCCCAGTCATGTCCCTATATTATTACTATAGATATAAATGATGGCACTGTGATGCTCGCAGATCCCCTCACCTCCCCAGTCATGTCCCTGTATGATTACTACAGATATAAGTGATGTCACTGTGTCACTCCCAGGTCCTCCTCACCTCCCCAGTCATGTCGCTGTATAATTACTATAGATATAAGTTATGTCAGTGTGACGCTCCAAGATCACTCTCACCAGTGTGAGGAGTGTCAGGAGTCTGGCGACTGCCAGTGGGTAGCTGTGACATGTGAGGCTGCCAGACTTAATGAGAAGCAGTGAGCAGCAGCAGTTGAGCAGTGGGGCACCAAAAGAGAAGAGCCAGCCAACACTGCAGGTAACTGGGTATGGCTGCCTGCCAATAAAAAGAAGAGAACTGCCTGAGGTAACAGACTAATGGGGAGATGTACTAAGCAGTGAAAAGAGTGGTGAAGTGTGACAGTGGAGAAGTTGCCCATGGCAACCAATCAGCATTGATGTAACATTTATAATATGCATACTATAAAATTATACAGAGCAGCTGATTGGTTGTCTTGGGCAACTTCTCCACTGGCTCAATTCTCCACTCTTTTCACTGCTTAGTACATCTCCCCCTCAGAGCTACGATGAACTTGCTGTGTGGAGGAACCACCACTGCTTCAGAAGGCAGAACAGTGCTGAGGCACCTCACCGTATGTGGCGCTGGCCCTGAGCAGTGACCTCTAGCACTAAGGGAATAACCGATCTGGTTGGGCTGCTGAAGAGTGTTCCAGACTGGTGCCTGAAGCCAACCTAGCACCACATGTGTTACGGTAATGGTGGGGTCTGCGCCACCTGTATTACAGTAACGGTGGGGTCTACACTAGCTGTTTTACGGTAATGGCGGGCTCTGCACCATCTGTATTATGGTAAAGGCGGGGTCTGTGCCACTGTATTACAGTAACGGCGGGGTGTGTGCTACCTGTATAACGGTAAGGGGGTCCTGCCCCAGCCGTATTACGGTAATGGCAGGGTTTGCGCCTCCAGTTATACAGTAACGGCGGGGTCTGCGCCTCCTGTATTACGGTAACGGCGGGGTCTGCAACACTTGTATTATGATAACAGCAGGGTCTGCGCCACATGTATTACGGCAGGGTCTCCGCCACCTGTATTACGGTAACGGCGGACTCTGCACCATCTGCATTACGGTAATGGCGGGCTCTGCGCCACCTGTATTACGGTACTGGCGGTTCTGCGCCACCTGTATTACGTTAACGGTGGGGTCTGCTCCACCTGTATTACGGTAACGGCGGGGTCTGCGCCTCCAGTATTACGGCAACGGTGCGGTCTGCGCCTCCAGTATTACGGTAACGGCGGGGTCGTCGCCACCTGTATTACGGTAATACCGGGGTCCGCTCCATCTGTATTACGGTAACGGCAGGGTCCGTGCCACCTGTATTAGGGTAACGGCGGGGTCTGCGCCACCTGTATTACAGTAATAGGACACTAGAGTGTCAGCCACCTGTACAGGCATAATGCAGCACCAGAGGCTGCTCCAGCTGCACTATAACAAGGAACCAGTGGCTGCTCCCCCTGTATTACAGCAACCTGACACCAGAGCTGCTCAGCCTACAGAATAATAATAATAATAATAATAATAATAATAATAATAATATCATTACCTGCTGCCAGACACAGCAATGGCTGCTCTGTGCTCCTGCTACCTTGTGTGAATGATAGAAGGAAGGCGGAGCTCAGACCAGGGGAAAATGGCCGCCGCACCTGACGTCACACTCACTACAAGGCCAGGGAACCTATTGCTGCTTCCGGACTGGTCTACAAGAAAATGGCCGCCGGCTTCTTGCACTGAGGACATATATGGTAAAAGTAATTATAGAGGGCGGTGCTGTGTCCTAGGTGTAGGAGGGGAGGGGCCAGTCACCAGGATGCAGCCTGTGCCAATCATACCCTACTTCCGGTCTGTGCGTTCCACCTTACTTCCGCCCTATGCGGTTCACACAGGAATCCCCGGAAGGGCGTTGTCATCGACTGTCGCGGCCTTTCTGTGTCCGTCGAGATCAGGTAATGGCGTCTTACTATACAGGGGGAGCAGCATGTGGTGTACTGTTATTAATATTATACAGGGGGATCAGCATGTCGTGTACTGTTATTAATATTATACAGGGGGAGCAGCATGTGGTGTACTGTTATTAATATTATACAGGGGGAGCAGCCTGTGGTGTCCTGTTACTATAGCAGCAGCTGCAGACTAATAACAGTAATGAGCGGTTAGGGAAAGGAATAACTATACTTGCCTACCTGACCCTCTCCATGAGGGAGAAAATGCTCTGTTCCTGGACTTACCTGGTAATGTATGATTGCCATCACCTGTGGTGAAACGCCTTTCTTATCAATTAACTAGCTCACCACAGGTGCTGGCAATCATACATTACCAGGAAAGTCCAGGAACAGAGCATTTTCTCTTACGTCCTACGATGCTGAAGTTAGCTTCTTCTTCGAGCTCCAGCTTCTTATTCAGAAAATTTCCTTGTGCAAGGGTTAACTAGTCTTGGGCCACAAATTTGACCCCCAGAAACAACAGAGGGTGGCTACTTGCATGTGACCCACTTGTATTTTGCCTGGACCAACACTGTTTTGGGCATGAAATACGCTGGCAAAGTGGGCACACACACCATATTTCACACATCAGTAATTCTCTCAGGGAAGCCCAATGCCTAGGTGTGACCGCCCTCAGTAATTCTCTCAGGGAAGTCCAATGCCTAGGTGTGACCGCCCTCAGTAATTCTCTCAGGGAAGCCCAATGCCTAGGTGTGACTGCCCTCAGTAATTCTCTCTCAGGGAAGCCCAATGCCTAGGTGTGACCGCCCTCAGTAATTCTCTCAGGGAAGTCCAATGCCTAGGTGTGACCGCCCTCAGTAATTCTCTCAGGGAAGCCCAATGCCTAGGTGTGACCGCCCTCAGTAATTCTCTCAGGGAAGCCCAATGCCTAGGTGTGACCGCCCTCAGTAATTCTCTCAGGGAAGTCCAATGCCTAGGTGTGACCGCCCTCAGTAATTCTCTCAGGGAAGCCCAATGCCTAGGTGTGACCACCCTCAGTAATTCTCTCAGGGAAGTCCAAGGGGTGTGGTTCATTAAATCGACAGTGTCTAGGTCGACCACTATAGGTCGACAGTCACTAGGTCGACATGGATGGAAGGTCGACAGGGTTTCTAGGTCGACATGTGCTAGGTCGACAGGTCTAAAGGTCGACATGAGGATTTATTTATTTCTCTAACGTCCTAGTGGATGCTGGGAACTCCGTAAGGACCATGGGGAATAGCGGGCTCCGAAGGAGGCTGGGCACTCTAGAAAGATCTTAGACTACCTGGTGTGCACTGGCCCCTCCCACTATGACCCTCCTCCAAGCCTCAGTTAGATTTCGTGCCCGGCCGAGGTTGGATGCACACTAGGGGCTCTCCTGAGCTCTTAGAAAGTTATAGTCTTAGAATTTGTTATTTTCAGTGAGACCTGCTGGCAACAGGCTCACTGCAGCGAGGGACTAAGGGGAGAAGAAGCGAACTCGCCTGCTTGCAGCCGGATTGGGCTTCTTAGGCTACTGGACACCATTAGCTCCAGAGGGATCGACCGCAGGCCCAGCCTTGATGTTCGGTCCCGGAGCCGCGCCGCCGTCCCCCTTACAGAGCCAGAAGCAAGAAGATGGTCCGGAAAATCGGCGGCATGAAGACTCAGTCTTCACCAAGGTAGCGCACAGCACTGCAGCTGTGCGCCATTGCTCCTCTCACACACTTCATACTTCGGTCACTGAGGGTGCAGGGCGCTGGGGGGGGGCGCCCTGAGGCAGCAATAAAAACACCTTGGCTGGCAAAAATACCTCAATATATAGCCCCAGGGGCTATATATGAGGTAAATACCCCTGCCAGAAGTCCATAAAAAACGGGAGAATAGGCCGCGAAAAAGGGGCGGAGACTATCTCCTCAGCACACTGGCGCCATTTTCCCTCACAGCTCCGTTGGAGGGAAGCTCCCTGGCTCTCCCCTGCAGTCTACAAGGGTTAAAAAAAGAGAGGGGGGGCACTAAATTTAGGCGCAGTATACATTATATATATATATAAAGCTATAGGGGACATAACTCAGTTAGTCCCTGCAGTATATAGCGCTCTGGTGTGTGCTGGCATACTCTCACTCTGTCCCCCCAAAGGGCTTTTGTGGGTCCTGTCCTCGTTTAGAGCATTCCCTGTGTGTCTGCGGTGTGTCGGTACGGCTGTGTCGACATGTTGAATGAGGAGGCTTATGGTGACGGAACAGAGGCCGATATATGTGATGTCGCCCCCTGTGGGGCCGACACCAGAGTGGATGGATAGGTAAAAGGTATTAACCGACAGTGTCAACTCCTTACATAAAAGGGTGGATGACGTAACAGCTGTGGGACAGCCGGCTTCTCAGCCCGCGCCTGCCCAGGCGTCTCAAAGGCCATCAGGGGCTCAAACACGCCCGCTCTCTCAGATGGCAGACACAGATGTCGACATGGAGTTTGACTCCAGTGTCGACAAGGTTGAGACATATACAAAATCCACTAGGAACAGCCGTGACTTGGTCCCGGCAATAAAAAATGTGTTATATATTTTTGACATTAACCCAAGCACCTCTGAAAATGGGTTTTTAGGTTTGGGGAGAAAAAACAGGCAGTGTTTTGTTCCCCCATCAGATGAATAAATGAAGTGTGTGAAAAGCGTGGGTTCCCCCGTTAAGAAACTGGTAATTTATAAAAAGTTACTGATGGCGTACCCTTTCCCGCCAGGAGGATAAGTTACGCTGGGAGGTATCCCCTAGGGTGGATAAGGCGCTCACACGGTTGTCAAAAAAAGGTGGCACTGCCGTTTTAGGAACGGCCACTTTGAAGGTACCTGTTGATAAAAAGCAGGAGGCTATCCTGAAGTCTGTATTTACACACTCAGGTACTAGACTGAAACCTGCAGATCGTCCTGCTGCAGCGTGGTCGGTGACCCTGTTAAGCATACTAGTTTGCTAATATGAGAACATATTAAAGACGTCGTCTTATATATGAGGGATGCACAGAGGGATATTTTGCCGGCTGGCATCCAAAATGAATGTAATGTCCATTCTGTCAGGAGGGTATTAGAGACCTGTCACTGGACAGGTGATGCTGACTTAAAAAGCGCATACAGATTCTGCCTTATAAGGGTGAGGAATTATTTGGGGGTGGTCTCTGGGACCTCGTATCCACAGCAATGTGCTGGGAAGAAATATTTTTACCTCAGGTTTCCTCACAGAAAAAGGTACAGTCCTGTCGGCTTCAGAAAAGCAAGCGGGTCAAATGGCGCTTCCTTTCTGTACATAGACAAGGGAAGAGGGAAAAAGCTGCACCAGCAGCCTGTTCCCAGAATCAAAATTCTTCCCCCGCTTCCTGTGAGTCCACAGCATGACGCGGGTGCTCCACAGGTGTAGCCAGGTATGGTGGGGGGCCGTCTCAAAAAATTTCAGCAATTAGTGGGCTCGCTCACAGGTGATCCCTGTTTCTTTCAAGTAGTATTTCAGGGGTACAAGCTGGAATTAGAGATGTCTCCCCCCAGCCGTTTCCTTAAATATGCCTTGCTGACAACTCCCTCAGGCAGGGAGGCTGTGCTAGAGGCAATTAATAGGCGGTATTCCCAGCAGGTAATACTCAAGGTGCCCCTACTTCAACAAGGACGGGGTTACTATTCCACACGGTTTGGGGTACCGAAACCGCATAGTTCGGTGTGACCCTTCTTATATTTAAAATCCTTGAACACATACATAAAAAATTCAAGTTCAAGATGGAATCGCTCAGGGCGGTTATTGCAAGCCTGGACGAGGGGGATTACATGGTATCCCGGGGCATCAAGGATGCTTACCTGCATGTCCCCATTTACTATCCTCGCCAGGAGTACCTCAGATTTGTGGTACAGGATTACCATTACCAAGTCCAGACACTGCCGTTTAGACTGTACATGACACCGAGGGTGTTTTATCAAGGTATTGGCCGAAATGATGATACTCCTTCGAAAAAAGGGAGTTTTAATTATCCCGCACTTGGACAATCTCTTTATAAGGGCGAGGTCCAAGGAGCAGTTGGTAGTCGGGGTAGCACTATTTTGGAAAGTGCTACAACAGCACGGTTGGATTCTAAACAGTCCAAAGTCACAGCTGGTTCCTATGACACGTCTACTGTTCCTGGGGATGGTTCTGGACATAAACCAGAAATAGTTTTCTCCGGGAGGAGAAAGCCAAGGAGTTGTCATCTCTAGTCAGAGACCTCCTGAAGCCATAACAGGTAGCGGTGCATCATGGCACGCGAGTCCTGGGAAAAATGGTAGCTTCCTACGAAGCAATCTCATTAGGCAGGTTCCATACAAGAACTTTTCAGAGGGACCTGTTGGACAAGTGGTCCGGACCGCATCTTCCGATGCATAGGCTGATAACCCTGTCTCCAAGGACCAGGGTATCTCTACTGTGGTGGCTGCAGAGTGCCCATCTTCAAGAGGGCCGCAGGTTCGGCATACAGGACTAGGTCCTAGTGACCATGAATGCCAGCCTTTGAGGCTGGGGGGGCAGTCACACAGGGAAGAAACTTCCAGGGACTTTGGTCAAGTCAGGTGATTTCCCTACACATAAACATTCTGGACCTGAGGGCCATTTACAATGCCCTGAGGCCGGCAAGGCCTCTGCTTCAAAACCAGCCGGTACTGATCCAATCAGACAACATCACGGCAGTCGCCCATGTAAACCAACAAGGCGGCACAAGAAGCAGGATGGCGATGGCAGAAGCCACAAGGATTCTCCAATAGGCGGAAAATCATGTGTTAGCACTGTCAGCAGTGTTCATTCCCGGAGTGGACAACTGGGAAGCAGATCTTCTCAACAGACACGACCTCCACCCGGGAGAGTGGGGACTTCCTCCAGAAGTCTTCCAAAGGATTGTACACCATTGGGAAAGGCCACAGGTGGACATGATGGCGTCCCGCCTCAACAAAAGCTATAAAAGATATTGCGCCAGGTCAAGGGACCCTCAGGCGATAGCTGTGGACGCTCTGGTAACACCGTGGGTGTACCAGTCGGTTTATGTGTTCTCCCCTCTGCCTCTCATACCAAAGGTACTGAGAATAATAAGAAGGCGAGGAGTAAGAACGATACTTGTGGTTCCGGGCTGGCCAAGAAGAGATTGGTACCCAGAACTTCAAGAAATTATATCAGAGGACCCATGGCCTCTGCCACTCAGACAGGACCTGCGGCAGCAGGGGCCCTGTCTGTTCCAAGACTTACCGCGGCTGCGTTGGACGGCATAGCGGTTGAACGCCGGATCCTGAAGGAAAAGGGCATTCCGGAGGAAGTCATTCCTACGCTTACTAAAGCCAGGAAAGAGGTTACAGCAAATCATTATCACCGCATATGGCGGAAATATGTTGCATAGTGTGAGGCCGAAAGGGCCCCAACAGAGGAATTTCAACTAGGTCGATTTCTGCATTTCCTGCAAGCAGGAGTGACTATGGGCCTTAAATTAGGTTCCATTAAGGTACAGATCTCGGCTCTGTCGATTTTCTTTCAAAAAGAACTAGCTTCAGTACATGAAGTTCAGACATTTATAAAAGGAGTGCTGCATATTCAGCCCCCGTTTGTGCCTCCTGTGGCACCTTGGGACCACTAACGACCGTGGATCTGTAATATCTCACTTGGAAAGTGGTCATGTTATTGGCCTTGGTTTCGGCCAGGCGAGTATCAGAATTGGCGGCTTTATCATGTAAAAGCCCTTATCTGATTTTCCATATGGATAGGGCAGAATTGAGGACTCGTCCCCAGTTTCTCCCTAAGGTGGTGTCAGCGTTTCACCTGAACCAGCCTATTGTGGTGCCTGCGGCTACTAGGGACTTGGAGGACTCCAAGTTGTTAGACGTGGTCAGGGCCCTGAAAATATATGGTTACAGAACGGCTGGAGTCAGAAAATCTGACTCGCTGTTTATCATATATGCACCCAACAAGCTGGGTGCTCCTGCTTCTGCGCAGACTATTGCTCGTTGGATTTGTAGTACAATTCAGCTTGCACATTCTGTGGCAGGCCTGCCACAGCCAAAATCTGTCAATGCCCATTCCACAAGGAAGGTGGGCTCATCTTGGGCGGCTGCCCGAGGGGTCTCGGCTTCACAACTTGCCGAGCTGCTACTTGGTCAGGGGCAAACACGTTTGCAAAATTCTATAAATTTGATACCCTGGCTAAGGAGGACCTGGAGTTCTCTCATTCGGTGTTGCAGAGTCATCCGCACTCTCCCGCCCGTTTGGGAGCTTTGGTATAATCCCCATGGTCCTTACGGAGTTCCCAGCATCCACTACGACGTTAGAGAAAATAAGAATTTACTTACCGGTAATTCTATTTCTCGTAGTCCGTAGTGGATGCTGGGCGCCCATCCCAAGTGCGGTTTATCTGCAATACTTGTACATAGTTATTGTTAACTAAATCGGGTTGTTGTTGAGCCATCTGTTGAGAGGCTCTATTGTTTCATACTGTTAACTGTGTTTCATATCACGAGTTGTACGGTGTGATTGGTGTGGCTGGTATGAGTCTTACCCGGGATTCAAAATCCTTCCTTATTGTGTACGCTCGTCCGGGCACAGTACCTAACTGAGGCTTGGAGGAGGGTCATAGTGGGAGGGGCCAGTGCACACCAGGTAGTCTAAGATCTTTCTAGAGTGCCCAGCCTCCTTCGGAGCCCGCTATTCCCCATGGTCCTTACGGAGTGCCCAGCATCCACTACGGACTACGAGAAATAGAATTACCGGTGAGTAAATTCTTATTTTTTGTGTCGTTTTCTTCGTAGAGTGACCGGGATCCCAAATTAGTGCACCGCGTCCCCTCGCATGGCTTGCTTCGCTCGCCATGCTTCGGGCATGGTGCCTTCGCTCCGCTGCCACTTCGCTCGGCACACTTTGCCGTTCCAATCGTAGTCCACGTGGATCGTTAAGTATGAAAAAATCCCCCCCCCAAAAAAATGTGAAAACTCATGTCGACCTTTAGACCTGTCGACCTAGCACATGTCGACCTAGAAACCCTGTCGACCTTCCATCCATGTCGACCTAGTGACTGTCGACCTAAACATTGTCGACCTAGACACTGTCGTTCTTCAGACCGGATCCCAAGTCCAAGACCTAGGCGCGACTGCCCTCAGTAATTCTCTCACAGGGAAGCCCAATGTCTAGGTGTGACCACCCTCAGTAATTCTCTCAGGGAAGTCCAATGCCTAGGTGTGACTGCCCTCGGTAATTCTCTCAGGGAAGCCCAATGCCTAGGTGTGACCGCCCTCAGTAATTCTCTCAGGGAAGCCCAATGCCTAGGTGTGACTGCCCTGAGTAATTCTCTCAGGGACGCCCAATGCCTAGGTGTGACCGCAATCAGTAATTCTCTCAGGGAAACCCAATGCCTAGGTGTGACTGCCCTCAATAATTCTCTCAGGGATGCCCAATGCCTAGATGTGACCACCCTCAGTAATTCTCTCAGGGAAGCCCAATGCCTAGGTGTGACCGCCCTCAGTAATTCTCTCTCAGGGACGCCCAATGCCTAGGTATGACTGCCCTCAGTAATTCTCTCAGGGAAGCCCAATGCCTAGGTGTGACCGCCCTCAGTAATTCTCTCAGGGAAGCCCAATGCCTAGGTGTGACTGCCCTCAGTAATTCTCTCAGGGAAGCCCAATGCCTAGGTGTGACCGCTCTCAGTAATTCTCTCAGGGAAGCCCAATGCCTAGGTGTGACCGCCCTCAGTAATTCTCTCAGGGAAGTCCAAGGGGTGTGGTTCATTAAATCGACAGTGTCTAGGTCGACAATGTTTAGGTCGACCACTATAGGTCGACAGTCACTAGGTCGACATGGATGGAAGGTCGACAGGGTTTCTAGGTCGACATGTGCTAGGTCGACAGGTCTAAAGGTCGACATGAGGATTTATTTATTTTTGTGTCGTTTTCTTCGTAGAGTGACCGGGATCCCAAATTAGTGCACCGCGTCCCCTCGCATGGCTCGCTTCGCTCGCCATGCTTCGGGCATGGTGCCTTCGCTCCGCTGCCGCTTCGCTCGGCACACTTTGCCGTTCCAATCATAGTCCACGTGGAACGTTAAGTATGAAACCCCCCCCCCCAAAAAAAATGTGAAAAACTCATGTCGACCTTTAGACCTGTCGACCTAGCACATGTCGACCTAGAAACCCTGTCGACCTTCCATCCATGTCGACCTAGTGACTGTCGACCTATAGTGGTCGACCTAAACATTGTCGACCTAGACACTGTCGATCTTCAGACCGGATCCCAAGTCCAAGACCTAGGCGCGACTGCCCTCAGTAATTCTCTCACAGGGAAGCCCAATGTCTAGGTGTGACCACCCTCAGTAATTCTCTCAGGGAAGCCCAATGCCTAGGTGTGACTGCCCTCAGTAATTCTCTCAGCGAAGCCCAATGCCTAGGTGTGACCGCCCTCAGTAATTCTCTCAGGGAAGCCCAATGCCTAGGTGTGACTGCCCTGAGTAATTCTCTCAGGGACGCCCAATGCCTAGGTGTGACCGCCCTCAGTAATTCTCTCAGGGAAACCCAATGCCTAGGTGTGACTGCCCTCAATAATTCTCTCAGGGATGCCCAATGCCTAGATGTGACCACCCTCAGTAATTCTCTCAGGGAAGCCCAATGCCTAGGTGTGACCGCCCTCAGTAATTCTCTCTCAGGGACGCCCAATGCCTAGGTGTGACTGCCCTCAGTAATTCTCTCAGGGAAGCCCGATGCCTAGGTGTGACCGCCCTCAATAATTCTCTCAGGGACGCCCAATGCCTAGATGTGACCACCCTCAGTAATTCTCTCAGGGAAGCCCAATGCCTAGGTGTGACCGCCCTCAGTAATTCTCTCAGGGAAGCCCAATGCCTAGGTGTGACCGCCCTCAGTAATTCTCTCTCAGGGAAGCCCAATGCCTAGATGTGACTGCCCTCAGTAATTCTCCCAGGGAAGCCCAATGCCTAGGTGTGACCGCCCTCAGTAATTCTCTCTCAGGGAAGCCCAATGCCTAGGTGTGACCGCCCTCAGTAATTCTCTCTCAGGGAAGCCCAATGCCTAGGTGTGACCGCCCTCAGTAATTCTCTCTCAGGGAAGCCCATTGCCTAGGTGTGACCGCCCTCAGTAATTCTCTCTCAGGGAAGCCCAATGCCTAGGTGTGACTGTTCTCAGTAATTCTCTACAATTATAGTCTTTTCTTCTCCATATCCTTACCAGCTTACATAACTCTAAGGAGCATCTTTCACTTGATTTGTTAAGTACAAATCATATATAGAGTAGTCAACAAATATTGCTTATTCCTTATGTTAAGTAAGCTGAGCAGTGGACAAAGAAAGTAGTTTTTATACGAGGTTCCTATAAGGTGTCAAGATGTCACTGTCTATCTCTCCATGCAGGAGTGGGAGTATATAGAGGAACACAGGGGTCTGTACAAGGACGTGATGATGGAGAATCACCGGCCCCTCACATCACTGGGTAAGAGGAGACTGTCCTGTATTGTACAGGGGAGAGCAGGTATGGGGGCCCCTATATACACACATCACCTGATAATCACATTTCTCTGACGTCCTAAGTGGATGCTGGGGACTCCGTCAGGACCATGGGGAATAGCGGCTCCGCAGGAGACAGGGCACAAAAGTAAAAGCTTTAGGATCAGGTGGTGTGCACTGGCTCCTCCCCCTATGACCCTCCTCCAAGCCTCAGTTAGGTTTTTGTGCCCGGCCGAGAAGGGTGCAATCTAGGTGGCTCTCCTAAAGAGCTGCTTAGAGTAAAAGTTTTGTTAGGTTTTTTATTTTCAGTGAGTCCTGCTGGCAACAGGCTCACTGCAACGAGGGACTTAGGGGAGAAGAAGTGAACTCACCTGCGTGCAGGATGGATTGGCTTCTTAGGCTACTGGACACTAGCTCCAGAGGGACGATCACAGGTAGAGCCTGGATGGGTCACCGGAGCCGCGCCGCCGACCCCCTTGCAGATGCTGAAGAGAGAAGAGGTCCAGAAATCAGCGGCTGAAGACTTCTCAGTCTTCATGAGGTAGCGCACAGCACTGCAGCTGTGCGCCATTGCTCTCAGCACACTTCACACCAACGGTCACTGAGGGTGCAGGGCGCTTGGGGGGGCGCCCTGGGCAGCAATGAAAGTACCTATGCTGGCTAAAAATACATCACATATAGCCCCTGGGGCTATATGGATGTATTTAACCCCTGCCAGGTTGTCAAAAAAACGGGAGAAGAAGCCCGCCGAAAAGGGGGCGGGGCCTATTCTCCTCAGCACACAGCGCCATTTTCCTACACAGCTCCGCTGCTAGGAAGGCTCCCAGGCTCTCCCCTGCACTGCACTACAGAAACAGGGTTAAAACAGAGAGGGGGGGCACTTATTTGGCGATATTATTATATATTAAGATGCTATAAGGGAAAACACTTATATAAGGTTGTCCCTGTATAATATAGCGTTTTGGTGTGTGCTGGCAAACTCTCCCTCTGTCTCCCCAAAGGGCTAGTGGGGTCCTGTCCTCTATCAGAGCATTCCCTGTGTGTGTGCTGTGTGTCGGTACGTGTGTGTCGACATGTATGAGGACGATGTTGGTGAGGAGGCGGAGCAATTGCCTGTAATGGTGATGTCACTCTCTAGGGAGTCGACACCGGAATGGATGGCTTATTTAGGGAATTACGTGATAATGTCAACACGCTGCAAGGTCGGTTGACGACATGAGACGGCCGGCAAACCAATTAGTACCTGTCCAGGCGTCTCAAACACCGTCAGGGGCTTTAAAACGCCCATTTACCTCAGTCGGTCGACACAGACACGGACACTGACTCCAGTGTCGACGGTGAAGAAACAAACGTATTTTCCATTTGGGCCACACGTTACATGTTAAGGGCAATGAAGGAGGTGTTACATATTTCTGATACTACAAGTACCACAAAAGAGGGTATTATGTGGGGTGTGAAAAAACTACCTGTAGTTTCTCTATCGTCCTAGTGGATGCTGGGGTTCCTGAAAGGACCATGGGGAATAGCGGCTCCGCAGGAGACAGGGCACAAAAAGTAAAGCTTTAGGATCAGGTGGTGTGCACTGGCTCCTCCCCCTATGACCCTCCTCCAAGCCAGTTAGATTTTTGTGCCCGGCCGAGAAGGGTGCAATCTAGGTGGCTCTCCTAAAGAGCTGCTTAGGAAAGTTTAGCTTAGGCGTCTGCTGTGCCTAGGGATGATTCTGGACACAGTCCAGAAAAAGGTGTTTCTCCCGGAAGAGAAAGCCAGGGAGTTATCCGAGCAAGTCAGGAACCTCCTAAAAACAGTGCATCATTGCACAAGGGTCCTGGTAAAAATGGTGGCTTCCTACGAAGCAATTCCATTCGGCAGATTTCACGTAAGAACTTTTCAGTGGGATCTGCTGGACAAATGGTCCGGATCGCATCTTCAGATGCATCAGCGGATAACCCAATATCCAAGGACAAGGGTGTCTCTCCTGTGGTGGTTATAGAGTGCTCATCTTCTAGAGGGCAGCAGATTCGGCATTCAGGATTGGATGCTGGTAACCACGGAGCCCAGCCTGAGAGGCTGGGGAGCAGTCACACAAGGAAAAAAATTCCAGGGAGTGTGATCAAGTATGGAGACTTTTCTCCACATAAATATACTGGAGCTAAGGGTAAATTTATAATGCTCTAAGCTTAGCAAGACCTCTGCTTCAGGGTCAGCCGGTATTGATCCAGTGGGAAAAACATCACGGCAGTCGCCCACGTAAACAGACAGGGCGACACAAGAAGCAGGAGGGCAATGGCAGAAACTGCAAGGACTTTTCGCTGGGCGGAAAATCATGTGATAACACTGTCAGCAGTTTTTCATCCCGGGAATGGAAACTGGGAAGCAGACTTCCTCAGCACGACCTCCACCCGGGAGAGTGGAAACTTCATTGAGAAGTTTTTTCCACATGATTGTAAACCGTTGGGAAATACCAAAGGTGGACATGATGGCGTCCCGTCTGAACAAAAAACGGGACAGGTATTGCGCCAGGTCAAGAGACCCTCAGGCAATAGATGTGGACGTTCTGGTAACACCGTGGGTGTACCAGTCGGTGTATGTGTTCCCTCCTCTGCTTCTCATACCTAAGGTGCTGAGAATTATAAGACGTAGAGGAGTAAGAACTATACTCATGGCTCCGGATTGGCCAAGAAGGACTTGGTACCCGGAACTTCAAGAGATGCTTACAGAGGTCTTATGGCCTCTGCCGCTAAGAAGGGACTTGCTTCAGCAAGTACCATGTCTGTTCCAAGACTTACCGCAGCTGCGTTTGTCGGCATGGCGATGGAAAGCCGGATCCTAAGGGAAAAAAGGCATTCCGGAAGAGGTCATTCCTACCCTGGTCAAAGCCAGAAAGGAGGTGACCGCACAACATTATCACCACGTGTGGCGAAAATATGTTGCGTGGTGTGAGGCCAGGAAGGCCCCACAAAGAAATTTCAACTCGGTCGTTTCCTGCATTTCCTGCAAACAGGAGTGTCTATGGGCCTCAAATTGGGGTCCATTAAGGTTCAAATTCGGCCCTGTAAATTTTCTTCCAGAAAGAATTGGCTTCAGTTCCTGAAGTCCAGAAGTTTGTCAAGGGAGTATTGCATATACAAACCCCTTTTTTGTGCCTCCAGTGGCACTGTGGGATCTCAACGTAGTTCTGGGATTCCTCAAATCACATTGGTTTAAAACCAGTCAAATATGTGGATTTGAAGCATCTCACATAAAAAGTGACCATGCTCTTGGCCCTGGCCTGGACCAGGCGAGTGTCAAATTGGTGGTTTTTTCTCAAAAAAGCCCATATCTGTTTGTCCATTCGGACAGGGCAGAGCTGCGGACTCGTCCCCAGTTCTCTCCCTAAGGTGGTGTCAGTGTTTCACCTGAACCAGCTTATTGTGGTGCCTTGCACCTACTAGGGACTTGGAGGACTCCAAGTTGCTAGGAGTTGTCAGGGCCCTGAAAATATGTTCCAGGACAGCTGGAGTCAGAAAATCTGACTCGCTGTTTATACTGTATGCACCCAACAAGTTGGGTGCGCCTGCTTCTAAGCAGGCGATTGCTCGTTGGATTTGTAACACAATTCAACTTGCACATTCTGAGGCAGGCCTGCCACAGTCTAAATCGGTTAAGGCCCATTCCACAAGGAAGGTGGGCTCATCTTGGGCGGCTGCCCGAGAGGTCTCGGCATTACAACTCTGCCGAGCAGCTACGTGGTCAGGGGAGAACACGTTTGTAAAATTCTACAAATTTGATATCCTGGCAAAAGAGGACCTGGAGTTCTCTCATTCGGTGCTGCAGAGTCATCCGCACTCTCCCGCCCGTTTGGGAGCTTTGGTATAATCCCCATGGTCCTTTCAGGAACCCCAGCATCCACTAGGACGATAGAGAAAATAAGAATTTACTTACCGATAATTCTATTTCTCGGAGTCCGTAGTGGATGCTGGGCGCCCATCCCAAGTGCGGATTATCTGCAATACTTGTACATAGTTACAAAAATCGGGTTATTATTGTTGTGAGCCATCTTTTCAGAGGCTCCGCTGTTATCATACTGTTAACTGGGTTTAGATCACAAGTTGTACGGTGTGATTGGTGTGGCTGGTATGAGTCTTACCCGGGATTCATAATTCCTCCCTTATTGTGTACGCTCGTCCGGGCACAGTACCTAACTGGCTTGGAGGAGGGTCATAGGGGGAGGAGCCAGTGCACACCACCTGATCCTAAAGCTTTACTTTTTGTGCCCTGTCTCCTGCGGAGCCGCTATTCCCCATGGTCCTTTCAGGAACCCCAGCATCCACTACGGACTCCGAGAAATAGAATTATCGGTAAGTAAATTCTTATTTTTTCCTGAATCAGATAAATTAAATGAAGTGTGTGATGATGCGTGGGTTTCCCCCGATAGAAAATTATTGGCGTTATACCCTTTCCCGCCAGAAGTTAGGGCGCGTTGGGAAACACCCCTTAGGGTGGATAAGGCGCTCACACGCTTATCAAAACAAGTGGCGTTACCGTCTCCAGATACGGCCGCCCTCAAGGAGCCAGCTGATAGGAGGCTGGAAAATATCCTAAAAAGTATATACACACATACTGGTGTTATACTGCGACCAGCGATTGCCTCAGCCTGGATGTGCAGCGCTGGGGTGGCTTGCTCGGATTCCCTGACTGAAAATATTGATACCCTTGACAGGGACAGTATTTTATTGACTATAGAGCATTTAAAGGATGCATTTCTATATATGCGAGATGCACAGAGGGATATTTGCACTCTGGCATCAAGAGTAAGTGCGATGTCCATATCTGCCAGAAGATGTTTATGGACACGACAGTGGTCAGGTGATGCAGATTCCATACGGCACATGGAAGTATTGCCGTATAAAGGGGAGGAGTTATTTGGGGTCGGTCCATCGGACCTGGTGGCCACGGCAACAGCTGGAAAATCCACCTTTTTTACCCCAAGTCACATTTCAGCAGAAAAAGACACCGTCTTTTCAGCCTCAGTCCTTTCGTCCCCATAAGGGCAAGCAGGCAAAAGGCCAGTCATATCTGCCCAGGGATAGAGGAAAGGAAAGAAGACTGCAGCAGGCAGCCCATTCCCAGGAACAGAAGCCCTCCACCGCTTTTGCCAAGTCCTCAGCAGGACGCTGGGGCCGTACAAGCGGACTCGGGTGCGGTGGGGGGTCGTCTCAAGAGTTTCAGCGCGCAGTGGGCTCACTCGCAAGTGGACCCCTGGATCCTACAAGTAGTATCCCAGGGGTACAGATTGGAAATTCGAGACGTCTCCCCCTCGCAGGTTCCTGAAGTCTGCTTTACCAACGTCTCCCTCCGACAGGGAGGCAGTATTGGAAACAATTCACAAGCTGTATTCCCAGCAGGTGATAATCAAAGTACCCCTCCTACAACAAGGAAAGGGGTATTAGTCCACACTATATGGTGGTACTGAAGCCAGACGGCTCGGTGAGACCTATTCTAAATCTGAAATATTTGAACACTTACATACAAAGGTTCAAATCAAGATGGAGTCACTCAGAGCAGTGATAGCGAACCAGGAAGAAGGGGACTATATGGTGTCCCTGGACATCAAGGATGCTTACCTCCATGTCCCAATTTGCCCTTCTCACCAAGGGTACCTCAGGTTCGTGGTACAAAACTGTCACTATCAGTTTCAGACGCTGCCGTTTGGATTGTCCACGGCACCCCGGGTCTTTACCAAGGTAATGGCCGAAATGATGATTCTTCTTCAAAGAAAAGGCGTCTTAATTATCCCTTACTTGGACGATCTCCTGATAAGGGCAAGGTCCAGAGAACAGTTGGAGGTCGGAGTAGCACTGTCTCAAGTAGTTCTACGACAGCATGGGTGGATTCTAAATATTCCAAAATCGCAGCTGTCTCCGACGACACGTCTGCTGTTCCTAGGGATGATTCTGGACACAGTCCAGAAAAAGGTGTTTCTCCCGGAGGAGAAAGCCAGGGAGTTATCCGAGCTAGTCAGGAACCTCCTAAAACCAGGAAAAGTGTCAGTGCATCATTGCACAAGGGTCCTGGGAAAAATGGTGGCTTCTTACGAAGCGATTCCATTCGGCAGATTTCACGCAAGAACTTTTCAGTGGGATCTGCTGGAAAAATGGTCCGGATCGCATCTTCAGATGCATCAGCGGATAACCCTGTCTCCAAGGACAAGGGTGTCTCTTCTGTGGTGGCTGCAGAGTGCTCATCTACTAAAGGGCCACAGATTCGGCATTCAGGACTGGGTCCTGGTGACCACGGATGCCAGCCTGAAAGGCTGGGGAGCAGTCACACAAGGAAAAAATTTCCAGGGAGTGTGATCAAGTCTGGAGACTTCTCTCCACATAAATATACTGGAGCTAAGAGCAATTTACAATGCTCTAAGCTTAGCAAGACCTCTGCTTCAAGGTCAGCCGGTATTGATCCAGTGGGACAACATCACGGCAGTCGCCCACGTAAACAGACAGGGCGGCACAAGAAGCAGGAGGGCAATGGCAGAAACTGCAAGGATTCTTCGCTGGGCGGAAAATCATGTGATAGCACTGTCAGCAGTGTTCATTCCGGGAGTGGACAACTGGGAAGCAGACTTCCTCAGCACGACCTCCACCCGGGAGAGTGGGGACTTCATTGGGAAGTCTTCCACATGATTGTGAACCGTTGGGAAAGACCAACGGTGGACATGATGGCGTCCCGCCTGAACAAAAAACTGGACAGGTATTGCGCCAGGTCAAGAGACCCTCAGGCAATAACTGGACGTTCTGGTAACACCGTGGGTCTACCAGTCGGTGTATGTGTTCCCTCCTCTGCTTCTCATACCTAAGGTACTGAGAATTATAAGACGTAGAGGAGTAAGAACTATACTCGTGGCTCCGGATTGGCCAAGAAGGACTTGGTACCCGGAACTTCAAGAGATGCTCACAGAGGACTCATGGCCTCTGCCGCTAAGAAGGGACTTGCTTCAGCAAGTACCATGTCTGTTCCAAGACTTACCGCGGCTGCGTTTGACGGTATGGCGGTTGAACGCCGGATCCTAAGGGAAAAGGCATTCCGGAAGAGGTCATTCCTACCCTGGTCAAAGCCAGGAAGGAGGTGACCGCACAACATTATCACCACATGTGGCGAAAATATGTTGCGTGGTGTGAGGCCAGGAAGGCCCCACGAAGAAATTTCAACTCGGTCGATTCCTGCATTTCCTGCAAACAGGAGTGTCTATGGGCCTCAAATTGGGGTCCATTAAGGTTCAAATTTCGGCCCTGTCGATTTTCTTCCAGAAAGAATTGGCTTCAGTTCCTGAAGTCCAGAAGTTTGTCAAGGGAGTACTGCATATACAACCCCCTTTTGTGCCTCCAGTGGCACTGTGGGATCTCAACGTAGTTCTGGGATTCCTCAAATCACATTGGTTTAAACCGCTCAAATCTATGGATTTGAAATATCTCACATGGAAAGTGACCATGATGTTGGCCCTGGCCTCGGCCAGGCGAGTGTCAGAATTGGCGGCTTTGTCTCACTAAAGCCCATATCTGATTGTCCATTCGGACAGGGCAGAGCTGCGGACTCGTCCCCAGTTTCTCCCTAAGGTGGTGTCAGCGTTTCACCTGAACCAGCTTATTGTGGTACCTGCGGCTACTAGGGACTTGGAGGACTCCAAGTTGCTAGATGTTGTCAGGGCCCTGAAAATATAGGTTTCCAGGACGGTTGGAGTCAGGAAAACTGACTTGCTGTTATCCTGTATGCACCCAACAAACTGGGTGCTCTTGCTTCTAAGCAGACGATTGCTAGTTGGATGTGTAGTACAATTCAGCTTGCACATTCTGTGGCAGGCCTGCCACAGCCAAAATATGTAAATGCCCATTCCACAAGGAAGGTGGGCTCATCTTGGGCGGCTGCCCGAGGGGTCTCGGCTTTACAACTTTGCCGAGCTGCTACTTGGTCAGGGGCACACCCTGGCTGAGGAGGACCTGGAGTTCTCTCACTCGGTGCTGCAGAGTCATCCGCACTCTCCCGCCCGTTTGGGGGCTTTGGTATAATCCCCATGGTCCTGACGGAGTCCCCAGCATCCACTTAGGACGTCAGAGAAAATAAGAATTTACTTACCGATAATTCTATTTCTCGTAGTCCGTAGTGGATGCTGGGCGCCCATCCCAAGTGCGGATTGTCTGCAATACTTGTACATAGTTATTGTTACAAAAATCGGGTTATTATTGTTGTGAGCCATCTTTTCAGAGGCTCCGCTGTTATCATGCTGTTAACTGGGTTCAGATCACAGGTTGTACAGTGTGATTGGTGTGGCTGGTATGAGTCTTACCCGGGATTCAAAATCCTTCCTTATTGTGTACGCTCGTCCGGGCACAGTATCCTAACTGAGGCTTGGAGGAGGGTCATAGGGGGAGGAGCCAGTGCACACCACCTGATCCTAAAGCTTTTACTTTTGTGCCCTGTCTCCTGCGGAGCCGCTATTCCCCATGGTCCTGACGGAGTCCCCTGCATCCACTACGGACTACGAGAAATAGAATTATCGGTAAGTAAATTCTTATTATATACACTGTACTCGGTCACTGTGTGTCTCCTACAGATGGGCCCAGTAACAGAGATACCCCAGAGAGATGTCCCCGTCCTCTGTATTCCCAGGATCGTACAGAGGAGAATCACAGGATCCCACAGGAGGATAAGGTAGGTGGGATTTAGGGTCTCACTAATATACCAAAGTTACTTTTCACAGTTGTTCTCTGCCTTGTGTACTAATACCCCCAGGAATACTTGCTGTGAAGTCCAGGGGTACTGAAAAATGTTGTGGTGCAGGATATCCCATTGATAATGAGACACACAGGGAAAGCAGTGTAATTGGGGGTCTCTAGCCCCATGCACCACAGTAGGACCCTGATAACAACATGAAAACATCTATCCCTGTATAAGAAAGCAGATGGGGATCACAGATTTATTGTACATTTTACATTTTTCAGAAATTGTGATATGTCCCATAAATAAAATCAATACGGATTGCCCATAGAATAAAGAAGAAAGTGTAACACCTTTCTCTAAGCACTCGGTACAAATAGATAAAATTGGATGGTCTCTGCTGCTGTGCGTCTCTCCGATGTATTAAGTGCCGTCTGTAGTGTGCGTCTATACAGAGGCAGAAGCTTAGTGAAGGTGAGGTCTCGGAGCCGTGCATTTAACCGGTTTCATCTAACAATGCACCGGGACTTTTTCTAGACTCCTAAGGCACCTAAATATTTTATCTGAATTATATTCATTCCAAACGTATTGCTTTCCAGGTGTCAGGGGTACATATAACACAACAGGGACTGCAAGGGGGTACCCAGCCATTGCACTATATGGTCTGTACAGCGCTCTGGGTGTCTAATACTCTGACAGTCTCCTGATTACTCTGACTAAATGATGTCTGGCATTTTCAGTCATTAATTTATATCTGGGTTATTAAGGGTGAAGATCTGACTAATAAAAAGGTAGAAGATATAAAGAAGGGAGAAGAAGAGACGTATGTGAGGGGTGATCAGCAGTGTAAGGAGGAGGAAATCCCTACAGATATCAGCACAGGTGAGTAATAAACACTTGTTACAGAGCAGAGTCACATATTCTCCTTGCTCAGTCACTACTGCAATCTCTTATCCTACACCCTCCTCTGTCCTCTGTCGTTTCAAACTAATGAGAAAAATGTATCTGCAAAGTGGGGGAGTCATCAGCCCCTATTTCTCTTACGTCCTAGAGGATGCTGGGGTCCACATTAGTACCATGGGGTATAGACGGGTCCACCAGGAGCCATTGGCACTTTAAGAGTTTGAGAGTGTGGGCTGGCTCCTCCCTCTATGCCCCTCCTACCAGACCCAGTTTAGAAAATGTGTTTCGGAAGAGCCGGTCACAGCTAGGGGAGCTCTCCTGAGTTTTCCTGGTAAATGTGTTTTTTAGAGTTTATTATTTTACAGGGAGGCTGCTGGCAACAGCCTCCCTGCAGTGAGGGACTAAGGGGTGGAGCAGTGTCCGCCCTGCGGGGTCTGAGCCACTGTCTCTGATGACTGGACACTGAGCTCCAGAGGGGTCTGATCATTCTCCGCCGCAGGGGAACCGCTCACCCCAGCAGCATGCCGCCAACCCCTTGCAGAGCTGAAGAATCAGTGGCGAGTGAGACACCAACCCCCCTAGCAAGCGGAGGGTCGGTGTGAAGATGGGGGCAGCGGGGAGGGAGCGCAGTATTAACTGCTCTCCGGGGATGGCTCAGTGGTACATGGTGCGGCGCTGTGAGGGGCACCCTGAGCCAGCGCGACACCCTACACTGGTCCAGAAGCCTGTCGGGGTCCCCGGATCTCAGTCAGCACTAATTCCTCAGGCCAGTATAATCCATGAAGAGCGGAAAGACAGCGCCATTAAAGGGGCGGAGCTTCTCTTCATAGCGGACCCAGCAGCGTTTCAGCGCCATTTTCCTGCCTGCACAGCGCTGAGAAGGAGAATCAGGTCTCTCCACAGCAACTCCAGCTATCTGTAAATGATTCCAGGGGGTTGTAGAAGTGGGGGGGGGGGCTGTAATACGACTGTGTGTCCTATTAAGGTGCACAGTCAGCGCTGACAAGGGGTCTCCCTTTGGTAAAAGCGCTGTGTGTGGGTTGGCTCTAATCTCTGTGTCTCTCTTGCCATTCTTGGGGGGGAAACTCTGTCTGCCCTCACCTGTGTGAGTGTGGAGTGTTTTGTGGTCTCCTTTAGCTATGTCCAGGGACACTGTGTCATATGCTGCAGAGGATTTATCCTCCTAAGGATGATCCCATTCCATGTAATCAGGATAGCACTGGTTTGATACCAGCAATGGAGCCTGAGTAGTTTTCCTCTATCAAATCTTGGATTTCTCATATGCCTGACAGGGTTGCAAGTAATGAATCTGCAGCCCAGGTATTACAGAGCTCTATGGCAGTATGGACGGTTTCTGGTACCTCAGGACGGTCCGCTATATATCAACATAAGCGTGCGCTTGTGCAGGTCACACAAGACGACACGGATACCGATTCTGACACCACAGACGGTGATGGGGATGTGTTGCGGGGGTCCGCATCTCTTGCAAAGGGGGTGCAATTGATGATTGATGCTATCAGGGATGTGTTGAATGTTAATGATACCACACCTGAGCAGGTTGAGGAGTCTTTCTTCACTGAAAATAAGAAAGCCTTGCTAACCTTCCCTGCGTCAAGGGAATTAAATGTTATATTTGAGAAAACATGGGAGAACCCTGAGAAAAAATTCCAGATCCCTAAAAGAGTCCAGGTGGCATTTCCTTTCCCTGAGGAGGGAAAAATTTGTAACACACTTAAATCAATGTACACTGCTTCAGGGGCCATATTATGTCCCACTATTGCTAGTGCATGGATTGCAAAGGCGATAGTAAAGTGGTCGGCTTCCTTACTTGAGGATTTGGATACAATGGATAGGGATGACGATGCATTATATTTACGCAACATACATGATTCAGCAGGTTTTATGGTAGAATCCATGAAAGACTTGGGTTCCATGGCTACGGGAATATCTTACGTGTCTGTTTCAGCTCGTCGGGGACTGTGGCTGCGCCAGTGGTCGGCCGACGCGGAATCCAGAAAAAGTGTGGAGTACCTACCCTATACAGGTCAGGCTGTCTTTGGGGAAGCTCTAGACACGTGGATATCCACCGCTACAGCGGGTAAGTCTCCGTTTCTTCCCTCAGCAGCAGCTGCTGCGAAGAATTCCTTCTCTTCATCTGCAACACAGTCCTTTCAGCCTAACATGCCTAGAAAGGCCAGACCGTCCAATACCTTCTTTAGGGGAGGTCGACTTAAGGCCAAGAAAACTGCCGCTGCAGGTTCCCAGGAACATAATCCTGCTTCAGGTACGCCAAAGTCCTCCGCATGACGGTGGATCGTGCGGCCTGGAGGTGGGGCCGGTGGGAGCCAGACTCAGACACTTCAGTCACGTCTGGGTATCGTCCGGCCTGGATCCCTGGGTGATAGATATTGTATCCCAGGGATACAGGCTGGAATTTCAAACTCTCCCTCCTCATCGTTTTTTCAAATCAGGTTTACCAGCTTTGTTGGCAGACAGCACTGTACTACAAGAAGCTGTCCAAAAGCTGGTGGAGGCACAGGTCATTGTGCCAGTTTCTCCTCCTGCGCAGGCCACAGGTTACTATTCGAACCTTTTCGTGGTAGCGAAACTGGATGGTTCGGTCAGGCCCATTCTGAACCTAAAATCGTTGAACCCCTTTCTAAAGGAGTTCAAGTTCAAGATGGAGTCTCTCAGGGCGGTGATATCAGGTCTGGAAGAGGGGGAATTCCTGGTATCCCTGGATATCAAGGATGTGTACCTCCACATTCCAATCTGGCTGCCGCATCAGGCTTATCTCCGTTTCGCATTGCTGGACTGTCATTTCCAGTTCCAGGCCCGGCCATTGGCCTCTCCACAGCACCGAGGGTGTTTACCAAGGTGATGGCAGAAATGATGGTTCTCCTCCGCAAGCAGGGTGTGAACATCATTCCATATCTGGACGATCTGCTGATAAAGGCATCGTCCAAGGAGAAGCTGCTGCAGTCCATTGTTCTCACAACACAACTTCTCACGAGTCATGGTTGGATTCTGAACCTTCCAAAGTCACATTTGAAACCAACCCAGAGGTTGTCCTTTCTGGGAATGATCCTGGATACCGAAGAGCAGAAAGTGTTTCTTCCACAGGAAAAGTGTTGGGAAAGATGCTGGCCTCTTACGATGCTCTCCAGTGCGGGAGGTTCCATGCTTGGCCCTTCCAACTGGATCTCCTGGACAAGTGGTCGGGCTCTCATCGCCACATGCACCAGAGAATTCGTCTGTCGCCAAAGGCCAGGATTTCACTCCTCTGGTGGCTCCAATTGCCTCACCTTCTGGAGGGCCGCAGGTTCGGGATTCAGGACTGGGTCCTTCTAACCACGGATGTGAGCCTTCGGGGCTTGGGAGCAGTCACTCAGGGAGTGACCTTCCAAGGATGTTGGTCAAGCCTGGAAGCCGGCCTGCCCATCAACATCCTGGAACTAAGAGCCGTCTACAACGGTCTTTTTCAGGCGGCCCCTCTACTAAGAAATCAGGCCATTCAAGTTCAGTCGGACAACTTAACAACAGTGGCTTACATTAACCGACAAGGCGGAACGAAGAACAGAGCGGCAATGTCAGAGGTGACAAGAATACTCCTCTGGACAGAAAAGCACGCTTTGGTGCTGTCAGCCATCTTCATTCCGGGAGTAGACAACTGGGAAGCAGACTTCCTCAGCAGACGCAATCTCCATCCAGGGGAGTGGGGTCTCCACCCGGAAGGTGTTCAAGGAAATAACAGACCTTTGGGGATTACCCCAAATAGACATGATAGCCTATCATCTCAACAAGAAGCTTCAGCGTTATTGTTCCAGGTCAAGGGACCCACAGGCAGTGGCAGTGGACGCCTTGGTGTCTCCGTGGGTGTTTCAGTCAGTGTACGTGTTTCCACCACTCCCACTCATCCCAAGAATCCTAAAGCTCGTAAGGAGAACAAGGGTTCAAGCAATCCTCATTGCCACAGACTGGCCAAGAAGGGCTTAGTACGCGGACCTTCTGAATCTACTGCAAAAAGAGCAGAGGCCTCTTCCTCTTCGGGAGGACCTGCTGCAGCAGGGGCCATTCGCCTATCAAGACTTATCGCGGCTGCGTTTGACGGCATGGAAGTTGAGCGCCTGATACTTGCTCGGAAGGGCATTCCGAAGAAGGTAATTCCTACCCTCATACAGGCTAGGAAAGGGGTATGTCTAAACATTACCATCGTATTTGGAAGAAATATGTCTCTTGGTGTGAATCCAAGAAGTTTCCTGCATTGGAGTTTCAACTCGGACGTTTTCTCCTCTTCCTATGGGCCTGAGGTTAGGATCTGTGAAAGTCCAGATATCGGCCCTATCCATTTTCTTTTAGAAACAATTGGCTGCCCCCCCCCCTGAGGTTCAGACTTTTTTGAAGGGAGTTCTGCACATCAAACCTCCCTTTGTACCGCCTACGGCGCCTTGGGACCTTAACGTGGTGTTGCAGTTCCTCAGGTCGGATTGGTTTGAACCTCTACAGGAGGTAGAGGTCAAATTTCTTACATGGAAGGTGGTCACGTTGTTGGCCTTAGCTTCTGCTAGACGCGTGTCTGAATTGGGGGCTTTATCCTGTAAAAGCCCTTATTTGATCTTCCACGAAGATAGAGCTGAGCTCCGGAGACGTCCGCAGTTTCTTCTGAAGTTTGTGTCGGCATTTCATATCAACCAACCTATTGTGGTGCAATATAGTGGCTACAGACTCCTCAATTACATCAAAGTCCTTGGATGTTGTAAGGGTTCTGAAGATATATGTGAAGAGAACTTCTCGTCACAGAAAGTTGGACTCTCTGTTTGTCCTATATGATCCCAAGAAAATTGGGTGTCCTGCTTCTAAGCAGACTATTCTCGCTGGATTCGGTTCACTATCCAGCACGCTTATTCTATGGCAGGACTGCTGTGTCCAAAATCTGTTACGGCCCACTCTACTCGTAAGGTGGGGTCTTCCTGGGCGGGTGCCCGGGGTATCTCGGCAATGCAACTTTGCCGAGCTGCAACTTGGTCTGGGTCGAACACATTTGCAAAGTTTTACAAGTTCGATGCTTTGGCCTCTGATGATCTGAAGTTCAGTCAATCAGTTCTGCAGGAGCCTCCGCGCTCTCCCTCCCGTTCTGGGAGCTTTGTTACATCCCCATGGTACTAATGTGGACCCCAGCATCCTCTAGGACGTAAGAGAAAATAGGATTTTGGTTACCTACCGGTAAATCCTTTTCTCGTAGTCTGTAGAGGATGCTGGGCACCCGCCCAGCGCTTCGTTTTCCTGCAACCGTTATTTGGTTCGGAACTACTTTGTTTAGTTATGTACTGCATTGTTACTTGGTATGTAATGTTTCAGCAGTTGCTGTGTGTTCAAGCTTCGTTGGCTTGACGTTCCTTGTATGTGTGAGCTGGTATGAATCTCACCAATATCTGTGTATAATCCTTCTCTCGAAGATGTCCGTCTCCTCGGGCACAGTTTCTAGACTGAGTCTGGTAGGAGGGGCATAGAGGGAGGAGCCAGCCCACACTCTCAAACTCTTAAAGTGCCAATGGCTCCTTGTGGACACGTCTATACCCCATGGTACTAATGTGGACCCCAGCATCCTCTACGGACTACGAGAAGATAAGATTTTACTCACCGGTAAATCTATTTCTCGTAGTCCGTAGTGGATGCTGGGACTCCGTAAGGACCATGGGGAATAGCGGCTCCGCAGGAGACTGGGCACAACTAAGAAAGCTTTAGGACTAACTGGTGTGCACTGGCTCCTCCCACTATGACCCTCCTCCAGACCTCAGTTAGGATACTGTGCCCGGAAGAGCTGACACAATAAGGAAGGATTTTGAATCCCGGGTAAGACTCATACCAGCCACACCAATCACAACGTATAACTCGTGATATTATACCCAGTTAACAGTATGAACATAACAGAGCCTCTCAACAGATGGCTCAACAATAACCCTTTAGGTAACAATAACTATATACAAGCATTGCAGACAGTCCGCACTTGGGACGGGCGCCCAGCATCCACTACGGACTACGAGAAATAGATTCACTGGTGAGTAAAATCTTATTTTCTCTAACGTCCTAAGTGGATGCTGGGACTCCGTAAGGACCATGGGGATTATACCAAAGCTCCCAAACGGGCGGGAGAGTGCGGATGACTCTGCAGCACCGAATGAGAGAACTCAAGGTCCTCCTCAGCCAGGGTATCAAATTTGTAGAATTTTGCAAACGTGTTTGCCCCTGACCAAGTAGCAGCTCGGCAAAGTTGTAAAGCCGAGACCCCTCGGGCAGCCGCCCAAGAAGAGCCCACCTTCCTTGTGGAATGGGCTTTTACAGATTTAGGCTGCGGCAGGCCAGCCGCAGAATGCGCAAGCTGAATTGTGCTACAAATCCAGCGAGCAATAGTCTGCTTCGAAGCAGGAGCAACCAGTTTGTTGGGTGCATACAGGATAAATAGCGAGTCAGTCTTCCTGACTCCAGCCGTCCTGGAAACATAAATTTTCAAGGCCCTTACTACGTCCAGTAACTTGGAGTCCTCCAAGTCCCTAGTAGCCGCAGGCACAAAAATAGGTTGGTTCAAGTGAAAAGCTGATACCACCTTAGGTAGAAACTGGGGACGAGTCCTCAATTCTGCCCTATCCATATGGAAAATCAGATAAGAGCTTTTACATGACAAAGCCGCCAATTCTGATACACGCCTGGCCGAAGCCAAGGCCAACAACATTACCACTTTCCACATGAGATACTTCAAATCCACGGTCTTAAGTGGCTCAAACCAATGTGACTTTAGGAAATCCAACACCACATTGAGATCCCAAGGTGCCACTGGAAGCACAAAAGGGGTCTGAATATGCAGCACTCCCTTAACAAAAGTTTGAACTTCAGGTAGTGAAGCCAGTTCTTTCTGGAAGAAAATCGAAAGAGCCGAAATCTGGACCTTAATGGAACCCAATTTTAGGCCCCTAGTCACCCCTGACTGTAGAAAGTGCAGGAAACGACCCAGCTGAAATTCTTCCGTTGGGGCCTTCCTGGCCTCACACCACGCAACATATTTTCTCTAACGTCCTAAGTGGATGCTGGGGACTCCGTCAGGACCATGGGGAATAGCGGCTCCGCAGGAGACAGGGCACAAAAGCAAAAGCTTTAGGATCAGGTGGTGTGCACTGGCTCCTCCCCCTATGACCCTCCTCCAAGCCTCAGTTTTTGTGCCCGTCCGAGCAGGGTGCAATCTAGGTGGCTCTCTTAAGGAGCTGCTTAGAAAAAGTTTTTTAGGTTTCTTATTTTCAGTGAGTCCTGCTGGCAACAGGCTCACTGCATCGAGGGACTTAGGGGAGAGAAGTTCAACTCACCTGCGTGCAGGATGGATTGGCTTCTTAGGCTACTGGACACCATTAGCTCCAGAGGGAGTCGGAACACAGGTCTCACCCTGGGGTTCGTCCCGGAGCCGCGCCGCCGACCCCCCTTGCAGATGCCGAAGTTGAAGAGGTCCAGAGGTCCAGAAATAGGCGGCAGAAGACTTTCAGTCTTCATAAGGTAGCGCACAGCACTGCAGCTGTGCGCCATTGTTGTCAGCACACTTCATACCAGCGGTCACTGAGGGTGCAGGGCGCTGGGGGGGGGGCGCCCTGGGCAGCAATGTATAATACCTTTTTATGGCTAAAATACATCACATATAGCCCTTGAGGCTATATGGATGTATTTAACCCCTGCCAGATCTCACAAACTCCGGGAGAAGAGCCCGCCGTTTTAGGGGGCGGGGCCTATTCTCCTCAGCACACGGCGCCATTTTCAGCTCTGCTGTGAGGAAGGCTCCCAGGCTCTCCCCTGCACTGCACTACAGAAACAGGGTTAAAACAGAGAGGGGGGGCACTTAATTGGCGATATGATTACATATGTGAAAAGGCTATAAGGGAAAACACTTGTATAAGGGGTTGTCCCTGTATAATTATAGCGTTTTTGGTGTGTGCTGGCAAACTCTCCCTCTGTCTCCCCAAAGGGCTAGTGGGGTCCTGTCCCCTATCAGAGCATTCCCTGTGTGTGTGCTGTGTGTCGGTACGTGTGTGTCGACATGTAGGAGGACGATGTTGGTGAGGAGGCGGAGCAAATTGCCTGTAATGGTGATGTCACTCTCTAGGGAGTCGACACCAGAATGGATGGCTTATTTAGGAATTACGTGATAATGTCAACACGCTGCAAGGTCGGTTGACGACATGAGACGGCCGGCAAACAAATTAGTACCTGTCCAGGCGTCTCAGACACCGTCAGGGGCTTGTAAAAACGCCCATTTACCTCAGTCGGTCGACACGGACACTGACTCCAGTGTCGACGGTGAAGAAACAAACGTATTTTCCTTTAGGGCCACACGTTACATGTTAAGGGCAATGAAGGAGGTGTTACATATTTCTGATACTACAAGTACCACAAATAAGGGTATTATGTAGGGTGTGAATAAACTACTTGTAGTTTTTCCTAAATCAGATAAATAAAATGAAGTGTGTGATGATACGTGGGTTTCCTCCGATAGAAAGTTATTGGCGGTATACCTTTTCCCGCCAGAAGTTAGGGCGAGTTGGGAAACACACCTTAGGGTGGATAAGGCGCTCACACGCTTATAAAGAAGTGGCGTTACCGTCTCCAGATACGGCCGCCCTCAAGGAGCCAGCTGATAGGAAGCTGAAAAATATCCTAAGAGTATATACACACATACTGGTGTTATACTACGACCAGCAATCGCCTCAGCCTGGATGTGCAGCGCTGAGGGGGGCTTGGTCGGATTTCCTGACTAAAAATATTAATACCCTTGACAGGGACAATATTTTATTGACTATAGAGCATTTTAAGGATGCATTTCTATATATGCGAGATGCACAGAGGGATATTTGCACTCTGGCATCAAGAGTAAGTGCGATGTCCATATCTGCCAGAAGATGTTTATGGACACGACAGTGGTCAGGTGATGCAGATTCCAGACGGCACATGGAAGTATTGCCGTATAAAGGGGCGGTCCATCGGACCTGGTGGCCATGGCAACAGCTGAAAAATCCACCTTTTGTTACCCCAAGTCACATCTCAACAGAAAAGGACACAGTCTTTTCAGTCTCAGTCCTTTCATCCCCATAAGAGCAGGCGGGCAAAAGGCCAGTCATATCTGCCCAGGGGTAGAGGAAAGGGAACAAGACTGCAGCAGGCAGCTCATTCCCAGGTACAGAAGCCCTCCACAGCTTCTGCCAAGTCCGCAGCATGATGCTGGGGCCGTACAAGCGGACTCAAGTGCGGTGGGGGGTCATCTCAAGAGTTTCAGCACGCAGTGGACTCACTCGCAAGTGGACTCCTGGATCCTACACGTAGTATCCCAGGTGTACATTGGAAATTCGAGACGTCTCCCCCTCAAAAGTTCCTGAGGTCTGCTTTACCAACGTCTCCCTCCGACAGGGAGGCAGTATTGGAAAAAAAAAAAATTCACAGGCTGTATTCCCAGCAGGTGATAATCAAAGTACCCCTCCTACAACAAGGGAAGGGGTATTATTCCACACTATATTGTGGTACTGAAGCCAGACGGCTTGGTGAGATCTGAAATATTTGAACACTTACATACAAGGGTTCAAATCAAGATGGAGTCACTCAAGAGCAGTGATAGCGAACCAGGAAGAAGGGGACGATATGGTGTCACTGGATATCAGGGACGCTTACCTACATGTCCAAATTTGCCCTTCTCACCAAGGGTATCTCAGGTTCGTGGTTCAGAACTGTCACTATCAGTTCAGACGCTGCCGTTTGGATTGTCCACGGCACCCCGGGTCTTTACCAAGGTAATGGCCGAAATTATTCTTCTTAAAAGAAATATGGACGCTTTCCTGATAAGGGCAAGGTCCAGAGAACAGTTGGAGGTCGGAGTAGCACTATCTCAAGTAGTTCTACGACAGCACGAGTGGATTCTAAATATTCCAAAATCGCAGCTTTTTCCGACGACCCGTCTACTGTTCCTAGGGATGATTCTGGACACAGTCCAGAAAAGGATGTTTTCTCCCGGAGAAGAAAGCCAGGGAGTTATCCGAGCTAGTCAGGAACCTCCTAAAACCAGGAAAAGTATCAGTGCATCATTGCACAAGGGTCCTGTGGAAAATGGTGGTTTCTTACAAAGCTATCCCATTCGGTAGATTTCACGCAGAAACTTTTCAGTGGGATCTGCTGGAAAAATGGTCCGGATCGCATCTTCAGATGCATCAGCGGATAACCCTGTCTCCAAGGACAAGGGTGTTTTCTTCTGCGGTGGCTGCAGAGTGCTCATCTATGAAAGGGCCGCAGATTCGGCATTCAGGACTGGGTCCTGGTGACCACGTATGCCAGCCTGAGTGGCTGGGGAGCAGTCACACAAGGAAAAAATTTCCAGGGAATGTGATCAAGTCTGGAGACTTCTCTCCACATAAATATGGTGGAGCTAAGGGCAATTTACAATGCTCTAAGCTTAGCAAGACCTCTGCTTCAAGGTCAGCCGGTATTGATCTAGTGGGACAACATCACGGCAGTCGCCCACGTAAACAGACAGGGCGGCACAAGAAGCAGGAGGTAAATGGCAGAAACTGCAAGGATTCTTCGCTGGGCGAAAAATCATGTGATAACACTCTCAGCAGTGTTCATTCCGGGAGTGGAAAACTGGGAAGCAGACTTCCTCAGCAGGCATGACCTCCACCCGGGAGAGTGGGGACTTCATCGGGAAGTTTTCCACATGATTGTAAACCGTTGGGAAAAACCAAAGGTGGACATGATGGCGTCCCGCTTGAACAAAAAACTAGACAGATATTGCGCCAGGTCAAGGGACCCTCAGGCAATAGCGGTGGACGCTCTGGTAACACTGTGGGTGTACCAGTCAGGGTATGTGTTCCCTCCTATGCCTCTCATACCAAAAGTACTGAGAATCATAAGAAGGAGATGAGTAAGAACGATACTCGTGGTTCCGGATTGGCCAAGAAGGACTTGGTACCCGGAACTTCAAGAGATGCTCACGGAAGACCCGTGGCCTCTACCTTTAAGAAGGGACCTGCTCCAGCAGGGGCCTTGTCTGTTCCAAGACTTGCCGCGGCTGCGTTTGACGGCATGGCGGTTGAACGCCGGATCCTGAAAGGGCATTCCAGATGAAGTCATCCCTGCCCTGGTCGAAGCCAGGAAGGATGTAACCGAAAAACATTTTTACCGCATTTGGCGAAAATATGTTGCGTGGTGTGAGGCCAAGAAGGCCCTACAGAAATTCCAACTGGGTCGTTTCCTACATTTCCTGAAAACAGGACTGTCTATGGGCCTAAAATTAGGGTCCATTAAGGTTCAAATTTCGGCCCTGTCGAATTTCTTCCAGAAAGAACTGGCTTCAGTACCTGAAGTTCAGACGTTTGTAAAAGGGGTACTGCATATACAGCCTCCTTTTGTGCTCCCAGTGGCACCTTGGGATCTCAATGTTGGTTTGAGTTTCCTAAAAGTCACATTGGTTTGATCCACTCACCACTGTGGACTTACAATATCTCACATGGAAGGTGAAGATGCTATTAACCCTGGCTTCAGCCAGGCGTGTGTCAGAATGGGCGGCTTTATCATATAAAAGCTCTTACTTAATTTTTCATTCTGACAGGGCAGAATTGAGGACTCGTCCTCAATTTCTCCTTAAGGTGTTTTCTGTTTTTCACATGAATCAACCTATTGTGGTACCTGCGGCTACTAGGGACTTGGAGGACTCCAAGTTACTTGACGTTGTCAGGGCCCTGAAAATATATGTTTCCAGGACGACTGGAGTCAGAAAATCTGACTCGCTGTTTAGCCTGTATGCACCCAACAAGATGGGTGCTCCTGCTTCTAAGCAGACGATTGCTCGCTGGATTTGTAGTACAATTCAGTTTGCACATTCTGTGGCAGGCCTGCCACAGCCAAAAATCTGTAAATGCCCACTCCACAAGGAAGGTGGGCTCATCTTGGGCGGCTGCCCGAGGGGTCTCGGCTTTACAACTTTGCCGAGCAGCTACTTGGTCAGGAGCAAATACGTTTGTAAAATTCTACAAAATTGATATCCTGGCTGAGGAGGACCTGGAGTTCTCTCATTTGGTGCTGCAGAGTCATCCGCACTCTCCCGCCCGTTTGGGAGCTTTGGTATAATCCCCATGGTCCTGACGGAGTCCCCAGCATCCACTTAGGACGTTAGAGAAAATAAGAATTTACTTACCGATAATTCTATTTCTCGTAGTCCGTAGTGGATGCTGGGCGCCCATCCCAAGTGCGGATTGTCTGCAATACTTGTACATAGTTATTGTTACAAAAAAATCGGGTTGTTATTGTTGTGAGCCGTCTGTTCAGAGGCTTCTACGTTTTATCATACTGTTAACTGGGTTCCGATCACAGGTTGTACAGTGTGATTGGTGTGGCTGGTATGAGTCTTACCCGGGATTCAAGATCCTTCCTTATTGTGTACGCTCGTCCGGGCACAGTATCCTAACTGAGGCTTGGAGGAGGGTCATAGGGGGAGGAGCCAGTGCACACCACCTGATCCTAAAGCTTTTGCTTTTGTGCCCTGTCTCCTGCGGAGCCGCTATTCCCCATGGTCCTGACGGAGTCCCCAGCATCCACTACGGACTACGAGAAATAGAATTATCGGTAAGTAAATTCTTATTTTCGCCATATGCGGTGATAATGGTTTGCGGTTATTTCTTTCCTAGCTTTAATCAGCGTAAGAATGACTTCCTCCGGAATGCCCTTTTCCTTCAGGATCCGGTGTTCAACCGCCATGCCGTCAAACGCAGCCGCGGTAAGTCTTGGAACAGACAGGGCCCCTGCTGCAGCAGGTCCTGTCTGAGTGGCAGAGGCCATGGGTCCTCTGACATCATTTCTTGAAGTTCCGGGTACCAAGCTCTTCTTGGCCAATCCGGAACAATGAGTATAGTTCTTACTCCTCTTCTCCTTATTATTCTCAGTACCTTTGGTATGAGAGGAAGAGGAGGGAACACATAAACCGACCGGTACACCCACGGTGTCACTAGAGCGTCCACAGCTATCGCCTGCGGGTCTCTTGACCTGGCGCAATACTTTTCTAGCTTTTTGTTTAGGCGGGACGCCATCATGTCCACCTGTGGCCTTTCCCAACGGTTTACAATCATTTGGAAGACTTCTGGATGAAGTCCCCACTCTCCCGGGTGGAGGTCGTGCCTGCTGAGGAAGTCTGCTTCCCAGTTGTCCACTCCCGGAATGAACACTGCTGACAGTGCTAACACGTGATTTTCCGCCCATTGGAGAATCCTTGTGGCTTCTGCCATCGCCGTCCTGCTTCTCGTGCCGCCCTGTCGGTTTACATGGGCGACCGCCGTGATGTTGTCTGACTGGATCAGTACCGGCTGGTTTTGAAGCAGGGGTTTTGCCTGACTTAGGGCATTGTAAATTGCCCTTAGTTCCAGAACATTTATGTGTAGGGAAGTCTCCTGACTTGACCATAGTCCTTGGAAGTTTCTTCCCTGTGTGACTGCCCCCCAGCCTCGAAGGCTGGCATCCTTGGTCACCAGGACCCAGTCCTGTATGCCGAATCTGCGGCCCTCTCTGAGATGAGCACTCTGCAGCCACCACAGCAGAGACACCCTGGTCCGTGGAGACAGGGTTATCAGCCGATGCATTTGAAGATGCGATCCGGACCATTGGTCCAACAGGTCCCACTGAAAGGTTCTGGCATGGAACCTGCCGAATGGAATTGCTTCGTAGGAAGCTACCATCTTTCCCAGGACTCGCGTGCAGTGACGCACCGACACCTGTTTTGGTTTCAGGAGGCCTCTGACTAGAGATGACAGCTCCTTGGCTTTTTCCTCTGGGAGAAACACTTTTTTCTGGACTGTGGAGGTCATTCCGAGTTGATCGCTCGCAAGGCGATTTTAGCAGAGTTGCTCACGCTAAGCCGCCGCCTACTGGGAGTGAATCTTAGCATCTTAAAAATGCGAACGATGTATTTGCAATATTGTGATTACACACCTCGTAGCAGTTTCTGAGTAGCTTCAGACTTACTCGGCATCTGCGATCAGTTCAGTGCTTGTCGTTCCTGGTTTGACGTCACAAACACTCCCAGCGTTCGCCCAGACACTCCTCCGTTTCTCCGGCCACTCCTGCGTTTTTTCCGGAAACGGTAGCGTTTTTTCCCACACGCCCATAAAACGGCCTGTTTCCGCCCAGTAACACCCATTTCCTGTCAATCACATTACGATCGCCAGAACGATGAAAAAGCCGTGAGTAAAATTCCTAAGTGCATAGCAAATTTACTTGGCGCAGTGCGAACATTGCGCATGCGCATTAAGCGGAAAATCGCTGCGATGCGAAGATTTTTACCGAGCGAACAACTCGGAATGAGGGCCTGTGTCCAGAATCATCCCCAGGAACAGTAGACGTGTCGCAGGAACCAGCTGTGACTTTGGAATGTTTAGAATCCAGCCGTGCTGTTGTAGCACTTCCCGAGATAGTGCTACCCCGACCAACAACTGCTCTCTGGACCTCGCCTTTATCAGGAGATCGTCCAAGTATGGGATAATTAAAACTCCCTTTTTTCGAAGGAGTATCATAATTTCGGCCATTACCTTGGTAAATACCCTCGGTGCCGTGAACAGGCCGAACGGCAACGTCTGGAATTGGTAATGACAATCCTGTACCACAAATCTGAGGTACTCCTGGTGAGGATGGTAAATGGGGACATGCAGGTAAGCATCCTTGATGTCCAGTGATACCATGTAATCCCCCTCTTCCAGGCTTGCAATAACCGCTCTGAGCGATTCCATCTTGAACTTTAATTTTTTTATATATGTGTTCAAGGATTTCAAATTTAAAATGGGTCTCACCGAACCGTCCGGTTTCGGTACCACAAACATTGTGGAATAGTAACCCCGTCCTTGTTGAAGTAGGGGCACCTTGACTATCACCTGCTGGGAATACAGCTTGTGAATTGCCTCTATCACAGCCTCCCTGCCTGAGGGAGTTGTTGGCAAGGCAGATTTGAGGAAACGGCGGGGGGGAAATGTCTCGAATTCCAGCCTGTACCCCTGAGATACCACTTGAAGGATCCAGGGATCTACTTGTGAGTGAGCCCACTGATTGCTGAAGTTTTTGAGATGGGCCCCCACCGTACCTGGCTCCGCCTGTTGAGCCCCAGCGTCATGCGGCGGACTTAAAAGAAGAAGCGGGGGAGGACTTTTGTTCCTGGGAACTGGCTGTATGCTGCAGCTTTTTTCCCCTACCTCTGCCTCTGGGCAGAAAGGACGCGCCTCTAACCCGCCTGCTCTTTTGGGGACGAAAGGACTGTACCTGATAATACGGTACTTTCTTTGGTTGTGAGGGGACATGTGGTAAAAATGCTGACTTCCCAGCCGTTGCTGTGGACACTAGGTCTGAAAGACCATCCCCGAACAACTCTTCACCCTTATAAGGCAAAACTTCCATGTGCCTTTTAGAATCTGCATCACCTGTCCACTGCCAAGTCCATAACCCTCTCCTGGCAGAAATGGACAGTGCACTTATTTTCGATGCCAGCCGGCAAATATCCCTCTGTGCATCTCTCATGTATAAGACAGCGTCTTTAATATGCTCTATGTTTAGCAATATAGTGTCCCTGTCTAGGGTGTCAATGTTTTCTGACAGGCAATTTGACCATGTAGCAGCAGCACTGCACATCCATGCTGAAGCAATAGCTGGTCTCAGTATAATACCAGTGTGTGTATATATAGCCTTCAGGAGAGCCTCCTGCTTCCTATCAGCAGGCTCCTTCAGGGCGGCCGTATCCGGAGACGGTAGTGCCACCTTTTTTGATAAGCGTGTAAGCGCTTTATCCACCTTAGGGGGTGTTTCCCAACGTGACCTATCCTCTGGCGGGAAAGGGTACGTCATTAGTAACTTTTTAGAAATTACCAATTTTTTATCTGGGCAAGCCCACGCTACTTCACACACTTCATTTAATTCTTCAGAAGGGGGAAAAACTACTGGGAGTTTTTTCTCTCCAAACATAATACCCTTTTTTGTGGTACCTGGGGTCACATCAGAAATGTGTAAAACATTTTTCATTGCCTCAATCATGTAACGAGTGGCCCTACTGGACATAACATTAGTCTCTTTGTCGTCGACACTGGTATCAGTATCCGTGTCGACATCTGTGTCTGCCATCTGAGGTAGCGGGCGTTTTAGAGCCCCTGATGGCCTTTGAGACGTCTGGGCAGGCACGAGCTGAGAAGCCGGCTGTCCCGCATTTGGCATGTCGTCAAATTTTTTATGTAAGGAGTCGACACTTTCACATAAATCCTTCCACAAGTCCATCCACTCAGGTGTCTGCCCCGTAGGGGGTGACAACACATTTATAGGCACCTGCTCCTCCTCCACATAAGCCTCCTCATCAAACATGTCGACACAGCCGTACCGACACACCGCACACACACCGGGAATGCTCTGACAGAAGACAGGACCCCACAAAGCCCTTTGGGGAGACAGAGAGAGAGTATGCCAGCACACACCAGAGCGCTATATAATACAGGGATTAACTAAATTATATCCCCTTATAGCTGCTATATGTATATTGCGCCAAAATTTAGTGCCCCCCCCCCCTCTCTTTTTTTTACCCTTTCTGTAGTGTAGACTGCAGGGGAGACCCAGGGAGCTTCCTTCCAGCGGAGCTGTGAGGGAGAAATGGCGACAGTGTGCTGAGGGAGATAGCTCCGCCCCTTTTTCGGCAGACTTTTCTCCCGCTTTTTAATGGATTCTGGCAGGGGTATTTACCACATATATAGCCTCTGGGGCTATATATTGTGGTATTTTTGCCAGCCAAGGTGTTTTTATTGCTGCTCAGGGCGCCCCCCAGCGCCCTGCACCCATCAGTGACCGGAGTGTGAAGTGTGTATGAGGAGCAATTGCGCACAGCTGCAGTGCTGTGCGCTACCTTGGTGAAGACTGATGTCTTCTGCCGCCGATTTTCCGGACTCTTCTTGCTTCTGGCTCTGTAAGGGGGCCAGCGGCGCGGCTCCGGGACCGAACATCAATGGCCGGTTCCATGCGGTCGATCCCTCTGGAGCTAATGGTGTCCAGTAGCCTAAGAAGCCCAAGCTACCACCAGTTAGGTAGGTTCGCTTCTTCTCCCCTTAGTCCCTCGCTGCAGTGCGTCTGTTGCCAGCAGATCTCACTGTAAAATAAAAAACCTAAAATATACTTTCTCTCTAGGAGCTCAGGAGAGCCCCTAGTGTGCATCCAGCTTTGCCGGGCACAAGATTCTAACTGAGGTCTGGAGGAGGGTCATAGTGGGAGGAGCCAGTGCACACCAGTTAGTCCTAAAGCTTTCTTAGTTGTGCCCAGTCTCCTGCGGAGCCGCTATTCCCCATGGTCCTTACGGAGTCCCAGCATCCACTTAGGACGTTAGAGAAAAGGATTTACCGGTAGGTAACCAAAATCCTTTTATTCCATGAGGACAGAGCTGAACTCAGGACTCGTCAGCTATTTCTTCCTAAGCTGGTGTCCGTGTTTCACATCAACCAAGCTATTGTGGTTCTGGCTGTTACGGATGCCTCTGCTGCTTCAAAGTCTTTGGATGTCGTAAGGGCTTTGAAGGTCTGTGTGAAGAGAACTGCTCGTCACAGGAAATCAGACTCGCTGTTCGTTCTTTAGGATCCCAACAAAATTGGGTGTCCTGCTTCGAAGCAGTCCATTGCACGCTGGATCAGGCCCACTATCCAGCATACTTATTCGACGGCAGGTTTGCAGATTCCGAAATCTGTTCAAGCCCACTCTTCTCGGTCAGTGGGTTCCTCTTGGGAGGCTGCCTGAGGTATCTCGGCTTTACAGCTCTGCCGAGCAGCTACTTGGTCGGGTTCTAACACGTTTGCTAAGTTCTACAAGTTCGATACCTTAGCCTCTGAGGACCTTCAGTTTGGTCTACCAGTTCTGCAGGAACCTCAGCACCCTCCCACCCGGTTTGGGAGCTTTGGTACATACCCATGGTACTAAATGGATTCCCAGTATCCCCTAGGACGTAAGAGAAAAAGATTTACTGGTAGGCAATTAAAATCCTATTTATACTCATGCTCTCCTCCTCACATCATGTTACTGTGTGTTACCAGCCCAGAGATCTGACCAGTCTTCTCCTCACACTCTCTGGTGTATCGCATACATCAGGTGCCACCAGCCCCTATTAAACTCCTGCTTTCCTCCTCACATCTTGTCTCTGTAATCAGCCCAGAGATCTGACCGGTCTCCTTCCCACACTGTCTGGTGTGTCTCATACATCAGGAGCCATCAGCCCCTATTATACTCCTGTTCTCCCTCTCACATCATGTTACTGTGTGTTACCAGCCCAGAGATCTGACCAGTCTCCTCCCCACACTCTCTGGTGTATCTCATACATCAGGAGCCATCAGCCCCTATTATACTCCTGCTCTCCCCCTCACATCATGTCACTGTGTGTTACCAGCTCAGAGATCTGACCAGTCTTCTCCCCACACACTTTGGTGTATCTCTTACATCAGGAACCATCAGCCCCTACTATACTCTCCTCCTCACATCATGTCACTGTGTATTACCCAGAGATCTTACCAGTCTCCTCCCCACACTCTCTGGTGTATCTCATACATCAGGATCCATCAGCCCCTATTTCTCTTACGTCCTAGAGGATGCTGGGGACTCCATAAGGACCATGGGGATAGACGGGCTCCGCAGGAGACATGGGCACTAAGAAAGAATTTAGGTATGGGTGTGCACTGGCTCCTTCCTCTATGCCCCTCCTCCAGACCTCAGTTAGAGAAACTTGGAGTCTTAACTGTAGCCATAGAGGGTTAGCACAACGTTGTCAGAGATACATGTGCTGATGTGTGTATTAGCGGCAACACAATAAAGGTAGATGCTTGTTCTGTAGTGTGTTGTTACCCATAATCCTCTCTGTGCTACTCATGTCACATTACCCATAATCCTCCATCCCTGTCCCTAATAATTTAGAAAAGTGAAACATTGTATGTTTTTTGCTCAATCACGGCGAAACGTGAATAAATTGACTTGACAATTGGTATAAGAATAGATAAGAGGCAGGGTTAGAATATAGGCATTGTGTTTTCTGCAGCAAGGTACATTGGTTTCCACAGGGAAACATCGGAGTGTAGAGCGGTTCTTGATCCAGAGGCACCATCAGCCTAAAGCTTTAGGCTGTCCCATGATGCATTGGGGCCTCCTCTATAACCCCGCCTCCACTCACTGAGAGCTCAGTTTCAAGTGGTGCCTGCAGCAACAGGTCACCTAACAGGAGGGCTGCACTGGGCACACCTGAAAAAGCTTTCTAAGAAGACTTCAAGGGCAGCAGCGTTGGTATGTCAGTGTGACATTCAGCGCTGCGACTCCGTCACCTCCCAAACGGCATTGCATACTCCCGGGTACTTGCGGCGGAGATGTCCCGCCTTAGGCACACAGTCGCAGACTACTCTCCTGGTTCACGTGGCTGCTATGAAGGGAGGAGGTAAGAGGGTCCTCCAGGCGGGACCCGCCATTAAATCGCGTTCCAAGTCGCAGTCTGGGGAGACGGACTGCGACGCTGGCGTGTACACTGTCACCGAGCAAGGGCCCCACTAGACTGCCAGGGCATAGGTCGAG